>NC_044001.1:3725297-4036547 GCF_902150065.1 Myripristis murdjan
TAACTTGTTTTTAGACAATCTTCACTTCAAGCTAATTTTCACTTGTTCCACTGGCAAATTTTGCCAATGAAACAAGCAAATTTCCACTTGTTTCAAGTGAATTTTCACTTGAACCAACTGAAAATTGTCTAAAAACAAGTTACTTCTTAGGTGATCATGTCTTATTTTAAGTGTAATGAGATATTTTGACTAGAAATAAGACATTTTGACTTGAAATAAGACAAATATTCTTGGTAAGATTTTGAGTTTTTGCAGTGTAGAAGTAGAAGTACTGTTCCTCTGCTGGTATGTGACTGCAATAGAAGTAGAAGTACTGTTCCTCTGCTGGTATGTGACTGCAGTAGAAGTAGAAGTACTGTTCCTCTGCTGGTATGTGACTGCAGTAGAAGTAGAAGTACTGTTCCTCTGCTGGTATGTGACTGCAGTAGAAGTAGAAGTACTGTTCCTCTGCTGGTATGTGACTGCAGTAGAAGTAGAAGTACTGTTCCTCTGCTGGTATGTGACTGCAGTAGAAGTAGAAGTACTGTTCCTCTGCTGGTATGTGACTGCAGTAGAAGTAGAAGTAGTGCAGTAAAAATCTCCTGCAGTAAAAGTCCAAAGTGTCTCATGTCAAATGTCCTGGCAGTAAAAGTGACTGAGCTCCTTTTTCCAAACAGTAACTGTGTTAGCTGGGATCTTTTCCATGCAGTTAGAAAAGGAGGAGAGAACACGCTGCACACTGCAGGCTTTTAAAGGGACATTACACTAAAACGGGTCCTCGCTTCCATCAACCATCTGCAGTTTTTCATGGTGGAGCTTTTATTGTGAAATCTGGAAATGACAGAAAGTTGAACCGACAAAGTGGCAGCAGGTTCCCTCTATCGTCTTTGAGCTTTTATTGTGAAAGGTTCCACAGTCTGTCATTGATCATGTGTTCTCTGTAATGGATCTGATTTCAAATGCAGTGAAGGACAAAACTCGAGCAAAAACTGTACTGAGGCAAAAGTAAAATTACTGCAGTAAAAATCCATGCAGTTAGAAAAGGAGAGAACACGCTGCACACTACGTGCTTTTATTTTTCTCCCTTTTTCCACAGCTGTTCCACATTTTCACCGCTTCAGTCTAAACGGTCCTCGCTGCTGGTTTTCATGGTGCAGCTTTTATTGTGAAAGGTTCCATGATCTGTCATTGATCATATGTTCCATGTAAAATGTAGCAAAGTCCAATAATCAAGCAAAAGTACATAGGTACACAAAAAAGCTACTGAATGACAGTAACAAGAGTACATTTAATTAGTTACTTAGTTACACGACATTTTGAAGCCTGGAAACAGTGACAGTCATTGTGATGCTGATCTTTTATATGGAGGCTGCAGAAATGGTACATTTACGTTTTTTGAAAGCGAAATCGAACTTTTGATGTTGAGGATGTCAAACTTTTTCAAAATGACGACTGAATTTCACGAACCTTTTCCATTCGCTGTTGTAAACACGCTGCACAGGAAGTGATGCGTTTTACAGACTCGAGCTCCATCGACAGAAAATCCAAGGAAAAAGACGTCACACAGCCCCGCCCACACTGTTTGATTGACAGGTGAGCTCTGGGAAGTGCGGCGCAGCAGTGCAGCACAGTGAAGAGCGCCAGCACAGAAAAATACAGTTTAAAAAACAGAGAATCATGCAGATAATCTCTTTAAAAAATGACAAAAAAAAACTGTTTCTGCAACTAACAGGACGTCAGTTTGGTCCCAGCAGGCGGAAATGGAGAAGGAAAGTACCATGATGATGATGATGATGATGATGATGAGGAGAGTGCAACCGAATGATCATTTTGGAATAGTTTTCCCTCCCGGCGTCCCAGTGAACTTGGAAAACCCCGACAAACTTTGTGCAGAGCGTTCCTCCAGTTGATCAGCGCCGCGCTTTGACAGCTGCTGGTCTCGTCTCTGCCCCCCGGCGCCTCAATCTGCTAATAAAGACGAGGGAATACAGCTCCTCGTCTGTGTCCCCCTCCTGGCCAACACACACACACACACACACACACACACACACACCCAAAACGCCCCACCCTGCGCAGAGAAAGCAGCGCAGACACAGATTCAAATAAATACAGCCGTGGGGGACAGATCAGATTTCAAAACCTGCATTGAAATGACAGATAGAACCGACTGTAGCCTCAGCGCTCGACTGAACTGTCCAAACTCTCAGCCTCTGTCTCGTACGGCGAAACCCGTCTTCACAGGACCAGAACATGGTGGGAACACGGCCGCTAAAACCCTGTTTGGTGCTCAAATGGTCCTGCAAATGGTCCTTTTTTCAGGAAGAATTAAGAATTATTCAGAATGCCTAAAATACTCCAAATGAAAACAGTGGTGTAAAAGGAAGTTTGAATAGCCTCTTGGGTTTCTTTAGTGTAATTTGGTTCTTTTGAACAAATTGGCTGAAAGTTGGAGTCATTATGGTTTCTTGTAAAACTGCGACCCCGAGCAAAGAAGAGACTCACATTCACATCCTCGACAAATTCAGGGAGGGACAAGTCTGCGCTTGTTTTCTTTCAAACCAATCATTATAAGCGAAGAAGTCACATGACCCACAAGCAGCTTGTTTATTGGCCAGAGGTGTGCGAACCTGTCATCCTGCTGATGGATGCAGTGTTCATTTTGCCAGCTGATTGGCCGATTTAGTCCTCGTCTTAGTCTTTTGACTAAAATGCACTTTAGTTTTACACTGCAAAAATGCAAAATCTTACCAAGAATATTTGTCTTATTTCTTTTCAAAATATCTCATTACACTTAAAATAAGACATGATCACCTCAGAAGTAACTTGTTTTTAGACAATTTTCACTTGTTTCAAGTGAAAATTCACTTGAAACAAGTGAAAATTTGCTTGTTTCATTGCCTAAATTTGCCAGTGGAAAAAATGAAAATTCACTTGAAATAAGTGAAAATTAGCTAGAAACAAGAAACAAATTTTGCCAATGAAACAAGCAAATTTTCACTTGAAACAAGAGACAGTTGTCTAAAAACAAGTTACTTCTGAGGTGATCATGTCTTATTTTAAGTGTAATGAGATATTTTGACTAGTAATAAGACATTTTTGACTTGAAATAAAACAAATAATCTTGGTAAGATTTTGCGTTTTTGCAGTGTAGTCGCCTTTTAGTCATCTGAGTTATTGAAATTTCCCCAACGTGGGACTAATAAAGGAATATCTTATCTTATCTTATTGTTTAGTTTTAGTCGACGAAATCTATAGACGTTTTAGTCTCATTTTAGGCAATTTTACAAATTTTTCAAAAACAATCAAGAAGAAAAAACAGGTCTTCCGGGTGTAATTTGAAACAAGTTTGTGGTGCAAATGTGTTTTCAGTGTCATCTATGAAAGGGATTATTGGCTTTTCCTTAGAATAATACATAACATGTTTATAACGTTACCTGTCATTGGGTTTATATACAGTAACAGAGTTCTTTAACTCATATTAGCAGGAGGTCAGCAAACTTTCTGACCTCATCTTGGCACTCCTCAGTCCTCAGTCCTCTTAGTTTTGTTTTTTTTACCTTCTCTAGTTTTCATATTCACTGAGCGCTCACTGAGAGCTGAGCTGTGAGAAACCCTCGTGGTTTGAGGCTGTTTCCTGTACCTGGGGTGTGCTTTGTGCTTCGTATGGTCCGAGTCCGCAGGATCACTTCCACGCTTCCCATTCACTGTCAATGTGAGCAGCTGTGCGATGCATTATAGTAGCGTTGCATTTCAAGAGACGGGACGTCACGTTGGCATATCCTCATTTGCATATGGTTGAGGTCTAGGCGACTTTATGCAAATGTCAGACGTCGGATGCGACTCGCTGCCTCTGGAAAAAATCCCGAGAAATTTTTAAATGTACTGTCATCGATCTGAAATGAAGACAGATTCTGCTTTTCGAAATCGTAGAAACCGAAAAAGAGCCGCCGTGTTGGTCCTCTTTGAAATCGGGCCCTCAGAGTGTTTGAACTGTTATAGGACAGAGCAGCTGCCAATCATCGGGGTTGGCCACGCCCCCATCTGCATCCAAATGTGGGAAGCAGCTCGTCACATAGCATCAAAAAACACACTCCTGTAGACTCTCTCTCTCTCTCTCTCTCTATCCGTCACTGTTTCTTTATTCTTGCTCTTTTTTATCAGTCTGTCTCTCGCTGCTGCTTTGGTTTTCCTCTCTCTCTCTCTCTCTCTCTCTCTCTCTCTCTGTCTTTCTGTTTCCCCTTTTCTCTCTCTTTCCTCTGTCATCTGTCTTTTAGTCGCTCTTGCATCCACACATACACACTTTCTACCACACACACACACTCTCACACACACACACACACACTCACACACACAGGTTCTCCTTGTCGCTCTCTGCTTCCTTTATCTCCCCATCTTTTGCTTTGTCTTCTTTCTTTCTCCCTCTCCCTGTTTTTCTCTTATTCACTCGCTCACAGATACTGTTGCCTCCTTTTTGACACACACACACACACACTCTCTCTCTCTCTCTCTCTCTCTCTCTCTCTATTTCTTCACTCCGCCTTGGTGTTTTATGAAATCATGTGCCAGCATCAGACTCTCCCTCCTCCACCTCCTCGCCTCCCCCGCCAATCCCATTTTTTTTTCCCTCCAACCTAAAAGTCTTTAAACTTGTTATTTCTTTTCTTCGTTTTTCTTTTTATTGGCTGGTAGGAGGGGAAAAAAAAGAGAGCGAGGACTATTTCGGGTGAGGTCTCTATGGAAACAGTGGAGTAGCAGCAGCAGCAGCAGCGGCAGCAGCGGCAGGGTACAGCGGGTACAGAGGAGGCTGACAGCTCGGCGGCCTCAGCGGCAGCGACGAGTGATGCTGTGGGCCGGAGGGGGGAGACGCTCCCGCCGCCTCGTCCTGAGCGTTTCCTTAACGATGAAAACCCGTTAATTAATTCAGCCTCTGATGCCGGACGCGCTTGTTTCGTTGCTTCACCTCGTCTCGTCCCCCCTCTTCCTCTCCTCTTTACTGTCTTCACTTCATGTCAGAGATGCTCAGAGAAAAGGACCCCCCTCTCCCTGTGTATTCTTCCATTTCTGTTATTTTTTTTTTTTTTTAATAATTCAGCCGACACTCAGAGTGACTCGCGGTGAGTTCAGCAGCTGAATAAGCTTCAGCTCACACGTCGTCATGTTTACAAGCAAAGAGAAGGAAGAAAGCAAAGTCCCACACTGCAAAAACTCAAAATCTTACCAAGATTATTTGTCTTACTTGAAGTCAAAAATGTCTTATTCCTAGTCAAAATATCTCATTACACTTCAAATAAGACATGATCACCTCAGAAGTAACTTGTTTTTAGACAATTGTCTCTTGTTTCAAGTGAAAATTTGCTTGAAACAAGTGAAAATTTGCTTGTTTCATTGGCAAAATTTGTTTCTTGTTTCTAGCTAATTTTCACTTATTTCAAGTGAATTTTCACTTTTTCCACTGGCAAATTTTTGCCAATGAAACAAGCAAATTTTCACTTGTTTTAAGTGAATTTTTCACTTGAAACAAGTGAAAATTGTCTAAAAACAATTTACTTCCGAGGTGATCATGTCTTATTTTAAGTGTAATGAGATATTTTGACTAGAAATAAGACATTCTTGACTTGAAATAAGACAAATAATCTTGGTAAGATTTTGCGTTTTTGCAGTGCAAGCGGCTCAGGTGATAAATGGATGACATGTTGCGTAATTTCCTCCAACAAGGAGGTGAAACCTGCGGCAGGTGGGGGGGGGGGTTGTGTTGTAGGGTTGGGAATCGAGAACCAAAATGGTCCAAAATGACTCGATCCATCGGAATCATTTGTGTCTACACATTATCGGTTCCTTTAACGATTCCTCATATTCCCACGTCCCTCAAATTTAATTTTGAAGGAACTCTTCAACCAGAACTACCATGGAAAAGAGAGCGGTCGAAAGCATGGCTACGATTTACCAAAAAAGACAGCAGTTTTTCCACCTGCCATTTTTTGCCAGGCAGAAATAACGTGGAAAGGAGGAAATGCGTCTAATACGCTGAAACACCTTTAGTAGCAAACACGGCGTTGAACATCGACAGTGCTGAGTGTGTGACAAGCCAGCTCCGCTAATGAAGGATCAGCTACGACCAAATCACTCAGCAGCTGGAGATGTGAGGGGATGTTAGTTAAGATTTACAACACATCCAGGTTTTTAATAATGAGTCAGTAAACTCGGCGTTGTCTGACGCAGGCTGGAAAACGTGCACTTTGATTTCCAGTTCAAAACATTTGGCCGTGTGTTTCAGTTTCTGTTAAACTCACGGAGCTGCGGCGGCTTCCGGTCTGAGCTTTCAAAATAAAACCTTTGTTATTGTGCGCTTCTCATTACTATTAAGAAACAAAGTTGGGGCTTGTGAATTATGGGAGATTCCTGGGACAAAAGACAAAACAGGAGGGCGGCAGGAGATGAGTCTAAAATAATTGAATTTTTTTTTTTTTTATTCACATTTATTTTTACTATGGGTTAAAAATGCACAAATGATCATATGATAACACGTTTGTTTATGTGTTTATGATTTAAAAATGGTAATTTGGATAAATTGTATGGAGGTCAGCTGATACAGTAGTTACCGAGTACGAGTAGTGGAGAAGGGGTAGGATTTAAATAAGCATACGCTTTTTTCTACTTCTTTTTGGACATGTTTTGTTGTTTCGACTATTCTGTATTGTTTTTTGCATTGTGTTTTTTTTTTTTTTTTTCACATGTTCAAAATAAAGCCTTCATTCATTCATAACCCGGGAAAAACAGGACTCTGCTAGTCATGTGTGGTTATGTGAGGATTAGGGTTGTTTAACAGTTTAGGGTTAGTATGGTTATGTATGGGTTATTGTATGGGACACCCACCTCACCACCCCCTGTCTTTCTCAGGGACATAATAACATACTGAGAATTGATGAGAGAATTGATAAAGAATTGTATCGATAAGAAGAGTCGATAATGGCATTGATATTGATAATTTCTTATCAGTACCCTCCCCTAGTTGTGTGATCGCCTCTGTCCGTCTGTCTGTCAGCAGGATCACTCAAAAAGTCCGGCATGTTGTCGCCAGCGATGAAGTGATTCATTTTTTTTGTGGGGGGGGCAATCAGCCGCCAAGGAGTGTGGCAAGGGGCGGGGCTTAGAGCGAGCGTCGTGACATCACCAAACCCGGCGAGGAAGTCGGTCCTGGTCTATTCTCTAACATTAAAAACTCATTTTTATAGACAAACTTTGTGCAGGTTTTTTTTTCTGTGTGTGTGTGTTTTTTTTTTTTTTTTTTTTTTTTTTTTTTTTTTTTTTTTACAGACGAGCCTTTTTTATAATCCTGTTTCATGCGGTCATGCTGATTCTGGTGTTTTTAATTGGTTTATGTTAATCCATTCTCTTTTAATTGGCTTGTTTTTGTTTATCTCGTGCTCTTTGTGCGAGGCGCTTTGAAACCTCGTGTTTTTAAAAAGCTGCTGAGGAACTGTAAAGCTTCACCGTGCGCGGCTGCATCCTGTTTCATCCTGCTGTGAAGTCGAGCAAAAGACGGGATTAACAGGTTGCTGACAAAAAGAAAAGAGAATAAGCAGATTGCCCATTTTAAGATTATAGCACCTGCATGTGTGTGTGTGTGTGTGTGTGTGTGTGTGTGTGTGCATCAACATTCCTCACAGGGCAATAAAGGGCATAATGTGATATTTTATCAGATTTCCAGTAACAGTAATGAGAAGAAGTCAGGGAGAATAAAAGAAAAATAAAGAAATTCATTACACTGCAAAAAGTCAAAATCTTACCAAGAATATTTGTCTTATTTCAAGTCAAAATGTCTTATTTCTAGTCAAAATATCTCATTACACTTAAAATAAGACATGATCACCTCAGAAGTAACTTGTTTTTAGACAATTTGCACTTGTGAAAAACAAGTGAAAATTTGCTTGAAACAAGTGAAATTTTAATTTTATTTTAAGTGTAATGAGACATTTTGACTTGAAATCAGACAATATTCTTGTAAGATTTTGAGTTTTTGCAGTGTAAGAGCTTGGGACAAAAAACAAGAAAGAACACATCGCAAAATTTGACAATCTGTGCACAAGTGAACGTGCTATTCTCTTCTGTTGTGTTTTATTCTGTCCTCACCTCTGTCCTCTGTCCTGCGCTCTCTCCTCAGCTCTGCTCTACGCCACCATCTTCGGAAACGTCACCACCATCTTCCAGCAGATGTACGCCAACACCAACCGCTACCACGAGATGCTCAACAACGTGCGCGACTTCCTGAAGCTCTACCAGGTGCCCAAGGGCCTGAGCGAGCGCGTCATGGACTACATCGTCTCCACCTGGTCCATGTCCAAGGGCATCGACACCGAGAAGGTGAGACGCCAAACCCCAGGGGCTTAAAACCCACCCGGGACGTCCCGTTGTTGCTAGAGATGATTCTGCTGTTGTGACAATCTCCCGTGTCCCAGGTTTTTATTTGCTCATGTCTGATTTTTCTGGATGAAAGTTCATGTAACCCACATCCAACTCCGATAAGATTTGAAAGATGACCAGTATGAACACATTTGGGCTGCAACTAATCATTATTTTCATTGATTCACTCAATAAATCAATGAATAACTTTAGATGTCTTCCTTAGTCCGACCAGCGGACAAAAAACCCTCAAAATTACTCATTTTATAAAGATATTAACAAAGAAAAGTAAGACATATTGGATATTTTTAATTGATAAATGACCAAATCAGTGTTTTTGCTCGGAAAATGATGATGACTCAAGTATCAAAATTATAATTGGTTGCTTTTCTGTTGGACTGACTAACTGGTTAATCAATTCATCATTTTTCAGCACCAGTAACAGCAGTTTGGAGTTTTGTCCTCCATGCCAACACTTCATCATTTCATCATTAAAGTCTGCTTATCCTCACCAGTGCAATTCTGATTTGAGAAAAATTCAAATTCAGGGTCAGATTGGAAATCATGCAGCTTTTTGCTCCTGACACGGGCTTGAAAACAGCATGTGTGCATCATGTGAGGAAGAGAAGAAACGAATCATGCAGAAATAAAATCTAATTTAGGCTCATGGAGCTCATTTTGAGGAGACAGTCTGGTCACAAGAGCAAAACAGGAGACGAGCATCGAAAAGAGACAAAGCAACAACAACAACAACAACAAAAAAGCCTCTACACGCAGGCAGCCAGCCGGGGTCATGACCTCATATTCTGCCCACGCTGAGCTGTGAACTCCTGACCCGCTGCAGCCGAGCACACCGCGGCACTCACTGATGGACGAGGAGGAGGAGGAGGAGGAGGCTGCCTTCCTCCTGTGGACGGTTAAGGAGAGGCCGTCTCCCCGGCCGCGGCCAGGGGAGTGAGTTTACACTCCTTCACATGAACCTGCAGCTCGCTTTATGCAACAGGTAGTGTGAGCGACCTCAGTGCTCAGAGCGCCGTTCCCTCCATGAACTCGTCTCCTCCTCCATCATTCCTGCTGATTACCTTCACCTGCTGCCCCAGGTGTACATCAGCCCACGACTCCATGGCTACAGTGAAAACTATGAGGCTGAATCAGATAAAAACAAACAAACAAACAAGAACAATTGGCTGCGTGGAATTTCATGGATATCTGGATTTTGATGTATGTCAGAGGGTTGGAAGCAGAGCACAAAAGCCACAGCTGAGTGTGTGTTAGCAGTGAAGATGGAAAACACACTTTTTTTTTTTTTTTTTTTTTTTCAAAACAGAGTAGAAGAAAAGATCACAAGACATTCATCTGTTTCTGTCTGGAAACACAGAGTCAGATCAGTTAGGGTTGATTTTTGGCTCTGAGGCAAAGTAAATATTGTTCATTTTAACATGCAACTTCTCGAGGTACCACGATTAAGTGTCTAGATGCTGTGTTTATCAGAAGTGTTAAGAACAAGACAGTGATGAATTCTACATGGTGAAAATATATGGTAAAAAAAAAAACAAAACAGTAATTTTTCTGTCAGCAGGGGTAAATT
Organism: Myripristis murdjan; assembly: GCF_902150065.1. Classification (NCBI taxonomy): domain Eukaryota; kingdom Metazoa; phylum Chordata; class Actinopteri; order Holocentriformes; family Holocentridae; genus Myripristis; species Myripristis murdjan. The sequence goes on from NC_044001.1 coordinate 3,735,265, forward strand.
TACTGTATTTCGTACTAATTTCCAAAACACAGACACTGTAAAAATGAGTCTCCATGTGGTGTGCTTTTGGGACAATATTGTCTAAAACAGAAAATCCATGAGACGCACGGTTCAGTTCAGTTGAGAGCAACTCCGATGTTCGCCGAGCTGAAGACGTCCAGGAGTGGAAGGAACTAATTACAACTAATTAGTCTGACTGAGTAGCTTCTCTGAGTGTTGTTTTTAAAATCAGTAATTTTACTTTTGCCTCAGTACAGTTTTTGCTCGAGTTTTGTCCTTCACTGCATTTTAAATCAGATCCATTACAGAGAACACATGATCAATGACAGACTGTGGAACCTTTCACAATAAAAGCCCAGCCAGCAAAGATGAGAAGAGGAACCTGCTTCGGCTTTGCTGGCAGATTTCACAATAAAAGCCGCACCATGAAAAACTGCAGATGGTTGATGCAAGCGAGGACCATTTGAGCGTAATGCCCCTTTAAAAGCATGCAGTGTGCAGCGTGTTCGCTCCTCCTTTTCTAACTGCATGGAAAAGATCCCAGCTAACACAGTTACTGTTTGGAAAAAGGAGCTCAGTCACTTTTACTGCCAGGACATTTGACATGAGACACTTTGGACTTTTACTGCAGGAGATTTTTACTGCACTACTTCTACTTCTACTGCAGTCACATACCAGCAGAGGAACAGTACTTCTACTTCTACTGCAGTCACATACCAGCAGAGGAGCAGTACTTCTACTTCTACTGCAGTCACATACCAGCAGAGGAACAGTACTTCTACTTCTACTGCAGTCACATACCAGCAGAGGAACAGTACTTCTACTTCTACTGCAGTCAGATACCAGCAGAGGAACAGTACTTCTACTTCTACTGCAGTCACATACCGGCAGAGGAACAGTACTTCTACTTCTACTGCAGTCAGATACCGGCAGAGGAACAGTACTTCCACTTGAGGAGCAGTTTGTAGTACTCTGTCGATCATTACTGCTATCAGCTGTGATACCTGACCTGAAATCAAATCCTCCCTTGTAATGACTTACAGCTTAAAACACTGATTTTTTTTTTTCTTCTTTTTTTTCCCGGCAGCTCCTCTGTGTCTGAAGTCAAACAGCGTCAGATCTGGAAGTCTTTTTGATAGCAGCGCAGATCGTTTTTAAAGAAACCCGACTAAAAACCTGAATTCACAGTTAAAGTCGCCTCACGCTTTATTATTCCTCCATGAACCGAGTTCAAACCCCGCACCGCGCCGCAGCTCTTCATCAGTCCTCACTTTAATTTAAAGGAAGGAAATTTGGCCGGCCCTCCATCCAGGATGAGCCTCAAACACGTCCACCTTCTTCACACGGCTTCAAGCGGCACATGAAAAGCGAGAAACTGACACTTTTGCATAGCCTCCCTTCCACGAATTCATTAATTTGCAGAGAGATGTACACTTTCTTTCTTTTCTCCGCGTCAGAATCGTCTTGCTGCTGAAACGCGAGGGCCGGATCTGCAGCCCGGCGCATCGCAGACGCCTCTCAGGCCGTTTATTCAGGCATTTCGAGTCACTTACAGCCTTCAAAGCTTCGCTGAGAGGGGCAGCCAAAGAGAGGAAATAATGAAAGCAAACACACATTAACAATGCTGCTTTTCTCCTGTGTGCCGCAGATTAAAAAAAAAAAAAAAAACAGCTCAGTTCTTTCCCTCCGTCTCTGCCTTTTCTCCCCGTTTCTCCCCTTTCTCTTTAGCCTTTTCTGCACAGGACTGGAACCGCCCGGGGACGTCCAGTGATTTATCATAACTGCGTTTTCTGTTGATGATTCTGCACCCGTGAGACTCTGCCATGTCTGTAAATTGTAAAATCAAAATTACCTCCAGTTTTGGCAAAGTGAGAGAGAGAGAGAGAGGTCTCCTGATGATACTAATCCAGTATAAATGAAATGCTCTGCAATTTTTAGCCCTAATTTATTTTTAGCATGCAGTGTAATTTATGTTTCTCCCTGTTGTAGTAAAAAAAAAAAAAAAAAAAAAAGCGGAGACTGGTGGAATCTGTGGAGGGATTTGAATGCATTTTTCCAGCCCAAATTTCAGGGTTCACTTATTTCACTAAATCAAGGAAGAGCCAACCTGTAAAATTCTTGACATTTCTATTCTATTTTTATTCTTTATTTTTCAATTAGTGTAAATAGTAATTGGTTTACCAGAGCCTGGTTTCATAAATACTAAGGATGAGTTAGCAAAATCCCCTTTTTCTGGCTTCCCCAGACTGAGACCAGATGTTGGACACCATTTCCACCTCTGTACGTCCAGTGGTTCACTTCCTATGGGTAGCATCTCCTGTTAGCTTAGCATAAACACTTGAAGTCTACAGGAGTCGTTAGCCTGGCTCAGTCAAAGTGAAAAAAAAAAAGAACCTTACAGTAACTCTGAAGCTGTCTGGTTTACACAGCGGAGCACAGTGCATTTCAAACACGTCTTATGTGTTTAGCCAGGCTAACGACTCCCATAGACTTCAAGTCTTTATGCTAAGCTAACACACAGTGCTACCCATCAGAACTGAACCCGTGGACGCAGAGAGGTGAACATGGTGTCCAACATCTGGTCTCAGTCTGGGGAAGTCATTAAAGGAGTATTTCGCCCAAAACGTTGGAATATTCCTTTAAGACCTCAATGCAAAATGGTGTTTTTGTCTTCCTGTGCGTGTGTGAACCCGTCACCGATGGCGACGTGAAGACTTTCGTTTTTTTTTTTTGTCTTGAGCACAGCGCAGTGAGAGAATCGAGCCACTTTTCAGCCAAGATGTCAGGAAATGAGTTTCCAAATCTTAAAACGTTGCCTCCCCCAGACCCTCTGCTTTATTTTTGACTTTTCCCAAACACATGATTTGCCCCACGCCACGTTTATGCTCATATTTGTCTTGTATTAATGGGGTTTGTTACTCTTTCTAACTCCCACACAGACACACACATTTACATATTCATATCCACACACACACTTACCATACATATTCTCTGTGTCTCTCTCTGGCTTCCTTGGATATTGTGCCAACACTCCCCTGCCTTCATCCCCTGCCCCCCACCAAGCCCCCCTCCCACTTTCTGTTTAGATAATTATACACTCTTGAAGAGACATAAGGCGAGTTGTGCGCCCAGCCTCAATATAAATACCTCACAGCCAGAGCCGGGCCAATTAGTGGATATTTTTTTGTCACTTTGGGAGCTGTTATGCGGCACACACTCAGCTGTTTATGTGAATACACACACACACACACACCCCCTCCCAAAAAAAGAGCACGGGCTCCCGAAAGCAACTCGGCGCTACAAATATCCTTGACTTGAAGAGGAACAAAGACGCTTTCTGAAGACGTGTGTGTGTGTGTGTGTGTGTGTTGTGTTTTGGAGGCTTTTAGATGATTTATTCCCCCCCACCCGCCGCCAATTTGTTCATATTTAACAAGGCGGGATGCTGGAGGACAGGATAATGTTTTGTTTTCTCACAGTTTTACCTAAACTCTGCAGTTAATTAGGCTGGATTTTATAATTTGAACTAATGAGTTCGACAAACCGGTTTGGATTTACATTTTAGGATTTACATTCCTCTTGGCAGACGCTGTTATTCAGCCGGAATTACACAGCAGGAGAAAAAGCTTGGATTCCCAAATTGACAGTATTACACATCATCTGCAGCAGCGGGGTGGCACCCTGCTGGACTGTCTGATTCAAACCCCCTGATACCAGGCGTCCACTGTGATGTCCCTGGCCGAGGGGAACCTGGACCCACAACATGAATAGAGCCCCTGCACTGCAAAAAGTCCAAATCTTACCAAGATTATTTGTCTTATTTCAAGTAAAAATGTCTTATTTCTAGTCAAAATATCTCATTACACTTTTTTACAAGTAAAAATTTGCTTGTTCCACTGGCAAAATTTGTTTCTTGTTTCAAGTGAATTTTCACTTGAAACAAGTGAAAATTGTCTAAAGACAAGTTACTTCTGAGGTGATCATGTCTTATTTTAAGTGTAATGAGATATTTTGACTAGAAATAAGACATTTTTACTTGAAATAAGACAAATAATCTTGGTAAGATTTGGACTTTTTGCAGTGCGCTCTTCTCATCCCCAAGAATGTAGGACCATACAGGGGTTGAAGTTCACAGAGCATCGTATTTATTAATCATAAACATCAGACAGGAGAAGATATGCCCAAAACAACAAGCAAAACAACTGAATATAGCCCTGCCCTTACCTGACGGGCAAAACAATGAAAACAAAAGACATCATTTTACCTGCCTACTAATTTTTAAACAGGAGAAAAATGTTAACAAAAAAAGGGCTTCTCCTTCCTACCAGATGCTGCTCTCGGTTTCCTTTTCAAACAGATATTTACCATTTTTACAAAGAACTTATCTACACCACTAGGTCAACACACGAAGCTAACAGCTGTCACTCCAAATCACTGCCAAAGACAGTGAAATCACAAAATCACAGAATCACAGCGTGGCCTCCATTGTTGGGAATGGAAAAAGAGGAAAAGGGGCGGGAGACGGCTGACCAGTGACACACACCTGCAACTGAACACACACACACACTGATTTGCAGGCACTGAAGGAGAAGAGAAGGAGAGAGGGGGAGAGAGAGAGCTGTCACATTCAACACAACACAAAAACACAGGTCATAACACCACCCTGCCGCAGTGCCCTGCAGCAACACACTGTTAAAGAAAACAGAACGGCATTTTGTCCTTTTCCTCAACCTGCAGCTTCAAGAGTTTTACACTGTGGTACATTCACAAGCATGATAATACATATAATATCACCTTTTGGTCAAAGGTTACACCGACAACAACAAAGCAGCACTAATGAGACTCTGGACTCTTTAAGAAAAGGTGAACTACATCAGTTTGAGAGCCGGAAAGCGGTTATTTTCTGCGGTCTCCACTGCGTCCTCGCAAAAATAATAACCCTCTACTCTCAAATCACAAACCAGCTGTTACCCCCTCGTTGCTTATTTGATTCATGAGACACTGGAAGAACTTGGAAAACCTGCTGACCGAGGCCGACTGCACATGGCAACCCACTAATTTAAAGAGTTTAACAGGGAGTTTTAAACTAAAATGGTTTAACGTCTCCGTGAAATGACCTCACGTGACCTCTACTTGCTGTCAGATAGTGACATCATCCTGCTCTAGTAGCTGTGCATAAAGATTTCAACCAATAAAACCTTCACAAATCTTTGAACATCCTCTCTCATCCGCCGTGTCCCTTCAAAATAAAAGCGTGCCTCTCTCCCACACTGAGATGCTGTTGGTTTGCACTTGTGATGATAATGTGCAAAATGTTATTATTATTATTATTATTATTATTGTGGTGCATGTGAATATGATGGGGTACATGATCCTAATATTCCTCCATTCTGCGGTGCTGTTGGTTTCAGATGCATGTGTTACAGGTCGGAGGTTGAATTTACTGCTATTACACACACACACACTGCTGGCATCGCAGGCATGTCGGGTGGCCCTCCGCAGTGTGTCATGGTGATGCTGGACTTCTTCATCCGTTCCACCTCTGCATCTTCCCCTGTAGCCGACCTCTGACCTCTGACCTCCTGAAGGCTGAAACAGCAGTGGATTATGAAAACACCTCCTCACGCCCTTTAAAATCAAGTTTCTGCTGCCAGATCTGGGTCAAATATTGTTTCCGAATGTGTTTTATTTATTTATGTATTTATATATTTATTGTGGGATTGACTCCCCAGCAGCACAAGTCAGTTTTATGATGCGTTCATATCAACGTGGCTGCCAAGTAGAAGAAGAACCTGCATTTTCCTCCAACCGTCCATTTTTTATTTTTTATTTTTTTAACAAGTTGGAGCTCTTCTTTAACAAGTTCTGTTTTTTTTTTTTTTCATTTCATTCTGTATAGCATCAGCTTGGCAGCCAAATGTGGCCGATCTCAGCCAAAACCGCAGCGCTAATCCAGCTAATTTCACATTTTCCTCCCTGCTGTTTCTCGGTTTAGTGGCTTCGACTTCGCTGCACCAGCATCTGCACGTTTTTCCTCTGCTCCTCACGAGTCTCTCTGCCCCGCAGGTCCTGTCCATCTGTCCTAAGGACATGAGGGCCGACATCTGCGTCCACCTCAACAGGAAGGTGTGTATCTATGTGTGTGTGTGCTTTCATTTTTGTAGGGAGAGATACAAGATTAGTTTGCATCACAGTGCATAATGCAATAATCTGCAGCTTTACATGTTGACAAGCTAATTAAAGGAAGAGACCGGAGATGTGATGCTGCTTTAACTTTGCTAGAACAAAAAAAAGGCGAGTAGACTAAACGTGTTGTTAATTTACCCAAATGGAATTGACTTGGGGGTTCAATGGGATTAGATAGTCCCACTTGTTTCCAGAGCTAATCTCATTTTCTTGATCCTAGCGGGCCGATCTGCTTTTATCCTGCCTCGTTTCAACGGTTTTGCATTTGAAGAGTTCATTTGCAAAAACAGATAAAAGCCATTCTTAAAATGAATACACCTTTTTCACTGATACTGCTTGGAGTACACACACACATATACACACACACACACACACACACAAAGCATGATTTAGGATAATAAACATTATGCCAGGCTAAATAAACATATAAAAAATAGAAATAAATATAAAGTAAATTTTAATAGAACTCAATAAAGTTTAAAAAGTTTTAATAAATTGAAATGGAGATATCTGTTTTTGCAAATTGACTTGGGGTTCAATGGGATTAGATATTCCCACTTGTTTCCAGAGCTAATCTCATTTTCTTGATCCTAGCAGACCGATCTGCTTTTATCCTGCCTCATTTCAACAGTTTTGCACTTGTTCCTGAACCTGCGTTGAAAACAGGTGGCGTTATCTCGTCCTTTTTAACCTCGTCTGAGGAAAGAACAGATCGGCTCGCTGAAATAGAGATTCTGTGCCGCGAAAAGTGAGGGAAAATGATTTGGAGAGGAGTGTAGAGAGAGAGTGCACCACTGTGGGGAAAAGTAAATCTAAATATACACTGCAAAAACGCAAAATCTTACCTAGATTATTAGTCTCATTTCAAGTCAAAAATGTCTTATTCCTAGTCAAAATATCTAATTACACTTAAAATAAGACATGATCACCTCAGAAGTAACTTGTTTTTAGATAACTGTGTCTTGTTTCAAGTGAAAATTTGCTTGAAACAAGTGAAGATTTGCTTGTTTCATTGGCAAAATTTGCCAGTGGAAAAAGTGAAAATTCACTTGAAATAAGTGAAAATTAGCTAGAAACAAGAAACAAATTTTGCCAATGAAACAAGCAAATTTTCACTTGAAACAAGTGAAAATTGTCTAAAAACAAGTTACTTCTGAGGTGATCATGTCTTATTTTAAGTGTAATGAGATATTTTGACTAGAAATAAGACATTTTTGACTTGAAATAAGACAAATAATCTTGGTAAGATTACCATTTGCAGTGTATGGGCACTGAACCAGCAACTCTTTGAAGTTCAGGCTTCGGGTTGCCAGGTTGGCTTCATCAGCACCCAGCAAGGGCACCTTCGGTTGTGTAAGAGCCCTCTCCAGTGGCCGACACTAAAAACCCACTAAAATTAGTCTGGTCTCACAATAGCGAGGGCCTGTTGATGTGTCATTATCTGTCTTTTTCCAAAAATAACCCTCGTGCATATCGCCGAATATCCTCTTTTCAGTCAGAGGCGTTTTTATTTACTAAGTTGTGTTAGATGTGCGGGGATTTGTCTTGGCGGCGCCGGAGCAGAAACTCAGACTGACAGCTCGGAGGGGAGTGACAGATGGTAACACAGCGAGACATATGATGGAGACTAGACTCCACATATGACTTTTACACAGCTTTGTTAAGCCGTTTGGCGGAGATTTGTACGTGGAAAATCCTCCCGTCCCGTCTGCCTGAAGCGCAGACGGGACTCCGCCGCCTCGGCAAACCGAGGCGGCGGAGACTCGCCGTGTTTCCCTGGTGAGTCTCTGCTGCTGGATTATTTCCTGCGAGAGAATCTCGTTTCCTCCCGTGGACGTCAGCTGGTCGGCAGGAGGCACGGAGAAACGAAACGTAACGCGGCGCCGATTTGGGAAAAACTCAACCCGGGCCCGAGTGTGTGAGCAGAGCAGAGTGGGCACAGGGTTGCCAGGTCTGTGAGACAAAAGCAGCCAAACAGCAACTCAAAACCACCCCAAAACCCGCCCAACCTGGTATAAAAAGGGCCCAAAAATCAGCCCAATACCAGAACTCAAAATATGCCCATAAAAATCCATATATGTTGCTTTTAAAGTCCAACAGCATTACTATAATTGCAAAATGCACTATAATATCTATAAAATAACACCATAAACATTAAAGGCAATTTCCCGAAACAGTTCTTTCACCTATTTAATTTACAGTATATCAGAACTTAAAATATAATATGGTGCTGATGATGTGATTGGTCATGTGCTGAGTGGCCTCACACAGCATTGGCATATTGTTTGTCTGTGGAGCAGGTGACATATGTGGATAGTTTATATGCTGATCTGGCCCGGAGTCAGTTTGATTTGGGTATAAACATTGGTCATTCAAAATATGAATCTTTATTCATGTCTGCCCAAGCCCAACCCGCGGACAAAATTTGTTACCCGCGGCAACACTTAAAAAGTAGCCCAATTGGGCGGAAAAAACGCGGACTTGGCAACCCTGAGTGGGCATCATTTCATCCGTCAGTTTCCGTAAAAAACGCCTTACCGATCTGCTCAGGCCGCTCGGCTCGGCTCGGCTCCACCCACAATGCCCTGCTTCTCCGTCATCAACTGGATGTTAATGTTAAGATCGCACACAAGCAACCAGCTGACGCATTTAAGACGGAGCATTTCATCAAAGTGTCGGGCTGCTTGAGCGAATACGTGATGCTGCTCTTCTCTCGCTCAGGTGTTCAACGAGCACCCGGCCTTCCGGCTGGCGAGCGACGGCTGCCTGCGCTCGCTGGCCGTGGAGTTCCAGACCATCCACTGCGCGCCCGGCGACCTCATCTTCCACGCCGGCGAGAGCGTCGACACGCTGTGCTTCGTGGTGTCGGGGTCGCTGGAGGTCATCCAGGACGACGAGGTCATCGCCATCTTAGGTACGTGCACGTGCGACTGTGAGCTTTGTGTCGAATCCTGGTGGAGATCAAGGGTTTCCAAAGTGTATGGGAATGTGACAGTGAAGCAGGGCAGTGCAACACACACACACACACACACACACACACACACACACTCCATACAAACCTTCTTCAACACTGCTGTTCATGAGTTGGTCCATACAAAGTGACGCCGTGCTGCCGAGCTTTTTCGAACGCCACAGATCTTTATGTTGAATTCTCACAGAGACTCTGAGGTTTCCAAAGATCCCAAAGACATCCTGCTGAAGTCCAGGGAAATGTGCTAGTCTAGATGGAAAGGGGGGGTCCACGATCATAGGGTGGGGTTTTTTTTTATCGGGACCTGTTTTTTTCTAAATCCATGAAGGGTGTATTTTAAGATTCTGCCAGGTCCCAGGCTGAAATAATGTCCCGTGGGTTTCATTTTGAACCCTTTCTTACAAAACCCGGGTACAAAACCTGAAAATGGAAAAAATAGAAAATAACTTTCGAACTTTACATGCTACAGGGACAAATAAACACATTTTCCATACAATTTGGACCCAGGGAATCTATTAAAATGGTTATTATTAAGATTCAAACACATTTTGACTCCATTTCAGGACAAAAACTACAAAAAAACTAGGTGAAAATCATCAGATCACGTCTATATTTCTCTGTTTACTAAATATTTTGGGTGGATTTTTCTTGCCAATTATTTTTTCTCAATCCTTGAAGGCTGCACTTTAGGATTCTGCCAGGTCCCAAGCTGAAATAATGTCCCATGGTGTTCATTTTGAACCCTTTCTTACAAAACCCTGGTATAGAACCCGAAAATGGAAAAAAATAGAAAATAGCATAACTTTTGAATCATACATGCTACAGGGACAAATGAACACATTTTTCTATACAGTCTGGACCCAGGGAATCCATTAAATGGTTATTATAAAGATTCAAGCACATTTTGACTCCATTTCAGGACAAAAACTAAAAATAAAACTAGGCGAAAATCGTCAGATCACGTCTATATTTCTCTGTTTACTAAATATTTTGGGTGGATTTTTCTTGCCAGTTATTTTTTCTCAATCCTTGAAGGCTGCACTTGTGTCTAAAACGATGCACAACACATGCACATATTTTCTATTTGATGGTAAAGCTGCAGCTGTAAAGCAACGGCATCAGTGTGAGTGTGTTTGAGCTTCAGTGATACACAATATGGATGTGACACTGTCATACAAAAAAAAAAAAAATGTTTGAAGCCTCTGCACTAAAAAGGACATTAAAAATGAAAATCAGAGTGTAAAACACAAGCAAATGATTTTTCTGATTTCACGTCTTCACCTGATTATTCACAGCAAACCCCGTGTTTGATGTCTGACCATTTGACCGAGTGTGTGAGGCGGTGTTTGCATGTGTGTGTGTGTGTGTGTGGGGATGAGATGCTGTGTCCAGAGGAGTGTGTGGGCGTAACTCACAGTAACAGTAAGTGTTTGCGATGGTTCGGGCACTGAAACATCCACAGTGACACGGCAGATAGGTGGAGACTCGCGAGGAGGAGGAGGAGGAGGAGGAGGAGGAGAAGGAAACCGAGTGTGGCAGGTTGACGGGACGTCGCGAGGACTCCGGCAGCGAAATAACACCACATAGCACATTGATAATCTGGGAGGTGAGGAAGAAAAAAATGGAAAATAATCGGGGTTTGGTCTCGGGAAAGCGCCGGAGATCGCTAACTTCTTCAGACAGTCCATGAAAAGAGAGAGAAAGAGAGAGAGAGAGAGAGAGAGGGGAACTTCAACACCTCATATGTCTGCATTCAATATCTCACTGCAAAACAGAGGAAATAATCCACAGATAATCTACCACAAACTCACCAGAATAACCACATCATGCATCAAATTCCTCAGGCTCAGCAGCAAATGCAGGAGTCCAAGTGTTCGACTTTTTTTTTTTTTTTCAGGAGCTAAGAGAAAGAGCCTATTTTTAGCCTGATGACAGTGCAACTTTGAGTTTATCCAGTCGGATTTGAGGGGGTTTTATGAGCCCAAGAGGTCGGAGAATTCTCTCAACCCCCCCTCGAGAACGGCGTAATCCTTCAACCGAGGTGAAAATGGGAGAATCGCCAAATTGGAATCAGCGGGTTTCCGTGCGACAGAGGCGGCATGAGTCTGACCGCTGTCTTACGGCATCATTTTTGGGGGGAATGTAAACACCGGTTTGTGTCGAAAAACACAGGAAGACGTTGTGTACTTGCATTGCAGGCTCGCCTTTATCTCCCAGCATGCACTCTGCAGCCGCCGAACATTCGAACTGTAATATTCATGAGCAAAGAGGAAGCCAGAGAGGAAGAGAGAGAGAGAGCAGGTCGCCGAGGTAACGCGGTGGAAACGCCACTTTACCGAGACAAACACAAGACAGCCGGGAGGCCACGGCAGTCACACACACACACACACACACACACACGCCTGCACGCACACACACTCGTCTGTGGGACGCCTCGCCGACTGACGGACAGATAATAATAACGCGAGCCGCGCGCGTAATTACAAACAAGAACCGGTGCAGATTTGCAGAGTGTTGTGCCGCTCTGACGTGTAATCGATGTTGTCGAGATAATTTGAGGTAGCAGCTCTCGCTCGCTCCTCCTCTCTCTCTCTCTCTCACACACACACACACACACACAAACACGATACAGTAACACCGGCGTAAGATGCAGTCACATTTAAATGAGTGATTTTATGATTACATGACTTTTTTTTTTTTTTTTTTCCGATTTAAATTTGCCTCCTTATGTGACAAACCGGACATAAAACACACACACATCACACGACATCACACTCCCCTCCAAAAGTACTGCAACAGTGAGGCCAATTCCTTTATTTTTGCTATAGACTGAACACATTTGCGTTTGGCATCAAAAGAGGAATATGAGACAAGAGATCAACATTTCAGCTTTCATTTCCAGGTGTTCACATCTGGATCTGATACACTAGCTGTATTTTTTTTTTTTTGTTTTTTTTTTTCTTTAAACAAAAGATCCTTAAAAAGCTTCATGTTGTAGCTCATCATATCATACCTCATTACACCTAATCTGGCCTGACTGAATCCCTCTAGTCCCTCGAGGCCCGGGTCAAGGTGCCTCAGGGTGGCGGCACTCCTTTCCATCCATAGTAAGTGGAAAAAAATCTCTAACTCTAAGGGCCCTATCTTGCGCCACCCGCTACCCATTGCCACTACCCGCTACCCGTGAATTACGCATTTAGCAGCTTCCGCTATCCCTAAACGGTATCTTGCGGCCACGCTACCCGCTGTACATTATGCCGACACCGTTATTTGCACCTGGAGGTGTGTCCGTGGGCGTGTTTCATGCGCTATCCCTAAAATTGCTATCTTCAGCACACACTTTAGGGAAAGCGGATAGCGGGTGCTCAGGACCACCCGCTATCCCATTTGGGCTTTTACGAGAGCGCGCCCAGGCGGCTTCAATGTGCGTCCACTTGGACACATGTGGACGTGCACATGTGGCTCCACGTCCCAAATAAAAAGCCACCTTGCTTTAGCCTCAGTTGAACCCCTGAGAAAATGGCAGAGATAGTACTAAATTGCGGGTTTCGGTTTTAGGATTTAGGATAGCGCAGCCTGCCCTTAAAGGCAATGACACCTGGCACACTGATTGGTTTAACTGGCATAACACCCAAAACACGCCTATGCATAATATAGCGGGTAGCGCAGGTGTTTTACGGATAACGGGAGGTGTGCAAGATAGCAACTTTTATGGGGGAACGCCTCTTACGCAACGCTAAATCCCCAAATAACGGGTTTAGGGACTCTGACGCAAGATAGGGCCCCTAGGGCTCTAACTCTCGTCAAACAGCAGGTGTCCCACACCTCGCCACGGCTTTCCCTGCACATGTGAGACCCGCTGCGATCGGCGGCGTACGCCTAAAATCACTTTCTGAGACAAACTTTTAAAGTTTTAAAACCGAGTGAGATCACAAGGTCGCCTGGAGGTTACGGCGGTGGCCGGCGTCAAATAATCCGAAATAAGTCTGTCCAAGTCTGTGCTCCGAATACAAACTAACCACAAACATCAGACTCTGTGAGGCTCAGATGTACGTCTGTATGTTTTCCTCGTCCCATCTGATCCCCCCGCCTCAAGATTGATGTGATCTCTGAGCCTCTGCCGGTGTGTTTTGGATGAAACTCGATGATGGATTTTGACATTTTGGATGTAAACCTGATCGCAGCACCAGGCCACGAGCCGAACCTCACGCTCGATATCTCAGACGCTGCCGGCTCAATCCTGATGAGCATCCGGGGGAGTGATGTGTTTTTAGATTGACGTCCAGCATCCACTAAATGAAAGTGATCGGCTCACCAACAGCGCCACCAACAGGCCAAAACGCCCCCAAGCTTCAAGCAGCAACATCTCAGACAGTAAACGTCACACAAGATTATGATCTGTGATGCTAGTCGTCCCGACGCCCGTGTTGCAAGATAGTGATCCATGACAGTGCCCTTAGGGCCAGTGCAGCAAGATAATGATCCATCACCGTGAGACGTCATGCGGCAAAAATCAGCGGCCAATCTGGCGGCTGGAGCTCAGGTATCTGATGCCGAATGCTAAAAACAGGACGTGAGGAATGTGGGGAAAGAGAGAGAGAAGACAAAGAAGTAAGAGATATTCTAAAGATGAAGGCGAGATATAGCAAAAGAGAGAGAAAAGAAACAGGAGAGGCGGTGGGAGAGGGGTAAAGAAAAGGAAAGTGAAAGCTCATGAGAGAAAATGTGGGCTACAAAAGGAAAAAGTGACGATGAGAATAAGGAAGGAATGAAAGGAGGAGATGTGCCATGAAGAGAGGAAAAAAGAGGAAAAGTGAAAGGAGAAAGGAGGAAGAATGTGAGCAAAAGAGAAAAAGAGCAAGAGAGAATATGCGAGAAAGAGGTTAAATGAGAAGAGACACAAGCGAGAGAGGAGGAAGAGGGTGAAGAACAGAAGAGGAAGAGCAACAGTGAATGAAAAGAGTGCTGGAGAAAGAGAGAGATAATAAGAGAGTGAAACAGAAAGGGAACAGGCAGATCAGGACACAGAGTGGCTCCTCTCTCCGCCTCGGCCCGTCTCTGTGCCCCGGGCTGTTTTTTTGCGGGAGCCTCTTCATCGCCTCTCTCCTCGTCTTTAAGCTCATCAGTCGCCCGCGGCAACAGGCAGAGCTTCATGAAGAGCTCATGAGCCGCCAGAAGGATCACCTCGCCACGCTGAGGACATCCGCCAGCAGCCGGAGCGTGACGGCGGCCAGCGGGGGGCGCTCTCACCAGCACATTCACACTAAAGTTGAATAAGACTAAACTAAAAACTGAAAGTGGGTGTGACAAAACATTTTAGTGACCTGAAATAAAAATAAACACTAGACGTTAGAAAAAAACGAACTGAACGTGCAGAAATTTGTAGAAAATGTCTTGAATGTGTGAGCTCAAGTGTTGGCTTTGGATTGGACTACCTATTCTGACAAACACCGCCCATAATACAATAATAATAATAAAAAAAAAAAATAAATAAAACTAATACTGAGACTAATAAAATCTAAACTAAAGAAAAACCCGGTAAAAAACGAAAGTAAAACCAGCAAACCCACAAACTGAAACTAAACTGAACTGAAAACAAAAATTAAAAACAAAATGAGAATAAAAATGAAATGAATGAAAAATACGAAACTATAATAACAGATTTGCACCGTTCGGCTCCAGAAAACACACATGTGATTTGTCAGGAAATGGGATACAAGCCTCTCTTTTATTTGAAACTGAATCAAGGTCTGAACACCAATATCCGATCAGCTGGAACTGAAAAACCTCTTCTATATCCAATATTGACGTCGATCATTTCTGGCGTTACAAGTCGATGCAGGCTAAATGTAAAAAGGCTAATGACTTTTAGAGGAAAAGATAAATTACTTGTCAGTTTTATGTTTTATTTATATTTATTAACCCTATAAAGCCTGAACTATGAAAGAATTGGCAGAAAATTCCAATTTTTTTTAAACTGAACCCTTTATTTAGTCCTATAACAAAATGTAAAAAAAAAAAAAAAAAAGAAAAGAAAAAGAAAAAAAAGTTATTATTATTTAGTCCTATAACAAAATGTAAAAAAAAAAAAAAAAAAAAAAAAAAAAAGTTATTTCTGGTGTATGATATATGATATGTACTTGAAGTGCCAATGGTATGGTCCAGGGTGAACAGGGGACATGTTCAAAGGTATACAACAGTATTTTGGTCAAGTATTGATTAAACTGAAAATGATAAATGGAATTGAAAATGTGTATCATATATGATACAAATGGTTTTATAGGGTTAATGGAGGCATTTTTTTGAGCCGTCACACTCGTTTCGTAGCAGGTGTGTGACTCTGTCTTATTCTCCTCGTCCTTTTCTTCTTCGGCTCTTATGCAGCTTTGCTCTCGCACGATTTCATTTGTACCAACACTCGAGGCTCACACTAATTAGACAGCTTGCAAATTGGTGTCACACTCGCCTGGTAATGTCACACACACACACACACACACACACACCGTGCACCAGCTGACCCTGCACTCACTCAGTATCACTGCAGCATATCTGCAAGAGTCAGTATGGATTTGACACTGCCATGCAATATGGAATAATAATAACTAGAATTGTGCAGTTTCTGGGGAAACTGCGTGGGCAAGCTGGAAGAGTAACCATGGTGCGCTGTGTCCGAGCAGAAAATAAAATGTATCATGAGAAAGGTAAGGCTTTGGGCTTTCAAACTGTGGCAAAATTATTTTTCAGCTCCCCAAAATGCCCGTGATTCGGCGAGTTGAAAAAGTGTGTGTCTCTGCTTCTCTCCCCAGATTCTGGGTTCCAGATATAATGGGAGTCTATGGGGGAGAGCGCTGGCACTCCTGCCTCGTTAAGTGTCACCGTTTAAAACGTTGAAGCTACTTTGCTTTTGTTTTTACATTTTTCAAAGCAGAACTAGTTTTCCTACTACTTTTCCCGAATTTGTGCATGTGGAATGAAAATTGTGGCCGGGGGAGCGAGTAAAAGACCAAATTTTTAGACGATTTTTCAGGGCTGCTGCACTCTAGCCGTGATGTCACTCACTCTGGCACTCCAAACATTCCGCTATGAGTGTGTATTGCGTCCGACATTCCGACTTCAAACTGGAATTGCGGAAAAACGGAAAGTCGGAGCGCCTTGAAAATCGACGTGCCGCTTCTTCTCCACAACACGCACGTTTTTCGTATTTGGTGCGTGGACGCAGGTCAAAAGTTCTGCGTCCTGGAGCCTTCCGAAGTTTTGGCCATTCATTTCGGTTGGCCGAAATTTTCCTTAAAATTGGAATTGCGAAAATTCCGTGAGTCGGATTCCTTATAAAAGTAATTTCCAAACGTCTCCCAATGGGGCCGCACATTTTTCCAATTCATTGTGTGGGCCTAAACCGAAAGCTGTAGGAAGAGTAACGGGCCAAAAAACGTGCAGAATAATGGAAGAACGTGAGTGTGCAAGCTGCCAGCTTCTACACTAATAATAATAATAATGATGATGATGATGATGATGATGATTAATTCAACATGACTGCATTCGTTCACGTGGCTGTTGAATGACTAGATAGGTTATTCATTTCCTTGTTGAGAGGGTTTACTCAGGGTACAAGACTGAAAACTCTTTAAACTACCTGAAATTAGAGAAGATAAACGATACATCGGAGATCCTCTATTGAGTTGTGCGTTGAGAGGGTTCACTCGGGGTAGAAAACTGAATGCTATTTAACTGAACTGAGAAAAAGGCAAGTCTTTTTTTTTTTTTTTTTTTTTTTTTTTGTTTGCTTTTTGGTTATTGTTGTTGAGCATTGGACTCTGTGAGACATTTGACCTGGTTCATGTGTATCTCTGGTTGACTGATGGACTCAGTCGGGATTGAATGGACCTTTTCTTTTGTTGTTTTGTTGGGAGAAGTGGGAAAACCCCAGCGGACTGTGGGGACCAGTGGAGGTTTTAGGAGTGTTTCCAGTTTACACTCATTACACCGAGCGACATATGTTCTCCTTGTTTGCTTGAGTGATTGTTGCAGAGTTGCGTGTCCGTGCGTCCATATGGGGGGGTCGACTTAAAAAAAAAATAAATAAAATGAGCCGATCTTATTAAAACATCGTCGCACAAAACTCCAGCTGACAGTCAGTCTGCTGCGCTCGAGACTTAGCGACAAGAAGACCCGAGAAACCTCTCTGTGACGAGGAGGAGGAGAGGAGAGAGGGATTGAAGATGGAGGGAGAGGAGAGCTGAGGAGAAGGAGGAGGAGGAGGAGAGGTAGGAAAGGTGGGAAGGAGACAGAAGGAGACGAGTGGAGGAGGTAAGGAGAGGAAGGAGCTGGAAGAGGAAGACAAAATGAAAGGATGACAAGGGAAAGGAAAGAGGATGTGTGTGTGTGTGTGTGTGTGTGTGTGTGTGTGTGTGTGTGTGTGTGTGTGTGTGCACAGCATGAGAAAGAAAATCGCTTCCTCCTTGAAAGTTTTTCTCAGCGCGGTGACAGCCGTCCCGCTCTCAGCCAGATTTCTCTATTTCTTTTCTTTTTCTTTTCTTTTTTTCACATCTCCTGGTGAAAAGGAAAGAGAGCTCTGCTAGAAGGAGAACTCATGTTGAGAGAGAGAGAGAGAGAGAGAGAGAGAGACTACATTCTGTATTTTATTGTTTTCAAGCAAAATAATTGATCATCTCAGTGATTTGAACGTATAAACTGCAATAAACTGTGCCGGCTTCATGACATGTGTGTGTGTTTGTGTGTGTGTGTGTGTGTGTGTGTGTGTGTGTGTGTGTGCGCGCAGCGTGAGAAAGAGACACATCATTCAGAAAAACGCTCTTGAACGTTTGCCAAGAAACGTTCAAGAGGGAACGCAGGCTGTGAGAACCAACACACATCTCATGGTGTGTGTGTGTGTGTGTGTGTGTGTGTGTGTGTGTGTGTGTGCTCTTACCAGCTCTGCATGGCTCGGCGCGCTGTCCATTAGCTTCCAGAAGGCTCCCTGTCGATCAAATCGATGAAGTCACGAGAGGTGAAGGAGATGAGACTCTCACCATGCGGGAGATAAAAAGCCTGGCCTGTAATCTGAGCCAGTGAGGGATTAGCACACAGTTATACGGCTCTTTCTGCCCCGAAGGATTATCGGTAATGTAAGAGCTCGGCTGCCAGACGATGACATCATCATAAATTAGATCCTTGGTACTGAAGACATGATCAGTGATAAAATTAAAGGACTGATTTTTTTTATTTATAGGTCAGAAATCTGCCAGTGGGATGAGATAATCCCACTTGTTTCCAGAATTTTCTTGAATCGAGTGCCATTTTTTTAATCCCAGTGGTCTGATCTGCCTTATTCTGCCTTATTCCAACATGTTTATAATTTATACTTGTATACTAATTCCTGAAACAAGTGAAACTGCATTGGAGACAGGTGGGATTATCTAATCCCACTGGCACTGACGGGTGTGTTAGCAAGTGTTTGAGAGTGTGTGTATTCAGTAGAAACAGACATGGTCTGTGCAGCTGAGTCTCAGTGTACAGTGGCACACACACACACACACACACACACACACACATGCAGAGACCACATCCACATACACACTGCCTCCATTCTCTTAAATATTCATATTTGCTGCAACACATACACACAAACACACACAAACACACACACACAGGCACTGCAGATGAGAGTGTGAGCACAGGAGGGAAGGAAGGAAGGAAGGAGGGAATGAAGGAAGGAGGGAAGGAGAGATATGGAGGGAGGGAGAGTTTTTTTTTGTTGTTTTGGATCTCCATCTGCACATTTTTCTTCATCCAAGCTAAAGCAAAAGATGAGTTATGGGAGAGGAGGATGGAGGGAGAGAAGAGAAGGAAGAGAGAGAAAGAGGGAGAGAGAGAGAGAGAGAGAGAGGGAAAGAGAGAGAGGGAGAGAGAGAGAGGGAAAGAGAGAGGGAGAGAGAGAGAGGGAGAGAGAGAGAGGGAAAGAGAGAGGGAGAGAGAGAGAGAGAGAGAGAGAGAGAGAGAGCAGGACTTTTATTTTTTTGCTGTGTTTCACCTGTGCAATCTGTGGGCTTTTATTGTTGTGAGCTAAATTGAGAGAGTGGGAGAAAAAGAGAGGAGAAGGAGGGGATGGAGGCTGTGTGCGTGTGTGTGTGTGTGTGTGTGTGTGTGTGTGTGTGTGTGTGTGTGTGTATGTGTGTGTGTGTGTGTGTGTGTGTGTTGGCTGTGGGTTTTAAAGCCACTGATTTCCCTGGGCTGAGGAGTCAGGCTGCTCCCCGAGGCTGCAACACACTACAGTCTCATTAGTCTCCAATGGTAGTTGTGTGTATGTGTGTGTGTTTGTGCACAGATACATTTACTCACACATGAACACACATGCGCTCAAGAGAAGCCACACACACACACACACACACACACACACAAATACCATTGTCTTCCATTGTGGCTCTTTAATGTTTCCCTGAACAGCTTGTGAAAGCGAATTTCCCCTCGGGGAAAAATAAAATATCATCCTGTCACACACACACACACACACACACACACACACACACACATGCACGCTTACAGACGCTCGCATACACATGCACAGATGAGCAAACACACACACACACACACACACACACACTTCTTCTCCCGCAGTAACAAGGCAGCACTTTGGCAGCTCCAGTAAATACACATAACTAATAACTAATAACTCTCATCCAGGCACACAGAAATTTCCCATCAGCCACCAGGCTTTTTACTGTAGCCCCGGTGCTTTTCCAGCCTCAGTCACGCGGCACTCGGAGGAAGAGAGGAGGAAGTGGAGCAGCCGGCGTGAACAGGGATGCAAAAAAAAAAAATTAGGAAGAATAATCCAAGAGGATACTAGAATACAAGAGCAGCTGCCAGATTAATTTGCTGCATCTTCTGATGAAAAAACAAACAAACAAACAAACAAAAACCTAGAAACTTGCAAAATTCCTCCACACAGAGCTGATAGTTGAAGTCTCCCTCCGATATTTTATTAAGCCCCTTAAAAGCTGCTAAAAATAACCTCTCTTCATCAATATTACATGTTTAATATTACATCCCTTACTGCCTTAAATGTAACTCTAAATCTCTCCCTCATTAAAAATGCACAGATCTATGAATATGCAAATAGGCTCCACCCACCTCCCCGCTGCCTGCTGGTGACCAGAGCTCCGTTCACACAACCAGGAGGGCTCGTGTCGGCACACACGTGGAAACTGTGCTGTAATTCATAATTTAACCGTGGAAAAAAGAAAAATCAGTGAATCTCTTAGTTCTGGTGATGAAGCAGCTGTTTCCACCAGGTCTTGTTTTTTATGTATTTATTTATGTATTTATTTATTTTGGAAACAAAACACAAAAGCAGCTCAGTGACCGGCTGAGCTGCTGCTAGTGATGTCTGATGTGTGAAGCTTAGATTTTATTATTTTTTTTATATATACTTTATGGTGTCAGGAAATTCAGACATTACATCCAGATCTTATCATTTTATACAGATTTCATTTATCCTTTTTTGCTCTTAATGGACAAAACATCGACACTTTTTTTGTGTACATTTGTGCTTTTATACCCTCACCCACACAAAACAAAAAAAGGTAATAATAATAATAAAATAAAGTAAAAGTAACTGCAAATCCATCGCCTCCTTCATGCATTCATGTACAAACAATTATAACTACAATAAATAATGATAATAATAATAATAATAATAATAATAATAATAATAAAAGCAGAAAAAATACTACTACTACTACTACTAATAATAATAATAATAATAATAATAATAATAAAAGCAGTAAAAAAAGAAAAATAATAATAATAATGTTATTAATAACAACAATTAAAAAGAAAAAAAATAACTTTGATCATGTTTGGTTTTGTTTTTTTGTTTTTGTCAGATGAAAGTCTCCAAAATGTGGTCCTTCTCACCGTTCATCATAAAGGAAACAGTTTCCATTTTTTTAAAATAAAGAAAGCCCATCTTTTTTCCAATAACTTGTCCATACCATTAATCTTATGGGTCACCTTCTCCATAAAATAAATATCCTCCACTTTTTCCAACCACCTATCTGAGCTTAGATTTTAGGGGCGTGCACACACACACACACACGCACACACACACACACACACACACACCTCCACCTCCAGCAGAGGAGTGTGAAAACACGTCTCTAGTGACAAACTTTGCACAGATACGAGTCAGTAAAATGAAGGTCGGACATGTTAGAGGACAGAAACGGAGGAAAAACACATTTTAAAGTGGAGGAGGGCTTTAAAAAAGTGAAGTTTCTATACGGGTGACATTCGTGCTGGAAGAGTGACACCGCGTCCTCGTGGCTCAGCTGGCCAGCGCTCAAACACCTCACAGTACAACTTTAAAATTTAACTTCTTAATCCCAATAGATTATGAGAAAGGCTGGGGACATGGACTGACTTTACAGAGTTTTCATGAAAACTGGAAATTGGGGACATAATTAGGGATGCACCGATCCGATATTAGCATCAGATATCGGCGCCGATATCAACATTTTACCTGGATCGGGTATCTGTAAAAGCAGCTGATCCGTAAGACCGATCCTTCCCCTTTAAATGTTTGCGACACGGGCTACGTCTTATGGCACGTGTGCTGCATGCCGCGAGAGCTGACTGAGTTGATGGAGGAATTTCACCCAACTAGCTTGACGGCAGTTTGCAATGTATGTAAAATGAATGTTTCCAGGGGTGGTGGTAGCACTGCCAGATATAATACCACAAATTTAATCAGGCACCTCCAGAAACACCACGTGAAGGAGCACGAGGAGTTCCAGCAGCTGATCAGATCAAAGGGAGC
This sequence comes from Myripristis murdjan, assembly GCF_902150065.1. NCBI lineage: Eukaryota > Metazoa > Chordata > Actinopteri > Holocentriformes > Holocentridae > Myripristis > Myripristis murdjan. Next base: position 3,757,239 of record NC_044001.1, read on the forward strand.
CGCCGCTGCTGTTGAGGCTCGTAGCTTCTTAAATCAACAATATCAGATCGGTATCTGGTATTGACGGATACGTAAGGCACCAGCGTCGGTATCGGCATCAGAACTGAAAATGTCGGATGGGTGTATCCCCAGACATAATGACGATCCAAGACGAGGGATTGAACACAACTCGGCTGAACACACCGAGCTCACGGGATAAAACCACGAGCTTCCAGGGCTGCTTCTCATACATGTGGCATTTTTATGTCCGACTCTGTTGATGCACTGAATTGTTGGGATTTTCTGAGGCACGTCTGAGGCAGTTTCTTCATTTATGATCAGTCGCTGTCCAAGCTTTTTGTGCAGATATAGATTCTGATCATTACTAATATGGATCTGTTTCTATATGGTGTGAACTGGCATGTTAACCGTGTACTTGGGATATTTCAGGTGCAGTCAGGCTTGTACGTCTGTATTTGTACGAGTTTCTTATTGAGCGTGTGGAAACGTTTGGTAAAGGATAATAGATGTTGGTGTTGAGCTGCTGGGTTGTGACCACACACACCTGTGATTCTGCACACACACCTGTGATTCTGCAAACACCTGTGATTCTGCACACACACGCACACACCTGTGATTCTGCACACACCTGTGATTCCGTGCACACCTGTGATTCTGCACACACACACCTGTGGTTCTGTGCACACACACACACCTGTGGTTCTGCAAACACCTGTGATTCTGCACACACACACACACACACCTGTGATTCTGCACACACCTGTGATTCTGCACACACCTGTGATTCTGCACACACACACCCACGCCTGTGATTTTGCACACACCTGTGATTCTGCACACACACACCTGTGATTCTGCACATACCTGTGATTCTGCACACACACCTGTGATTCTACACACACCTGTGATTCTAAACACACCTGTGATTCTGCACACACACCTGTGATTCTACACACACCTGTGATTCTAAACACACCTGTGATTCTGCACACACACGCACACACCTGTGATTCTGCACACACCTGTGATTCCGTGCACACCTGTGATTCTGCACACACACACCTGTGGTTCTGTGCACACACACACACCTGTGGTTCTGCAAACACCTGTGATTCTGCACACACACACACACACACCTGTGATTCTGCACACACCTGTGATTCTGCACACACCTGTGATTCTGCACACACACACCCACGCCTGTGATTTTGCACACACCTGTGATTCTGCACACACACACCTGTGATTCTGCACATACCTGTGATTCTGCACACACACCTGTGATTCTACACACACCTGTGATTCTAAACACACCTGTGATTCTGCACACACACCTGTGATTCTACACACACCTGTGATTCTAAACACACCTGTGATTCTGCACACACACCACACACCTGTGATTCTGCACACACCTGTGATTCTGCACACACACACCTGTGATTCTGTTCACACCTGTGGTTCTGCACATGCCTGTATTTCTGCACACACACCTGTGATTCTGCACACACATACACCTGTGATTCTGCACCCACGCCTGTGATTCTGCACACACCTGTGATTCTGCACACACACCTGTGATTCTGCACACACACACACCTGTGATTCTGCACACACACACACCTGTGATTCTGCACACACACACACACCTGTGATTCTGCACCCACGCCTGTGATTCTGCACACACCTGTGACTCTGCTCACACACACCTGTGATTCTACACACACCTGTGTATTTAAAATGTGAGCCAGGTGTCGTCTGCAAAGCTCTGATGAAGGTCACAACTTTTTTTTTTTTTTAAATTTATTTTTATGATTTGTTGATGCTCTTATGGAGCGCTACCTATTATCTACTGCTGGCTCTGCTCTGTTCTCGCGCAGAAGGCCCCTCCCTCCCGTTCTTTTTTTTTTTTTTTTTTTTTGGTGTGTGTTTTGCCGAAATGACGAGCTGATTAATTTCTGAATCCATTATTCATGCTCGGTTATGAGAAGGGGATTTTAGTCGGGCCGTCTATTCACACAGCAATATGTTCTGGCCCGGCGAGCAGCAGCAGCAGCAGGAGACGAGCAACACGAGCTGCCTCCAACCACATGCGAACCTGCACATCCTCTAATAACCACGGCCGGCTTGTTTTGATGTGCAGACGATCAGAGGAGGAATGAAACGGCGCAGGCGATGGAGGGCAGCTTGCAACGGAAATACGCCCTGATTGAGAAATCGTCCAATAGCTGCCGGTGATTATCCACTAGGAGTTTTTTTCCCCTAACCTGCACCAAAGACAAAGCATTTCAACACCCTGCCTTCAGAAAATAACTTATTAATGTACCTTACAGGTCCATAAACATGAAAAACGGGAAAAACAGACTGTCATAGTTGTCATGCTTGTTGCCATGACGGCTGTAGTTTAAGACTAATGTTGGCCTCAGTCTTAGCTTGTCTAGTCAGGCTGGTCTAATTAAGCCTCTGTGTGTTGCATAAATATGAAGACAGACTTAATTTGTACGACACTGCCTGAGGTGGGAGCGCTGTTGCTATGACAACAATCTGTTAGAAGACACAGGTGTATTGATCGTATTTGAGAAAAAAAAATTCAAGATTTCAGAAATAAAGACAAAATATACTAACAAAAAACTGACTTTAAATATTAACAGACGATGGCAGCCTTTAGATTTATGCTTATTGCTACCCGATAAGAAAAGATAAGATAAGATAAGATAAGATATTCCTTTATTAGTCCCACGGTGGGGAAATTTAACGCATTACAGCAGCAAAGTGGATAGCAAGATATGAAGCATAATTTACATTATAAACAGTATAAACAGATAATAAATAGCAAAAAGCAATATGAACATTATAAAAAAAGGAATATAGAAAAAAAAATAGAAATATGAACAATGTAACAAGCTGCCACTAGAGCGGCGCCATTTTGTAAATCCTGTACTTCTGTACTTCAATGTCTGTACTTCAGTGTCCTGCAGATAAAAATAAAGCCAACTAGAACCATGTTGTATGGCTTCATCAATAAATACATTTTTAATCGGTTCATTTCAAAAGGGTCCTCGTCATCGGTTCAACGACGAGAGCCATGTAGACTCAAGCCACCAAATATTGTGCTTTTTCTATGTTCTTGTCAGTGAAGTCCACAGGTCCCTCACTGAGACGCAATTGAAGTTAATCTGTCAGTATTTTAATGATGCGGCTCCAGCTGCTCCACGTCCTGTTGGCTGGTTTGCCCTCTAACGTGCAGCACAATCTGAAGCTCTGCAGGGAAAAAGCTTCTTCTGCACCGAAACTCCGGCTGTCGGGGAAATGTCGAGCAGGAAAAAGTGCCAGCTTCAGAGCGGGAAAAGCGGGAAAGTCTCGCTTAAACGCCGGTCATCAAGTCAAGTGCCGGTTCTCCACATTGAATGCACTTTGTTACCCTCCTGCTCTGCTGTAATTGCTGCCACACCAGTAACATAATGTGCTGCTGCTGGATCTCACGTCCCAGCAGCAGCGGTACAACTGTTTCCGCCCACTCGCCTGCGGCATGACGGCTCGGTGGGGGGTCACAGGAGAAATGCACCTGGCACCTCGCTGCCTACAGGAGCTATAAGTGTACCCGCGCTACAGAAACCACACACGCCTCGTATTGGATCGCCTGGACAGCTGCATCGCGAGATAAAGCGTGAAGAGGCTGCACACTCGCCCACAGGCAGCTCTGCCACTCTGCAACTGAAATTGTGTTTATTTATCTATTGTATTATTCACTGCATTTGTATTATTATTATTTTATTTTTTTTTTTTCTGTATTCAGTATATCTCATTGTATTCTAAAAGCCTGACCAGGGACAAAGACTGCAAATTAGCTGAAGCGAGACGTCTTATATACATCACATTTTCCCTTTTTTGTGGCAATGTTGTATGTATCGCCCCTGTCAAATAAATATTAAAATAAATAAATAAATAATGAGGACGGCACGGCACAGCGGCACTGAGTATCATCACCCCGTTGGTCAGGATATTAACCGCGAGTCAGTCCTGACGTGCGCTGAGATTCCTCTGACCGAGTTCATTCAAAAGGCAGGAAGGAATAAACACAGATCAAGTATGATAAATGATAAATATGCAGGAATCTGATGGAGATATCAGCCATAAAAAAAAGTTTGTTTCTTGTTTTTTTGCATTTTCAAAGCCATGGTGAGAAAGTTAACTTGGGTGTATTTTTGTTTTTGGTTGGTTTAGGTTCACATCGGCCAATTACAAGTGACACAGGACTCGTATATTAAAAAAACAAAAAACAAAAAAAACAAAAAAAAAAAAGACATGGACACAAGTAGCTGATTTATTGGACAGATTTTTTGGAGCCCGTCGCCCTGCCAGGTTAGAAATTTTGGTTAAAACTAATAAAATTTCTCCATCTTAACAAGTCACTCAGTCTCATCTTCGGCTAAAGTATTGTTTCTCTGCAAGGAATTATTGATATGCAATTATTATATATAATATTATATGCAGATTAACAACAAAACTGATGATGCTTGACGTTTTTCCCCGTGACTGTGAAACTGCCCGACCACTGACATCTTTCTGGAAGCTTTCTAATTCACAGCAAAAACATTTCTCTCTCTCATTCAGTGTTAAAATCTTATTTTTCCATAAACAAGGTAAAAAAAAAAAAAAATCTCCCAGCGGGATGAGATAATCCCACTTGTTTCCAGTGTTGTTTCACTTTACAGTAAAAATGTGTTGAAAAAGGTTGCAGAATTAGGGAGATCGGCCCACCAGGATGAAGAGAGAACATTTTGGGAGCGAGCTGATCAGAGTTGGAGACAAACACGACTCTTTCATCCCACTGGCTGATGTTTGGACTGAATATGAGACTAATTGAGTTGCAAATCCCGAGATTTGATTTGTCTCCCCTGCAGTTTTCCCAAAGCACAAACGCCAGAAATGTGGGTCGTGTCTTAAGAATCCACTACAGCGTCTTTACATTTTCTCATTTTCTCTTTGCTGTAACCGCAGTTAAGCGCGATGGGCTTGTCTGCATTTCCTGCTCCCTGGTTTAAGATAAAAATGAAAGAAAAAGTCCAGTCCAGACGGCTGTTTAGCCTCATTTTGTCCTGCCAGGCTCTCCAAGCATGAAGAACCGCTGGCTGTCAGACGCCCACATCTGTCTCCTTACACCGTAAACCACAACAGCACAGCAGAGGCTCGTATTTTGCAGGCGCCGGGTGGGATTATTCCAAAACATGCCCAGCGTGAACCTCAAAACCCAAAGGAAGGAGGACGGTAAATACCAACACACACGGTGCAATGACATCTGAGGACTTCGCATGTTGTAAAATAAAAGTTTTAGGTGTTTTATGGGCAGAAACTACACATCAGGATATACGCTATGTGCACAAAATATTAGGAGCATCTTGTTTGTACTGAGTTGCAGCCTCTTTTGGAAAATCCACACCTCGGTTTCAAAGTTTAAAGATGTTTCTGTAAGCCGTCCGCTTCTCCGCGTCGACGTCTCTCTGCTCAGACGAAATCAATCGCGCCGCGCGCCGGGATCTGTTTGGAGTGCGATGCATCGTGCGGTCCACATACAGAATGCAACGGACAGAGGAATCGATTCCTCGTGAGTCAGAAAAGATGTGAGACGATCCGTCGTGGAGATCAGCTCCTGTTCCAGACGCCGTGTGATGAGAGGAGGAATCTGGACTTTTCCAAAAAAAAAAAAAAAAAAGATTTGTAAGGTTGTTATTCATTTTCACAAAATTCGTGTCTCTTTGAGGGACATGAGGGTTGCTCGGATGAATCAGATTGCATGGAGCTGTTAAGGCCGATCCATATAGTAAGAGGTTTTTTTTTTAGGCATTTCTCATTTTTTTCAGCATGTCTCACAGAACAGATGCACTTTCATTTTATTACATTTATCAATCCAAACCAAATCTTCTCCCACATTTTTTTACGCTTCAAGTCTATTTTTTTTTGCATTTAGTGACACTTTATATGTATTTTGAACTTTGAAGTGTATCTGCACTGGCCGGTCAGGTGTCCCAGTCTGTTTCATTACAGATTGATGGTTACAGGCTGGGTTAGTAAATAGTTTATTTATGCCAGCAGGTTGCAGAGCAGGAGTCTGGAGTGCAGAGGGTTCATGGGTCTTCAGTCCAAACTTATGAGACACAGCAGATAAACAATATTTATCATAGGACTGCATTAAAATGGGAAACCATGAATCTCTAGAAACACTTTGAAAGTCCATCACCAAAAAACAACCCTATTGGTCATTCGTACAAGCAACTTGCACATGCATTTAATGACCTCACAGACCGCCATCCTCCTGTGGCGATGTGTTCAATGACCTCACAGACCACCGTCTTCCTGGCGCAATGCATTCAAGACCTCACAGACTGCCGTCCTCCTGTCGCGATGCGTTTAATGACCTCACAGACCGCCGTCCTCCTGTGGCGATGCGTTCAAGACCTCACAGACCGCCGTCCTCCTGTGGTGATGTGTTCAATAATCTGACAGACTGCCGTCCTCCTGTGGCGATGCGTTCAACGACCTCACAGACCGCCGTCCTCCTGTGGCGATGCATTTAATGACCTCACAGACCACCGTCTTCCTGTCGCGATGCGTTCAACACCTCACAGACCCCCATCTTCCTGTCGTGATGCGTTTAATGACCTCATAGACCACCGTCCTCCTGTCGCGATGCGTTAATGACCTCATAGACCACCATCCTCCTGTTGCAATGCTTTTAATGAACTCACAGACCGCCGTCCTCCTGTGGTGATGTGTTTAATGACCTCACAGACCGCCATCCTCCTGTCGCGATGCGTTTAATGACCTCATAGACCGCTGTCCTCCTGTCGCGATGCGTTTAATGACTTCACAGACCGCCGTCCTCCTGTGGCGATGCGTTTAATGACTTCACAGACCGCTGTCCTCCTGTCGCGATGCGTTCAAGACCTCACAGACCGCCGTCCTCCTGTGGCGATGCATTCAATGACCTCACAGACCGCCGTCTTCCTGTCGTGATGCGTGCAAGACCTCACAGACCGGCATCCTCCTGTCACGATGCGTTTAATGACCTCACAGACCGCCGTCCTCCTGTGGCAATGCGTTCAATGACCTCACAGACCGCCGTCCTCCTGTGGCGATGCGTTTAATGACCTCACAGACTGTCATCCTCCCGCAGCGATGCGTTCAGTGACCTCATGGACCACCGTCCTCCCGTGGCGATGTGTTTAAAGACCTCACAGACTGCCGTCCTCCTGTCGCAATGCGTTTAATGACCTCACAGACTGCCGCTCTCCTGTGGTGATGTGTTCAATGACCTCACAGATCGCCGTCCTCCTGTCGTGATGTGTTTACTGACCTCACAGACCGCCGTCCTCCTGTGGCGATGCGTTTAATGACCTCACAGACCACCGTCCTCCTGTGGCAATGTGTTCAATGAACTCATAGACCGCCGTCCTCCTGTGGCAATGCGTTCAATGAACTCACAGACCACCATCCTCCTGTCGTGATGCGTTTAATGACCTCACAGACCGCCGCTCTCCTGTGGTGATGTGTTCAATGATCTGACAGACCACCGTCTTCCTGGCGCAATGCGTTCAAGACCTCACAGACCGCCATCCTCCTGTCGTGATGCATTTAATGACCTCACAGACCGCCGTCCTCCTGTGGCGATGTGTTTAATGACCTCACAGACCGCCGTCCTCCTATCGCGATGTGTTCAATGACCTCACAGACCACCGTCTTCCTGGCGCAATGCGTTCAAGACCTCACAGACCGCCATCCTCCTGTCGTGATGCATTTAATGACCTCACAGACCGCCGTCCTCCTGTGGCGATGTGTTTAATGACCTCACAGACCTCCTCTTCTGCCTTTTTGCAGCAGCTCCATTATTACGACCTCCTCCACCACCGCCATGTTTGTTGTTGTCAGAAACTTTGACCTCCAAGCTGCCCTCTAGTGGATTTATTGATTAACAACATCTATGCCAACGTAAAGGAGGCATGGAAGTATGTTGGCAGAGACGGTTACATCGTTTGAAATGAACGTATTAATTTTCATGCGTAAAGGAGGCATAAACGAGCCTGTGGAGGGTAAGAACAAATGACAGGTGTGGTCGTCAGGTTGGTGACGTGATCAGTCAGTTCAAAATCGAGTGTGACACACACACTTTCCTCGTCATTACATTATGGAAAGTGTACGTGTCCCTACTGTATGTGCTGTAGTGCAGCAGGATACTTCAGGGTCTGGTTGCAGCTGTGGGTGAGTTTCCCGCGGCGCTGCTCTGTGTTGTGATGGGGGTCATGACACCAATATACCCATCTCCACCTGCACTTTTAAGGGTACTTAGTGCGCCTTCTAACCCCGCTCCAGAAGCCGCAGTGGGCGCCGCCGCCGTCCCCCGGCCCGCTTCACTCGTGTCCACATCCTCGCCTCTAATTGGCGAGGAGCGCCGGCTCCCCGGGGAGCTCATTCCAGACGAGCCCGGCTGCCTGAGCCGCTGTTGGATGTTTGGAGAGAAAGGGGGCCCTCGGGGGCGCCGAGGCGGCATTGTCGAGATTGGATCCACTCAACACACACACATGATCTCTTACACACAGTCATATGCTGTACACACACACACACACACTCTGTCGGGGTTTTGCGATGGCATGTTGGAGCTCTTGGCGTTTATTAGCCGGGGGGATGGTGACAGCCGGTGGAAGGTGCGAGCGGTTTTCGTCGGGCGTTATCCAGGTCAGCTGTCAGAGAAACGCTGAGCCTGATGGCTGTGGCAAGTTTGACACGTGAGCCCTGATTAGCTCACTTTTTCCATGTTTTACTTTTTCTGCACAGTCAGGGTGCAGTTTGATAGCGAAGGGGCATGGCAACCTTGAATTTTCTTTTTTTCCCCAGTAGCAATAATTCTTAACACAAGTTTTTTTTTTTTTTTTTTTTTTTTTTTTTTTTTAAATTAAACACACAAACTTCATCCTGATTGTGCAGATCACGAAAACAAACCCCTGTCAAAGTGAACTAATCAGAACTCAAATCTTTGTGGAGCGTGCAGTTATTATATTGCACTTTTTAATGTTGATTTTTTAAACAGAGCAATCAATAAATGCAATCGTGCAATCTATAAATAAATAGTGAATAAGTTTCTCTGTTGCTACTGTCCATCTCTTCCCCTCCTCCGGGTCAGAAGAGTGAAGACATGAGAAATATTATTTTACCCGCTCTGACTGTTGTCACCGAGCTGAAATGTTTTTTATATCGCTGCAGCTTTAATTTTTGCACATTTTTCCACATTATTACTATGAAACAAATGAACTTTTGTCACTTTGGCTTCAGTTGGCCTCATTATAGTTCCCTCAAGTTTTTTTTTTTTTTTCTGAGTTTTTGAACTGAACACATTTGAATTGTTTTCCCTCTTACAGTCAAGAGATAAGAGACTTTTTTTTTTTTTACTTACATTTAATCTGAAATGTCTCAGTGAAGTTTTAATTGGTTTTGTTTTTTTTTCATGCTGCTGCTGTCGCTGAGTCTAATGATGATGGTGATGGTGATGACGGTGGCTATTCTTAGTCTCATGACAAAAAAAAAAACTCAGGCGTTGCCGTGGAGACGCTCATGAGTGTAAACACAGCCGTGAGTCCAGCTCGGTGGTCTGCGGCGGCTGATTAGCATGGGGGGGGGGGATTTATGCTGGCAGTTGATAAGTCAGGAGTCCAGGTGGCGGCTGCTGGTGCGAGTCCAGTCAGAGAAACCAGTTCAGTCCCGACGCCGGCGCAACTTCTCACTTTTATTCGCTGGAAAGAAACAACTTGAGAATTTTTCCTCACTTCAGTAAAGAAAACCACTCCTTCGCTTTTATCTCACCCACGCTGAGCCAAATGTTGCCGTTTGTCATGGTAATTATCCTCGTCTGAAGTCTGAAATCAGTGATTTTTAACCACTTTATTATTGTAAATGTTTTCCAGTGTTGTATCTCCCTGCAAATATATTTCTAATCTTTCTAGACTTTGTAGACTTGCATTTAAAATGGGCATGGGAGTGCTATCTAGATACAGTTCTTTTTCTTTTTCTTCTGTTCGCTTGTCTCACTAATTATGCTGATTTCCATGAAAAGTCATTGCAAATTGCAAAATATACTTCTTTTCCTATTTTGTTTCTCTCTCTGCGGCGATGTTTCCTGCTGCAGCATCGGTGGTTTGTTTGTAAGAAATGGAAAATGATCAGGGTAGTTAGCATGAGGGCTGATAACCATCATGGCTGAATGATAAAATGTCTCAATAAAAATGGAAATGTAAGTTTGATAAAGCATGTTTTATACCCGGTATTCACTCTGTGTTTCCTGAAGGTGTCAGATGTGTGTGTTTGTGGTTTAAATCTGCCGCCGTGCTCGTCGAGTGAGGACGTTTGACAGAAATCCAGAAAATGGAGTAGAGGTTGAAATCAAGGAGGAAGAAGCGAAGAAAAAGCAGAAGCAGAAGCAACCAAATCTCCTCAGAGTTTGGTTTTTGTCTCAGACTCTGTTGGTGAAGTGTTGGACCTCGCTCTTTTTTTTCTACCTTTATTTATTTATTTATTTATTTATTTATTTATTTTGCAATTGGTGTGTATCACGATGAGGGCTCATGAGGGAAGCTTTTCATTCTCTGCCGCTCTGCTTTCACAACACTGCTGCGTACTGTTTCCATACTTGCAGCATCTCATTTGTTCAAATCTCCTTTTTTTTTTCAAACAAGATAATAAAATCCACCAGTGAGATGAGATAATCCCACTTTTTTCCAACTCTAATCAACTTGTGTCAATCATTTTTCTCGATCCTCGTGGCTGATCTGCCCTATTCTGCCTGGTTTCGACAGATTTATGCCTGTTCCCAGAAAAAAAAAGTGGGATTATCTCATCCGACTGGCAGATTTTAGTGCTCAATCTGAGACTAAGCGACTTGTTAAGGTTGAGTTTTTTTTCCAGTGCATCCACTGCTTTTACCCTGAGTTTAATATTCACATGAACTCCTCGCCGGAGCCTCGTGTTTTGCACAGGCGGTCCCACACACTCTCCATTTCACTCCAGTCCAAACTGCGTAACACCACAAATTATTGAAATGGCTGCAACTGTACCTGTTACTCACAGCTGTGTGCATGGGGAAATCAGCAGCTCTGGTTGCTAAGGACTTGGCCAGGTAAAGCTGTTGCTAAGGAGAGGAAACCGCAGGTCTCCAAGACATCAGAGAGGAAGTGTGCGCTTTATGTAGAAGAAGAAGACCTGTGTATTTCATCAGTGCGATCCTCTAATTTATTAATTTCTTCTTAACTCCCCTAACTTTCATTCCAAAATTCATTCTTAGGGGGTAAAAATGCAACTTTAAAATGGTTAAAAACATGGAGGTGCACAGATTGTAGAGGCTAAATTTCAAATGTGTTTCCGCACAAGTGTCGAAGTCTTGCGGGCCGGTGAGATTTAGCCCTTTTGTTGAGCAACTGTTTCGTCGAAGTCGCTGGAAAAACGGATTTGATCCTCAGCGACGGCCGATCCCACGCCGCCCCCAAAGCAAATTCATGGATCTGGAGGCTCCGGCCCGCGAGCTAGAGAATGATTTCAGAGGCATTATGGAAGCATTAGCCGTAATCCGTGTCAGACAGGATTGTGAATTGTGACCAAAAGGTCCTTGTGCCTTGTGGTCCACATGTGTTTTCTTGTGTTGTGTGTCCAGCCGGCAACACTACACCGTCCTAAATATAGTCTCTTTGTGTTTCGGTTGGGCTGCAGGGGGAAATTTTGCTTTTTTAAATTTATAATTTTTAATTTTTCAAAAAACAAAAAAGGCAATGACAGCACCACATTTCACATAACACAACAAAAGACACATTACAATAACACACAATTTAAGACGAGAAAAAAAAAGGGAGGGGGGTGGAGTTGGTACAGATAAACTTCAGAGATGATGGTGCCAGAGCTTCATTGCATTAGGCAGATCCTCCAACATTTTCCTTTAAATCAGTTCAGTTCAACAAAATCATGAGTCAGACACTTCAGATCAAGTTAGTGTTCTATTGTTTAAGTGTTCTCTAATGACAGTCCACGGAGCACCTTGCTCATTTTCATTGTCTTTAAGCACTGAGGTTGCCTTTTCCATTGACAGCAGGTCTAAAAAGAAAATTTTGCTTTTGATTGTACCTGACGCCTGAAATTAATTTGTGGAATTAAGGGAAATCTGCAGCATTTCACTGAGAGGGATGTGTGCAGTTGCGTCATTCCCCTCCAAATCGCCGTGTTTCTCCAAAGCCTCTCTGTCTGAGCGGCCCTGTAATTCTTGCATAACCACTGGCTGCATCTTTCAAGAGCCCTTTCTCACCTTTTAGTCCGTTTGCCTGCTCTGAATCCTGGTGAAAGTGATCCTCCTGGTTTGTTTTCCTCTTTGGTGTGATTGGGTTTCACACCACATGAATCCACCCTTACGAAACAAAAATATATTGCAGTATATTGGAAAATATCATTTGATCTATTAGATAATACATTTCCATATGTGGGAACTAGTCTTTATATTTTCCAATATATTAAAATATATGCATAGATCATACATGTCTATATATTGATACATATAAAAAATATATTGCAATCAAGATAAACAGCACTCTAATTTTACATGTAATAGATTGTCTTTATATGTTCAAATATACTGCAATATATGCATATATTGTCTATGTATATATATATCGCAACATATATAAAAATATACTGGGATGTTTTTTTTAACATTGCATATTTTCCAATAAACAACCATGACATATGCAGGGATGATGCATAGCATATATCTGTACATATATTTCCAATACATGTTCCCATATAATTGGAAAGTCATAGATCATGTATGCTTAAATATATGTACCCAGTATTCATCACATATAAATATAAATACATTATGGAGGATATTTATAAATATAAAATGACATGTATTACGGGATATAGACACATAAATATTCATATGCAATATATTGCAATATCTGAAATGTGCAATTACTTATGTATTATTCCATATATTGAAATACATTACAATATATTGATGCAATATATAAATATATTGCATTAATATATGTTTCACCAATATATTATTCCATGTATTGCTAAGACAATTTCAAATATAAAATACATTTCAATATATCGTAATTCCATATATTAAATGTAATATATTCTAATATATTACCATATATTTTATTTAATATATAGGTAAATATATTTTCTTTCCATAAGGGCAAGCAGACCAGAAAAAAAGAGGACATTTGCTGAGAAGTGTGTGAAAATGTACACCAAAGAGTTTTTTTTCCCCATTAGTTAGAAATATGGAAGAGGAAAACATAAAGAGACTTTTCACATTTACAAATGAACACAAACCAGGTGACGCCGGTATGTTTGGGGATACTGGCGGCCATCCTCTTTTGGTTCCTCGCAAACACATTTCGAGGATGTTGCCCGGTGTGATGCTTGTTTAAACTCTCGGTGTCGAGCCGCTGCGTCCACCTGCTCTTTCCAAAGACATGGAGCTGCGTTCACACACCACCGTGACCGGAGCAGGGTGGCAAAGGGGCGGAAAATTTCTGGTACATTTCTGGAAGCATTCTGGAAACTTTCCATGGGAAGTTCAGCTGGGGAATTCTGGAAATTTTGTTTAGTCATAAGCAGACCTGCGTGCAAACTAATGACACTTTTGACTTTGACTTATTTTGAGTAGATTTTTTTTTTCTCAGTCCTTCAAGATTGATGGTGGATAAATGAATAGAAATAGGCTCAATGAAGGGATGAACACTCCTCAGTCAGCAGCTAAATCAAACTATAACCTGCATTCTTGTATGAAAACTGTGTTTGTATGAAAACTGGCGAGCAGAAGGCAGAAGAACCAGCATCACAGCTGAGCTCGCTGGCACCATGAGAGATAAATGGCTACTGTATAAACACATTTTGACTGATTTTTTCCAGTTAAACTTTAATACCAGAGGTCAAATATATTTTTGTCGTCCGTGGGCTAAAATGTAGGCCTTGTCCTGTGGCCTCAGTCGTTCTGCTGCACTGTGCAGGATTCTGTGCATGGGACTGAGGAACGCAGTGCAGGGCAGAAACTCAACTGAATTTGCATTAAATCTGGTTGTTTTAACCAGGATTATGCTGCAAGATGGTTTTTCTTCAACTACATTAAGTCCCTGCTTATAGGCTAACATGCAATTTTGCAAATTTTCATATTATTCCTGTAAATTCCTGTTAATTCCCATATATTCCAACTTTGAAAATTCCTGGATTTTGCAGCCCTAGACCGGAGGAGGCCAGCCGAAGTATTTCTGTCACAGCTTGAATTGTGTTCTCACTGCCATCCAGCAAAACCTGGATTGCGTGGAGGCGGCCTATGACCTGAGTGGGATTTCTATGTTCACATCTGCCCAAAAAAAGACAGAAAAAGGCACCATGTGGGAAAACATAGCAGGGTTTGATTTAGACGGATTGATCAGTGCATGTGTGGAAGCACCCAAACATGACTTTTCCTTCATGAGCTTTCCTTTATCTCTGCAGTCATTTATTCACCTTTCTCAACCCCCCCGATCCTCCGTTTGCCCTTTCCAAACCTCTAACGTCCTGCCTCGCCGTGCTCCTCAGGTAAAGGCGACGTGTTCGGCGACGTGTTCTGGAAGGAGACCACGCTGGCACACGCGTGCGCCAACGTGCGGGCGCTGACCTACTGCGACCTGCACGTCATCAAGAGGGAGGCCCTGCTCAAGGTGCTCGAGTTCTACACCGCCTTCGCCAACTCCTTCTCCCGCAACCTCATCCTCACCTGCAACCTCCGCAAGCGGGTAAGCTGCCAGCGCACACACACACACACACACCACCTGTAGACCTGTAGACACACACATGCACACACACTTAAATATCCCCTCACATGCATGCACAACCACACTTTGACACAGATTCATGCACAAACTAATTCTGATTAATTATGACCCAAATTCGCGTCTTAATCCTGAACCTTAATTGCTAACTCAAAATGATTTTACCTAATTAAATGGAAAATGCCAGAGTTTTACAACCTGGGTCTTATTTTTTTTTTGTCATTTTAGCCATCAGTTTGTCAAAATAACTTCCTCCTCGTCAAACCCATCTCGGTGAAACCTCCGTCCTGACAAGCCGTTTGGTCTCATCCTGACTGTTGAAATCTTGTTTTTCTTCAAACGAGGTCAAAAAAAAAAAAAAAAAAATCCGCTGGCAGGATGAGAGATAACCCCTCTCTTGTTTCCAGCGCTGATCAACTTGTTTTCCAGAATTTTTGTTAGTAAAAATGTTGTCGTCTTGATCCTGGTGGGCTGATCATGTTTCAGCAGATTCATTCTTGTTCCTAGAAAGATTCCCGAACCGAGTGAGACTGCACTGGAAACAAGTGGGATTATCTCATCCTCCTTGCAGATTTTTTTTAGACTTTGTGTGAAGAAAAACAACACTGAACACCGACTAAATGACTTATTAAAGTGGGGATTTTTTCAGATTTTTGGGCGCAAACGTACTTTGTTAAAGAATATTTAATCTGTGCATTGGGTTCAAATAAATATGAACGGCCGTCAAAGTCAAAAGACTCGTCACCGTCCTCCTGGTGGTCTGAAATCCTGTCCAAATGCCCGGCTGGACGTCATTTTAACTTTATTATGACATGAAAGGACAGAAATGACATGACGGCCAAATAATGAAATTATGAAAATATGACCCAGGGTGTAAAAAGCAGGACCTTTCCTTTAAAAAGTGAGGCTACAAAATTTACTGAGATGACTTTTCTCATCTGTTCATCCTTGTTAGGACATTAGAAATACAAGCGCACACACACACACACACACACACACACAGAGGCAGGCCATCTGATGCCACGGCTTCATATTTTCTTTCCTTTACGTTTCCTCTCTTCTATATTTCTCTCATAACAAGCCTGTTGTTGTTTACTTGTCCTCCAGTTGATTATCATACTTTATATCTCTCTCTCTCTCTCTCTCTGTCTCTCTCTCTCTCTCCGCTCAATAGGTTTTCTTCTCAGTGTGTCTCAAGCACAATGAATAATACATTCGATACCCACAGCCTCATTATGTCCTGTGCCCTTTTGGCGCTTCTCGCTGGCATCCAGGCAGGCAGCCTCCTCTCTCTCTGTGGGAGTGCAGCAGCTCTCGCTCTCTGCTGTTTGACTGTGTTAGCGTGGCTGTGTGTGTGTGTGTGTGTGTGAGTGTGTGTGTGTGTGTGTGTGTGTCAGACATGTGTACACATAATGTGTCAGACAGCGCGGGTCACGATGGGCATTGATCTGACCCGGCTGCACGACCTCTAATCTGCTTAGCGGCGGTGGCTGTTTTTTTGTCGGAATAAAACTCATATTTATCGATCGCTGCCGTCTTGAGGAAGTGATCTGCATGCAGGCAGCAGATCACCGCACGACTGATGGTTACGCATTGATCCACGCTCGCACTCTCCAGCTCCCCGTGTCCGGACTACTTTGTTCTCAGCCTGCGACCCGGCTTGCCTCTGCTCTGAGTTTCATGAGACACTTTAGGATCCTGGTTCTCATCAGTGCTCTGTGTCAAGCCAAGACGCCGCCGCCACGCCGCCGCCGTCGCCCCAGGCAACGTCTCACCTCAGCCGTCCCAAGCGGCAGTGAGAGGCGGCTGCTTGAATTTCCTTGAAAGTCTGAGAAACTTCGTTGCCGCCGCCGTTCTCCGACCCGGTGGCTCTCGACTCTCATCGCGACCTTTCCGACCGCCCGCTGGGGGGGTTATTTCACAGAAAGCAACTAGAACTACTACTTGTTTTGGCCTCCGGAGGGAAAAATGTTAATGCACCGACTCCCCCGGGGATTCGCTGACAAATCGGCACGGCTCATTCTGATGCACATACGTCTGCAGAGCGTGCCCACAGTGTCTCCCATGTTTTCTGCAGTTTCCTCCCATCAGGGGAGCAAACACACTCACACACAAACTGACGTGATGTATGCAGCTGGTTTTTTCCCCTGGAAGACGGCTGGTGGCTGTGTGTGTGTGTGTGTGTGTGTGCACGTCACATCTAAACTCTTTACGGTCTTCAGGGGATGAAGACGGTGAAAAAACGCTTTTGGCATTTTGTTGCAGTTTGGAGAAAAGTTTGTGTTTCCTCCTGTTTCGTCACTTCCTGTCCGGCGACAACATTTCAGTTTGAGCATAAAGTCTCTCTGTTCAGTGTTGGGTAAATTACTCAATAAAATTGATTAAATAAAATTCTTATTACTTTATACAAATTGTAATCACATTGCTTTTCTAATTACTCGCTCTAAAAATGATTAGATTACGTTTTACTTGACTTTGTGTTACTTTCTAAAAGCCACATCAGCCTTTATCAGAGGGAGAATAAGACATCAGATCATATGAGTGGGCGGCTGATTCGTTTTTCTTATTTTAGTCATATTAAATAAATCAGATCTGATCTGAATCTGATGATAGAAAAGTGCTCCTGGTGCAGATTATCACCACAGCTGATTTTTATAATCTTTATAAAACCTCCTTAACGTCCTCGCTGCTTTCTATCTCTTTCTGTGTGTGTGTTGTGTTTTGGTTCGCGGCCCCTTGATGGTCTACGAGTTAAAGGAATACTCCAGCGTTTTTCCGACTTACACAGACTGAGAGAAGATGGTCATTTTCACCATTTTGTCGTGTATGTAAGTTAATTTGTGGTGCTTCAGAGCTGCTGGCAGGCTAACGACTCCCATAGACTTCAAGTCTTTGTGCTAAGCTAACACACGGTGCTACACACAGGAAGTGAACCAGTGGACGTCCGGAGGTGAAAACGGTTCAGAACAGGTACAGAAAGCTCCGACTCTGAGCTCGTTTCAAACGTGGCGTCAAGGTGGTTCACCTCATTCCTTGTTTTAAAAAATAGAAGTTGACTCAGGAATATTCTTTGAAACACGGATTTGGCAGATTTTCCTTCTCCTGGTTTTGGAACAAGTCAATAGAAACCTGAATGAATTTAGGCTGACACTTTCTTTTTTTTTCGCTGGACGTTGGCGCTCTCTCTCTCTCTCTCTCTCTCTCTCTCTCTCTCTCCATCTTCCTCTGTCTCTCTTTCAGTCGCTGGAGCTCTTACTGCCTCTTATCTTCACTCTCTCTTTATTTTCCCCTCCTTTTTGGTCTCTCAAGTCCCCTCTCTTTTTGATTTTGCTTTATCTCTCTCTCTCTCTCTTTCTCTCTCTGTCAGGATGCTTATTTATAGAGAGAAAGGCTGAGTGTTAAGTCATCGTGTCTTTTTTCAAACAGCGTGGAGGAGAGAGTTTGGATCTGGTTCACGACCTGCAGCCGAGCTAATCCCCTCTCTCTCTCTCTCTTTCTCCTTCTCTTTCTCTCCGGCCATCTCCCCTTTCACTCTTTCTCTGCGTGCATCCAGTGAAGAAGAAACACCACAGGGCCTTTTAAAAAAAAAAAAGGTTTTGGTGACTTGAGGTCAGTGAGTGTGGAGGCCTGTTCCTGACACACTTCACAAAGAAAACTCTGCCTTTTGTCACTTTATTATAACTCAGATTTTTGTTCTTGCAGTTGTAAGTTTCTAACTCATCATTCTTTTTTTTTTTTCCTGCAATTGTGGATTTCTATCTAAAGTTGAGTTTGTCATCAAAGATACAAGTTAAAGTTGCAAAAAAAAAGTCTGAATTATGAGTTATAAGAAAAAAAATCATCATTCTAAAGTCACAACTGAAAAAAAAAAAACAGAATATTAACATGTGAAGTTGTAATTGTGAGAAGAAAAAACTCAATTCTTTGTTAAGGCACTGTTGTGAGGAAAAGGTCACCATTCTAATAAATAAAGTTGCAGCTGCAAGAAAAATAAATCTCGCAGTTTGAAGATAGAGTCACAATTGCAAGAACATAACACGGTAAAATCACAATTTAGATGTAAAAAAACAAGATGTGATCGACTTTTTTTGGTCAGGAACGGGCTTCCACAGCTTGACCTCGATGTTCGAATAATAAAAAAAACACATTTTTCTGTCTTTAATTGGCAAACAAACTCCAGAAAGCAGACGACTGTAACTTCTTAAGCTGCATTTATGGGCACACACACCTTATTTTTTCACTTATTGTCACAGATACATGGAGAAATGTCGGGGAAAAAACAGCTCCTCACGTCATTGGCGGCGGTCTGATCTCCGTACCGCCGCCCATCTCTCAGGGGAGACGACTAAATGCAAAAAAAAAAAAAAAAAGTCCTGGGGGGAAGAAGAGAAGCTGGAAACGAGGTGGATCTGCTGATAACGGGGATCTGGGGATATTTATAGGCTCCTGCAAGTCACTGCCTGTTACAGGTTTTCGATGACGGGCTAAAAACGCCTAAAAACGCACATTTCATCACCTCTCCAGATCCTCATTGGCACCCTGAAGTGAACACACACACACACACACACACACATACACACACACCACGCTCTAGAAAGTGGAGACTACTAATTTGGAAAATGCTCTTAAATTAAATCTGACAGTTAACGATCTGACTCCGCCGTTATTGTGCCATTTTGAGTTTTAAGTGATCAGACGAGAGCCAAATCAGACAGGCGCCCCTTTGAGAATCACCATCCATCTGTCTGTCTGCCTGTCTGCCTGTCTGCCTGTCTGTCTGTCTGTCTGTCTGTCTGCCTGTCTGTATATCTACCTCGCTGAATTTTGAGGGCTTCACTTGTGACACAGTAAACTTCACTTTTCTAGGAGCGAATTGCATTTCTCTTCAATTCTTTCAGACTCCAAGAAGCCCTTCGATACTTTCCAAGCTCTCTCCGTCTCTGCGCTCGCTCTGCTCTGAGATGTCATTTCGTTTTCTTGCCGTCAGTTTGTGCCAATACATAAATGATAAGGTGTAGAGCCTGCAGTCGCACACACTGCGGCTGTGAGGGCCCGGCAGCCTCCACCTGGTTAAAGACGGCTCCGGGTTTACTGCTCTGGATTCAGACCGGGCAGCGTCGTTTATTAACTATTAATATTTTTGGTGAGACTTTAATGTCTGTGACGAAAAGAGGTAGGAAGTCAAATTAGCCACATGGCCTTACATCATTAACAGAAATCTAATCTTAATGCACTAATATGGCAAGTTTCTCACATTTTCCAAACATCATCAGCAGAACCAGGGATGCTGAACCTTCGGCTTTACCAAATAAACACTTTAGCAGGAATATGCATGTATGAATCTCCATTGACTTTGAATTATGCGGAAGTTGCCTCCTTGGTTTACGACGGTCGTTACGTCAAAAGTTCCCGTCATTTTGCTTCACATTTGGCATCGCTGGACTCAGCAGAAGACGCTGAATGTTTTGATGGCATACATGTGCATGGTCAGTCCAATCTGCAGGTGTGAAATGAAAAACTAAATGATTTTTCCATTAAAATTCTTCCCAAATGAGTATGTACTGTGCACACAGCGTCCTCGGCCTTTACATGCCCTTCCCTGCGTTTCACACAGACTTTTCACAGCACTTTGGACTTGGTAGCATCATGGATTATTAAAGTAAATATTAAATCAGTTTCCAGTGCCTCGGTGAGAACACTGCAAAAAAAAAAAAAAAATCTTAGCAAGTCATTTAGTCTCATATTAAGTCTTAAAATCTTGTCTTCCTTCAAATAATGTAAGCTAAAGGTAATTGTTTTCAATGCTAATTAACATGTTTCTTGAATTTTCTTGAATCAAGCGTCATTTTCTTTTTTTTATCCTAATGGTCTGATCTGCCTCATCCTGCCTTGTTTCAACACATTCATACTCATTCCCATAAAAAAAAATCCTGAAACTGCACTGGAAACAAGCAGGATTATCTCATCCCACTGGCAGATTTATTTATTTCATTTTTTTTTTTTAGCTTGTCTGAAGAAAAACAAGATTTTAAACTGGTGTTGCGGCTCAGTTTTCTGCGGTGAGGCAGTCTGCAGACCCAAACGTATTTCTCATTAGGATTTATGCCCCTGTGGTTACATACTGACAGGCTCGTGACCGTACTTGACACCGCACTTTCATTTGGTGCTTACAGGTGTGTGCTTCTGCAGCCAAACTTTTTTTTTTCCCCCCCATAAAAATCTTGCATAGTGCAGCTGTAAGTCAAAAGCCTGGGAGAATGTGTGGATGTGTTTAAAAAAGAAAAAAATCCTGCATCAGGGCTTTTGGAGGGAGAAGACGTTCACTTCAGAAGTGTGCCATTAGTTTGGTGACAGATTTAGTGAAGACACATCAGCGGGAGGACGAGGAGAGATGCAGCAACTTGATCCTGCGTCGCAAATTCCCTGTAGGACCCCCCAAAGCTCTGATGTAAGTGTGTCTCTCCTTTTTAGTGCCACCCCAAGGCTGTTAGCCTCTTACCTGCCTAACAGAGATGCATTACCTTTTACAGAAAACTGCAGCTCTGCGGTTTCTCGCTTTTTCGCTGGAGGCTGTTGGCAGATGTCGTTATTCTGCGGGCTGAACCTCTGCAGCTTTGTCTTTCTCTGTAGACTCTCGAGCTGCTCCATCGCCAGGGAAATGACCGTGGCCGGCTGACCCTTTATCTAAGCCCCTAGGTTGCACAAAAACCAGCAGGAAGGAACGCCTCTCGAAAACAACGTAATTTTCAGTTGCCTTGTACTGATACTTAATGAGTCGATTCTTATTTTAACCTTGGTCGCAGTAAAAAAGGAACATCTCTGGTACAGTATAGTGACTCGGTAAAACATGTTATTTCCCAAACTGGATATAAACACGTGAGGTAACTCAGCATGGCAGGTGCTGCTATCTGTGACCACTTCTGGAAAAATGGCTCACAGATGTCAGATAGATCTCCAAACGCCTCATGGATGACCATATTATGGTGATAACAGAAACCTGGCTGCACCAAAGTCGACTCGAGTCGCTGTTTTAATGACTTGTGACTTGACTTGACAAAAAATAAAAAAAACTTGTGACTCGACTTGGACTTGGAAGTTTAAGACTCGGGACTTGACTCGACTTGAGACACGATGACTTGAATGACTTGATTGTTGTTCATTTCATGTTTTCAGTTTGAATATAAAATATAAAATAAAT
The DNA here is from genome assembly GCF_902150065.1 of Myripristis murdjan. Taxonomy (NCBI): domain Eukaryota; kingdom Metazoa; phylum Chordata; class Actinopteri; order Holocentriformes; family Holocentridae; genus Myripristis; species Myripristis murdjan. The sequence goes on from NC_044001.1 coordinate 3,779,292, forward strand.
ATCTCTAGGCTGTAATGTTACCCGGTATACGAGCGCACGCTGGGAATGGTGTTGTAATGATTGGATGACGACCCTGTTAATCAGTCACGCCCTCTCTACTACCTACCTTACGTTTTGGAGAGACACACCCCTCATATCAGACGGTCAGCATCATGTCGGCGGGAGCGGGAGGAGTGCCGAGAGTCGTCCTTTTTGGCTTTCGTAACTCCACATGTGAAGGGAAACGGCGAACTGCCGAATGCAAGACCTGCTCAGGAAAGATTTGGGACAGAAACGCTACAACGTCAAACTTTGTCCGACGTTTGAAGAGCCGTTCTGCAATAATGACCAACTGTAATAATGTAATTCTGTAATAATGTGACTTGACTTGGACTTGACTTGATCTATTACAGGACTTGACTTGACTTGACATAACCTGTGACTTGACTTGACATAACCTGTGACTTGACTTGACTTGACATAACCTGTGACTTGACTTGACTTGACTTGACATAACCTGTGACTTGACTCGACATAACCTGTGACTTGACTTGACATAACCTGTGACTTGACTTGACTTGACATAACCTGTGACTTGACTCGACATGACCTGTGACTTGACTTGACATAACCTGTGACTTGACTTGACTTGACATAACCTGTGACTTGACTCGACATAACCTGTGACTTGACATAACCTGTGACTTGACTTGACATAACCTGTGACTTGACTTGACTTGACATAACCTGTGACTTGACTTGACTTGACTTGACATAACCTGTGACTTGACTCGACATAACCTGTGACTTGACTTGACATAACCTGTGACTTGACTTGACTTGACATAACCTGTGACTTGACTCGACATGACCTGTGACTTGACTTGACATAACCTGTGACTTGACTTGACTTGACATAACCTGTGACTTGACTCGACATAACCTGTGACTTGACATAACCTGTGACTTGACTTGACTTGCCCAAGAAAAAATTACTTGGGACTTACTTGAGACTTGAAGGTTAAGACTTGAGACTTACTTGAGACTTGCACATGGGCGACTTGATCCCATCCCTGGCGCTGTGTGCGTCTATGTGAACAACAGCTGGTGTTATCGAGAGACAGGAGATTCTAATCACTCCAATCTAAAGAGTGTTTTACCCAGGTTTACCCCGAGCACACCTTTTAACCATTTGGACGAGAATGAAATGGCCTTCAGCAGCGAAGAAGCTCTGTGGTGCAGATCAGAGCTCAGTGAGGATTGAACTATTTTTCTTCCAGCGAAAAAAAGACGTTGAACCCAGTCACGAGATGTTCCTTTTCACTAAGACAAAGTTTAAAATAATCATTGAATGAATTAAATATCGATACGAGGCAACTGAAAAACACGCTTATTCCATTGTAGTGAATGGAGGCGCTATTGTCCGACTCCTCTATGCAGAAGAAAAATGGCTGATTGGTCAGTCAGGGAGCATTCAGGAGCCAGATAAAGGGTCAATCAGAAGCACATGTGCAGGAATTCGTCTCAGTGGTGCAAAGTGAGAATTTAGAGGCAGCGGTGGAAGTGCACAGGATGACGGCTGAGTAAAAAAACCTTTATTTATTCGCCTTTTGTAGCCGCTTGAACGTCCTCACACGGTGGAGGAAGGAGGTCCTCTGCCGGGAGACTCCTCACTGTCAGCTCTCTGCAGCCGGACGCTCAGTCTGTTAAATTAGGCCAGCGCAGCGTTTACTGTGTCAACTCAGGAAAATGGAGCTTTTCCCCAAAGAGGGAATTAGGAGTTTCTTCCTCTTGAAAGCGTTCATTCCTCCCGAGGTTACACCGTGAACGCTGTGTTATCACCGTGCTGAGGCATTCACAGGAGGGATACTCGAGGACTGCCGGCTGGGTTTCCATCCAGAATGTTTTGCAGATTATTTTAAGCACATTTCGAAAAATTTGATGAAAGAAAACGAGGATTAATGCAGTTATGGGAATCATCCTGAAAGCGACATGTTCAAGTCCAGGTTTATTTAGCACCGAAAACCCCTCCCTCCCTTCACCGCTGCACGGCTCACACAGTCAAATGATGCTGGTATTACAAAATGAGAAGTCGTATTAGAGCAGAATTAAGGTTCTTTGATGGTTCTGTGGTAAATTAATAGTCCGGGGATTCCTGATCCACGACACACACCTGCTCACAGCCGTCCACAGAGCAGCATCGACTCTCCTCCACTGGCCCGTTTGGGTTTTACTCTTTTTCAGAAGAGCAAAACCCAACCTCAAGCGAGCAGATTTATGATTTTTTCCAAATTTTGTCCAGTTTCGTCAACCTTTTCTTGCAGTACTTCAAAATGAGCATAAAAATACATCAATGGAAACACGGCTACTGTCTGTCTCCATCTGTGCCGGTGTAAACAAAGCCGTATCATAACAAATGCTTAATAAAAATATCTAATATCTGTCAGGACAACATGCAGAGAAAACACGTACTTGTAATGAGGGGAACAGTTTATGATAATGCTGCACTTTTTGACACGAGGAGAAATCCTGTCGGTGTTGAGAAACAGACTCTGTTCATATAGTATTTTTCTACATTCCTTGTTTATAATGTTTATATTGCTCTTTGGTACTTATTATTTGTATATGCTGTTTATAGTGTAAATTATGCTTCATATCTTGCTATCCACTTTGCTGCTGTAATACGTGAAATTTCCCCACCGTGGGACTAATAAAGGAATATCTTATCTTATCTTATCTTATCTATATAACACTGTAATTGTAACTGATGTAAGAGCTTAAAAACTCTTAAAAATTAGCTCTCACATGTAAAAAAGGTTGGAGGCTGCTGGTGTCGAGGTAGAAGAGCGGAGATCCCTCAGGGCGTGGAACTCTGTGTGTGTGTGTGTGTGTGTGTGTGTGTGTGTGTGTGTGTGTGTGTGTGTGTGTGTGTGTGTGTGCACACGCCTCACCTGGCAGGCAGCAGCAGGTGAGGCCGGGGAAACTCTCCTCCTCTTTATTCTGGCTCTTGTTTCTCACACGCTGCTTGTTGTGTGTTTGTTGCTCGACTCGCACGACATCACTGGCTCATCTTTCTTTTTCTTTTTCTTTTTTTCTTTTTTTTTTTTTGCCTCCTCCTGTCCAATCAGATCGATGCGGAGGCGGGACAGAGCTCAGTGACTGTGTGGTTTAAACCAGATTTGTCGTGATGTAAACAGGAAGCAGCAGCCTCGAGGTGAACTGGTGCTGCTGGTTGAGTGACCAAAGTGATCAAATAATTAAGTTTCAGAGCTGAAGTGGTTATTTTTTTAAATTGAATTCTTGATCAACAGAAAATGAATCAATCAGACTTTTGATACGTTACAGCTTTAGGGATCTGTGAAGCATAAAAACTTTTGCTGAGTTATTGCTTCACAAGTTTTTGTCTGCTGGCCTTTTATTTTAATTTCAAAATGCATTGCTGTTCGCTCCAATACAAATGGATATACAAGCAGGGGAAAAAATTAAGTCATATTTTCAAAGCCAAGACTAAAACAAGGAGTAAGAAAAAAAATCCCTTTGGTGAGAATATAATCTGCCAGCCTTATTTTCATTTAAACTGACTCATAATCTTTTTCTTGGCTATGAAGAAAATAAGCAGAACTGTAGACACTGAGAGAGAGAGAGGGAGGGTGGGAGGGAGGGAGGGAGGGAGGGAGGGAGGAAAGGAAAAAGAAAAATTTGGAGTGTAGCAGTTTGCATTTGCGTTCATGTTACAGTGAAAATATTTTATTACAGAGGAAAATACAATAAGCCGAAAAAAAAACAAAATATGAATGTTGCTTAAATTCTTTATCTTTGCAATTTTAAGACTAAATTTATCCTCAGATAACTTGTGATGGGCGCTTAATGAAAAAAAAATCAGTTTGCTTCTTGAAACTCTTGTCATAAACTCAGATGTGAGTCGTGTCTATTCATATCTATTTATATTAACCCTTCTCCTGCTGTTATATTGTAAGCAGGCTTTCTTTTTTTTCATGTCTGTTTTTAAACGTACAGAGAAAGCAGAGGTCTAATAATACTGTCGTAGTTTGCTGACATTAAACTTTTCATGTTCACGTTCATTTATTTTATGGCGTTTCTGGTTAAATGTAGAGAAAGAGCATCTGCTACTATCAGTAGCCATCATAATAATGATAATAATAATAATAATAATAATAATAATAATAATAACAATACTAATACTGCAACTACTACTATCACTACTACCAGCAGCAACAACAACAATAATAACAATAATAATAATAATAACAACAACAATAACATTAATATTGTCATTGTTATTATTATCATTATTATTGTTGTTGTTGTTGTTGTTATTGTTGTTGTTGTTGTTATTATTATTATTATTATTATTATTATTATTATCATTACTGTTGTTATTTTTATTATTATTACCATCATTACCATCACTACCATTATTATCATCAGTATAACCATGAGATTAATAATAATAATAACTAGGCAAGGCAAGGCAAGTTTATTTGTATAGCACAATTCAACACAAGGTAATTCAAAGTGCTTTACAGAGACATCAAAAGCAACAAGACACAATTTAAAACAATAAAAAACAGTCAATAAAAAAAGGGAAGTAGAAATTTAGAAAGATAGCGATAATAAAATACAGTAACATAAAATAACAACAGGCTCAGTTCAGACGGCCGAGGGCCCAGGGTGTGATAGGCCTTATCACCCCTGCGGCTCCTTGCCACCAAAAACTGAACTTCGACAAAATTTGAGTTTAAATTCAAAACCGGCTCCGTCAGAGATCTCAGCTAGGACCTCTTGTCCCTGGCTCTGAACCATCTTGAACATAATTTATAATAAATATACACCAGTTAGTCCATTTACATTTATAGAAAAGGACAAAGACAAAGGGACTTAACAATAACAATACTGGCAAATAATCTGATTGTGTTTTCACTCGACCGCCGAGTTCCCAGCTCATCCAGTTCCAGATCCATACTGGGAGGGACCGGCTGGAGTCGACTCGCCGCGTTTTATCTCGAGGGGATTCATCCTGTCTTTCTTTCTTTTTTCGGGGGTGGGGGGAGTCGCTGAAACCTGAATACACAAGTGAGCAGGACTTGTGTGTGTGTGTTTTGCGGCGAGGCGGGGCGGGCGTGTGTCGGGACGGGCGTGTGTTGGGAGCTCTTGGACGGCGCGCTGCGTGCGGGACAGCTTGTGTGCTGGGAGCGACTCTGCTACCAGGGAACAGCCTGCAGACTGGGACGCTTTTATCAGCCCCCTGTTGGATTATTCATGTGAGCAACACTGAAGGCGGGTGGGCGCGCACAATATGCATGCATATGTGTGTGTGTGTTTTTACGTGTGTGTGTGTGTGTGTGCGCATATTCGAGTGTCATCTTGTTTCTGAGCTTTTTGTGCATGTATGAGTGTCTGTGTGCCCATACAAGTGCTTATATATGTGTGTGTGTGTGTGTGTGTGTGTGCATACGTACACTCATTCCGAGTTACTGTTCAGTGCATTGAAGCAGATGCACCAAATGCAGACAGAGCACTTTGAGGGGCATATTTTAGCAGAGTTGAGGAAGGCAAGAGAAAGTGTTGTTAGTCGGTGTGTGTGTGTTGGAGAGTGTGTGTGTGCTTGTAACACACCAGATGATGTTGTTTGAGTCAGCGAGAAGCTCGCAGAGCTGTCAGAGGCTCCAGCAGTTTCACTTTAGGTCGCTGCCTCTCGGAAACGGAGCGGCTTCGTCTTCGTCTCCGAACCGAAGGAACGCGGAAATGAAGAGAAGCGATCCGACTTTCACCTGCGAGGAAATCCATCCATCCTCACCTTACACCTCTGAGCCTCTGAGCCTTCAGCGTGCACGTCCCGGGACACGCCATCGTAAGCACCGGTTCAAAGATTCACAATAAGATGAGATGAAATATAAGATCAACTTTACTGACCCCCACCGAGGGAAATTTGCACGTTACAGCAGCTTGCAAGAAATAACGGACAGAGACTGATAAATGAGAAAAGAAAAATTTTTTAAAAAGTGCACATGTACATTACATGCACCATATGTGCCTTTGACAGTATACAGATATGCAAGTATGACCCAATATGACTTTACACTGTTAATACACACATGTAAAAACATTGTACTGCAAGGAGTGGGCGGCTCTAAATTCTCAACACTCTCGATTTTGTTACGTTTTCGCCGTTTCATTAATACTAGAAATTCAGCTGTGTGATGCATTTGAAACTACAAATTATCACAGAACTGTCCATGCTGCAGATTAGCAGATTAACAGTGAAGAGTGTGAAACCCATTACCAGAGTAGTCATTCTTATACATTTTCTCGTTGGGCTAACTTCTAGTCAGTGAAGAATAGTGACATTGAAATATTCCTGATCTTCCTGGGGACCCTCTGTGACCCGTTCAAGGACACTCGGACGTTTTAAAACCTGCCACCATCACACGTCTCGATCTGAGGCGAGACGGGGTCGCCCACGCCGCGGCGACGTCGTAAAACTGATTTGTCTCGTTGTGAATCTTTGGCCAGCAGGTGTTTGGGATTTGTCATCGCACTTTTGTGGTTGAAATCCCAGGTGTGTGTGTGTGTGTGTGTGTGTGTGTGTTGTGCTGTGATGTGGATATGAGAGAGAGAGGGAGGTAAGGAGGTCACTGGGCCATCCAAGCCTCGTCCTCGTCCTCGTCCTGTTCCTGCTCGTCACACTCCGTCACCTCGCTGCTACAGCCGCAGAGCTTCTCGCACACACACACACACACACACACACACACACACACACAGGACGGCGGGGTGTGATGCCACAAGTCTCTCTTGAATGCCTGATAGTCAGCGTTCATCGTTACACTGCAAAAAAAAAAACCCAACAAAAACCAAAAACCTTGCCATGTCGTCTCATCAGCAGGATGAGATAATCCCGCCTGCTGCCAGCATATTTGTGTGTTACTGTGCTCCTGCTGGGCTGAGCTGTACGACACCAGATTAGGGCCATTGTGGCAAAAAAGGGAGGAGGAGGAGGGTAATATTCTGGATTTGGAAAAATAGTTTTTCCTGTACTTATGGTCGCCGTGTCTCAGGCCTCAGAAAATCCTACTTTGCAACAGGATTTAGAGGAGATCCTGCTGATCTGAGCCCAGAATCAGCAGATTATTTTCTTCTGAATTGGCCCAAGTCACAGCAACGTCTCTTCAGAGTCCAGATGCTGAGGAGGAGATTGGGGTTCTGGACTCAAACCAGCAGGATTTCCTTCAGACTGGATCCAACAGGAGGAGGACAAACTAGCTTTCCGAGTTTTTTTTTTTCTTGTAAATGTACCACTTTAATCTCACTTTAAATATTCAACTTTCTTTCTCCACAGTTTACAATTTTAATCTCAGGGAATGTTCTAGCTTTTCTCTCGTAAATTTCTGACTTTAACTCAGAAGTTTTTTTTATCCTTCCCCCAGTTCCAAAATTTTTATTTCCCCCCTACAGTGGCCCTAACAAGCCGCCGTAGATCTGCATTATTTTGCTTTGGTTCAACGTATTTATCCAGAAAAATTCCGGAAACGAGTGGGATTATCTCGTCTTGCTGTCAGATTTTTCACTTCAATAAATCGATGGGAACAACCAGACGTGTGCATGTGAAGCGGTGTTGATGTGTGTGTGAAATACGAGGCGAACAAAAATCCTAAGTAGACGTTTGGGTTTGTTTTTTGCGGTGTTTGTGATTTGTCTGCGTCCCGCTTCGCTGCGTGGCTGCGAGCGCGCCGACGCCGTTTTAATCCCAGGTTTGAGAGACGTGGCCGCCCTCGGTCATCACGTCACAGCGCTTCAGTCTGAACGAGGCCAAAGCCTTGTTTTACAGCTCGATTCTGGTGCCGTTGCCGTTTTTTTATCCCCCCCTGCTGTGCCGTGATAAAAATAGAAATGTGGAGCTGGGCCGCGGGCGGGCGGGCTGGCGCCGCGTGAAAGAGGCTGAACAACAGCCCGGGGCGAGCCGCGAGCTCAGCGCGCAGCACCGCCGCCGGCCACCCAGACCGCCTCAGAGCGACACCCGTCACACGGAGGCAGCGACCACTGAGGCGCTTTGACTGCCGTCCATCCTCCCCGACCCCGGGGCAGCAACTGTGCCAAAGAATAATATTAATAATGATGATTATGATCAGGATTAAGTTAACAGAGACCCTTCAGTCTTTATTTCTTTATTTGGATCCCCACTAGCCTGTGGAGCAAACCTTCACACACAAACTGCAACAATAAAAACAAGCAATAATTAAAATTACACTGTATTAATGACACAAAGTGACGGAAATAGGTCAATTGTAAAGATCAGTAAATAAATAAAATTACTGTACATATGAAATATAATAATAATAATAATAATAATAATAATAATAATAATAAAACTTTATTTGTATAGCACCTTTCATACAAGAATTGCAGCTCAAAGTGCTTCACAATAAAAAGAAGAACATTTGAAAACACATGAAATAAAACATTAAAAAGAATAAAACACAGACAGCACAGGGTGGAATTAAAAAGAAACGGCTAAAAATTGAAATAAAATTTGAAATAAAACAAAAGATGCAAATAAAACAATAAAAGACAACACAGTGTGGAATAAAATAGGAGCTCGTTAAAGGCCGGAGTGAAAAGGTGGGTCTTTAATCTTCTTTTAAAGATGTCTAGTGAGCTGGCTATATGGCTAAATATGGCTAAAATCAATACATTGTATTTAAAAATTCTGAAGCTGAAAAACTACAATAATATCAAACAAGCAGTTCATCAGTTTTTCTTTTGGTAACTTTTTAAAGGAAAATCTACTTTTCGTCTGTCTAATATTTACATAGAGACTTGGCTCTGTTAAACTAATTGCACTATTACACAATGAAAAGTAATTTTATTTCATGTTCGGGGTTAAAATCTGGATTTTTTTGTGTTTTTTTTTCTCTCTCAGCCGGTGGGTTGAGGCGATCCCACTGGTTTCCAAAGCAGTTTCACTTGATTCGACACTTTCCAAACTCAACCTTTTACTCCATGTTCATTTTGCAAATAGGTTAAATTTTTATTGTTATTTTTATTTATTCATTCATGCTTTATTTAGCCAGGCAGGTCCCACTGAGGTGAAAGCTCTGTCCTTCAAAACGACGCTGGATTTTGAGGAAATGTGACTCATACGACGACACTGAGATGAAAAAAACAAACTTCTGTTTTAGTTTTTTTCGGACTTTCAGACCTCTGTTTTCATTTTAATTATCGTCTCTCATCACTTGCTTGAAAAAAATAAGCTTCTGATGAATATTTTTGCCAGTGATGCAAACATAGTGCTGCACGCAGCTTCACTTGTTTCAGGATTTTTTCATGTTTAAATGTGTTGAAACAAGGCAGAATAATCCCGATCAGCCACCAGGATCAAGAAATCGGCACTTGATTCAACAACATTAAATGGATTAGCGCTGGAAACAAGTGGGATTATCTCATCCCACTGGCAGGAAAGCAAAGTATGGACACTGAAGATGAGACCAAAATGAGGGTGTAAAGCTTGCAGGAGAAACATGTTCCTTAAAGCGTCTTTACTTCATTAGAAATGGACTTTAGCAGAAAAACAAACAAAGTGCGTCGCTGAGAATCGAAGCTCTAATGATTTGGTCCCTGCCGGCTCTCATCACCGCTCACCGTCTGACTTCCCTCACGTCCCTCCACCTGGAGGCGCTGCAGAGCGACTCTTGTTCTTCTAATCCAGAAGTGAAGCTGTAATCCGGGCGAGCGCGGATCGTCTGCCGTTTAGACTCGGCTGTCTTGTTTTTAAAAGCGAAGTGAGTGACGCCTTCTCCGTCACAGTGGCGCTCGGTGAAACCCGCCTCAAGCGCATTTATTCCATTTCTGTATTTTCATCCTGTTACGGCTCATAAAACAGCCAAAACGCTGCAGGTCACGCCCCTTTTTCTCCCTTTTTTCTGCATTGTTCCGAGTGTCAAGGCTTCCTGAAGAATTTGGATTTTTAAAAATTAATGTGTGTGTGTGTGTGTGTGTGTGTGTGTACAGCAGAAGGGAGATGGATGTGGACGAGGGGGAGAAACTCATTGTCTTGCATGTGCTTTTGCTTGTGTGAAGGTGTGTGTGTGTGTGTGTGTGTGTGTGTGTGTGTGTGTGTGTGCATAGTCATCTTTGAAAGATTAAGGACTAGGTCGTCATGGGTGAGTTGTGAATCTCCAGTGTGTGTGTGTGTGTGTGTGTGTGTGTGCGGGTGTGTGTGTGTGTTTGAGCACGTGCCGTCTTTGAGAGTGAAGGGAAAGGTGGATATGAGGAGGGGAAGCTCAGTGTGTGTGTGTGTGTGTGTGTGTGTGTGTGTGTGCATCAGAGGAGGAGTATGTGGAAGTGGATGGTCTTCATATCCTCTTTGTTCCACATTTTGTTATATTGACTAAAAAAGAAAAAAGCTTAAAAAACACAATATTTTTCCAAATACTGATGCACTCACTTGTGGTTTTCATTCAAACTTTTTATTAAAATTAATCTTTAAATTAAAAATGCAATAACGCCGTGGACGCCGCTGGGGGCGGGGCACGGATAAAGACACACTGCAAAAATAAATAAATAAATAAATAACACCCGTCTTTAGTGATTTCTGCTTGTTTGTCATCTTTAACTTAATGAACCACGCTTCGTTTTGAATATCAAACTCAGCTGTTTACGTTTTGACCTTAAAATCATTCCTTGTCTGTTGTCTGTGTGTGTGTGTGTGTGTGTGTGTGTGTGTGTGTGTGTGTGTGTGCTCTTTGTGCAGCGTGACTCATGTTGTCTTTCTTTTGCAGTTTGTTGTCGTCTGGCTTTGTGCTGCATCACTGTAACAGACTGGATGATCCGTCATTAGTAAACCCAGATTATGAAAATATGATATCAATTATCTAAAGCCAAATTTTTTAGGAAGATGTTCGGAAGGATAATTCCTTCATCAGAAAGCCAACGCTCTGGCCAAATGTGGATTTGGGTTCAGGTTCGTCCCCACAAAGTATGAACTTTTCCTTATGATTTTCAGCACTTTATGAGTTTTCTTTTCATCATATTACAACATTTTCAGCAGAGAAACTTTTTGTTTTGATGTTTTGAAGCTGGACTGCCTTTATATTTTTTTTTTGCAGTGCAGAGATTTTAGCGAGATGAGCCTCTGTTAGCAGCACCAGTTGGTCATTTTTCACATAAAGATGCTGCAGCGTCATTTCCACTGAAGATACAGCTGATAATCCATATTCTGCAAATAACGAATAATGGCTCTCTGATGCAGGGGTTCTCAAATGTTTTTGGCCCGGGGACCCTGGAGGGGTCAAAATTTCCCGGGGACCCCCTGACACTCGCAACACAGATAAGCATAATACTTATAACCACATTTGTACTCTTAGATGCCATGAAACTTTTCACTCAGAATTATTCAGACCTGTTTTACAGTCATAAATAGAAATATTACAGTTTGAATCATGCTAATACAGCTTAATATAAACAGAACAGCTTTATTCAAGTTGCTCTTGTACAAAACCTGACAGCACGCTTTTCAAGGAACAGCTGATCTTAAATATTTTCAGAAAATGAGCAGCAGCATGGCTGGCATAGTCCTAATAAAAACAGACATGTAAAATTAGCAGTCCAAAAGTGACTTTCAGTAAGTGCCTCAGCTTTATTTAATAAACGTATTGTCCTTTCTCAAACCCTTGGCACGTTGGCATAAAGCTCTCAGCAAATCTTAAATAAACACCGTCACCCAACACATCCGTAATGAGGCCTATTTCTGCAAAAAAAAGTGTCAGTCTTAAACACATTTCAGTTTGAATCATGTTAATAGGATACCACTTATTAACAGAGGTCACATTTGTACAAAACACACTTTTCAAGTAATGCACCTTGAAAGCTTTCAAAAAATGATTCAAATGCGACGTTTAAACCTCACTTTCAAGTAAATAATAAGTGCTTCAACTTTTTTAATAATAAACGTGTGTGTGTGTGTGTGTGTGTGTGTGTGTGTGTGAGAGAGTGAGAGAGACCCCACTTTGAGAACCGTGGCTCTAATGAATAAATTACCCTTCTGAACATTTGGCATTACATAACACATATAATATCTTTGAATTTGGGTTTTCTCGTGAAGGATGACACTGCTTTGACGTCCAGGCTTTTATTTTGAAGCAGCGCAAACCCTGAAATCGTTTTAAAAAGTTTATAGCAGACGGAGCTTCACCAAAAGAACAGACAGTGACGGTCACGGTGCACAAATAATGCAAAACCATCTCTAATCTTAATAATGCAACACAAGTAGCACATGATAAACAACACACACACAAACTGAGGAGGTAAACAGGGAAACAGGTTTTAATAAGCAGGAATTTCAGCCGTTTTAGTTTTCTTTGCGGTTAAAATCTAACGATTAAAAAAAAAAAAAATCACTTCCAGTTTGAGCCACGCCCACTTTTTTCCCCCAAATCTAAATCTGAATTATTTTGCCACCAAATCGAACACAAGCAGCCGTCTCAGATTTTGGTGTTTCCAAGTCTTAAACCCGACGTTCCAGTTGAAATTTCTGACTGGGAACTAGAAAATTCCGACTTCCCGGTACAAATGGAACGTCATTTATTTTAGTTTGGCTTTAAGCGTTTTACACACTGCAAAAACTCAAAATCTTACCCAGATTATTTGTCTTATTTCAAGTCAAAATGTCTTATTTCTAGTCAAAATATCTCATTACACTTAAAATAAGACATGATCACCTCAGAAGTAACTTGTTTTTAGACAATTGTCTCTTGTTTCAAGTGAAAATTTGCTTGTTTCATTGGCAAAATTTGTTTCTTGTTTCTAGCTAATTTTCACTTATTTCAAGTGAATTTTCACTTTTTCCACTGGCAAATTTTGCCAATGAAACAAGCAAATTTTCACTTGTTTCAAGTGAAAATTCACTTGAAACAAGTGAAAATTGTCTAAAAACAAGTTACTTCTGAGGTGATCATGTCTTATTTTAAGTGTAATGAGATATTTTGACTAGAAATAAGACATTTTTGACTTGAAATAAGACAAATAATCTTGGTAAGATTTTGCGTTTTTGTAGTGCAGCCATGTTTTAGTTGCTTTATTTTGAGTTGAGTCTCTGTCAGGTCGACTAAATCCCTGGTTTTATTAGACAGCTCAGTGTCGTTTTGTCGTTTTGTATATCGGCCTGAGACGTCATTGTTTAGTTGCATTGCACACGACACGCTCCATACTCTTTGACAATCAGAGTTTGGCAAATAAGCGAGCCCGTGTTTGGTGCTGGAATTAGAGAAAATCTTAGCCACAGTTTCTGGATTGATCGAACAAGTGAAATTTTCATGGTGAAAATTGTCTAAAAACAAGTTACTTCTGAGGTGATCATATCTTATTTTAAATGTAATGAGATAGTTTGACTAGAAATAAGACATTTTGACTTGAAATAAGACAAATATTCTTGATCAGATTCAGAGTTTTTGCAGTGCAGTGAGACGGAAAAATCAACCCTCACTGAGTGACCGTGTTTTTGTTTCGTCTTCAACCTTCACGCTTTGTCAGGGTGCTTCAGCCGGCCTTTGTCATCATGATTTGCTTGGAAAAAAACAAACAAAAAAAGCGTTTTAGGAATATTTTAATGACAGTTTTAGTTGCTAATGCACATTTTTCCAAACGTTAAGCTCTTCGTTATCGATTCTGTCCACAGTGGGAAGCGAATGATGGTGGAGGGAATTCTTAACTGACTTCATTTACTTTTGAGGTGTTTGCTTGCAATTAACTGAAAACCATGTGTGTTTGTGTGTGTGTGTGTGTGTGTGTGTGTGTGTGTGTGTGTGTGTGTGTGTGCACCTTCACAACCTTTACATGCCTGTTTTACTTGGAATGCATGTGTGTGTGTGTGTGTGTGTGTGTGTCTATAAATGTGTTTGTACGAGCATTTGAGTGTGTCTTGCATCTCGTGAGCGCCCATATGGGAATGTCTGTGTGTGTGTGCTCCTGTGTGTGTGTGTGTGAATGCGCGCTCATGCATGTGTGTGTGTGTGTGTTTTCGGTGTGTGTCTATGCCGAGTCGTGGCTGGAGGTGCAGTCGGCCGTGGGGAGCAGCAGGAGGAGGAGGAGGTGGGAGGAGGACGAGGTGGGGAACAAGTCATCCGTGCACAGAGTCTCATTTTCCTCCTCTCTCTCTCCTGTCTGGTAAATAATGAATCGCTGAACTTAAGAGGAGAAGTGACCCATTTTCCCGCCCGCTCGTCTCCCGAGTCGCCGGAGCTGCAGGAGCGGGAGGCGAGCTGGATTTTCTCGCTGGAAATTAGAAAAACTCACACGGCCGTTAAACGGAGCGGCGCTGTCCGCACGGCGCTCTGCAGGCCTGTGGAGGAAACTCTGCAGCAGCCACTTCCTCCGTGTGTGTGTGTGTGTGTGTGTGTGTGTGTGTGTGTGTGTGTGTGTGTGCCAGAACATTTCACCCACTCTTGTCACCCCGTGCTGACTGTGTGTGGGAGGCAGGTGACAGGCAGGATTACATGGGGAGGCCGGTGTGTCGTGCCTTCACCCCCCCCCTCACACACACACACACACACTCAATCTCCCCTGTGTGGGAGGGAGCTGGGAACCCCCCCCAACACACACACACACACACACACACACACACACACACATACAGCTCCCTCGCTGCAAAAGAAAAAAAAATACTCCATTTTACCACGTCATTTAATCCTAATCCTCAGTGCTTAAATCTTGTTTTTCTTCAAAGTCTCTCAGGAATTTTTCGGGGAACAAACAAAAATCTGCTGAAACACGACAGAATAAGGCGGATCAGCCCACTAGGATCAAGAAAATTCTGGAAACAAATTGATTAGCGAAGGAAACAAGTGGGATTATCTCATCCCAAAGGCAGATTTTTTTGTGGGGGTTTTTTTGTGTTTTTTTTTTTTTTTTTTTTTTTTTTTTTTTACCATGTGAGAAGAAAAACAAGATTTTAGCCGTGAAGGTGAGACTAACACACTGAAAACAAGTCATTTAATCTCATCCTCAGGGTTAAATCTTCAACCCAGGTGGGGAAAAAAACCAGTGGGACGAGATAATCCCACTTGTTTCAGGTATTTTTCTGGGAATAAGTCTAAATCTGCTGAAACAAGTCAGAATCAGCCCACTAGGATCAAGAAAATTCTGGAAACAAGTTGATTAGTGAAGGAAACAAGTGGGATTATCTCATCCCAAAGGCAGATTTTTTTTTTTTTTTTTTTTTTTTTTTTTTACCATGTGAGAAGAAAAACAAGATTTTAACCGTGAAGGTGAGACTAAGACACACTCGCTGAGGTGTAAAACCCCGTCATCCTATCTGAAGACACTCACTGGAAACAACAAGTCATTTAATCTCATCCTCAGGGTTAAATCTTCAACCCGGGTGGGGAAAAAAAACACCAGTGGGACGAGATAATCCCACTTGTTTCAGGTATTTTTCTGGGAATAAGTCTAAATCTGCTGAAACGAGGCAGAATAAGGCGGATCGGCCCACCAGGATCAAGAAAACTCTCGAAACAAGTTGATTAGCGAAGGAAACAAGCGGGATTATCTGTGCCTAATCCCAAATTATGTTCTTAACCATCACATTCGAGCCTTTTTTGAGGATATTTTGCTCCTTGTTACAAAAATATCCTCATATATCAGGTTGATACCCAGGTCGTGTCGACTGCCTTGATTACAGTGGAGATATCAAGAGTAAAGATGTCAAGAAATCAGATTATGAGATTATATTCACACACGTGGCACACACCTCAGCTCTGATGAAGGTCATGAGATTAAAAGATGTGGATAAATAATCTGGAGGAGAACAGGGTGCAGGAAGGATCTGGTTAAATCGAAGCCACTTACTTTGGATTGAATTCACTCCTCAACTGTGACAAAACGCCAGGTGTGGGAATATAATCTCACATTGTAATTTCTGGCATAAGTTACAACCAAAAAAAAAAAAAAAAAATTCTTGTTTGGAGGGAAAAACCTGTGAACCAGCAGCGACACACATCACTGCCGCGCTGAATGTGTTTAGCGTCTGACACACACTCGCTCAGCGGAGGTGAAGCTCCGGGCTGCAAAAGACCTTTAAGACAAATCATCTCACAAAAGCATTTACCCAACAATTACAGGAGGGAAAAATGAAAAGAATAAAGAAAAGAAAAGAACACTTGACAGCGAGTTTTGCAGACAGTTTTGATGAAGGAGCCTCCTTTGTGTCGCAGGCAGACGCAGACAGAGAACGTTCACTTCAGTGCAGTTTCCAAGTTTCCTTTGTTAAACACTGCAAAAACTCAAAATCTTACCAAGATTATTTGTCTTATTTCAAGTCAAAAATGTCTTATTTCTAGTCAAAATATCTCATTAAACTTAAAATAAGACATGATCAGCTCAGAAGTAACTTGTTTTTTAGAAAATTTGCTTGAAACAAGTGATAATTTGCTTGTTTCATTGGCAAAATTTGTTTCTTGTTTTTAACTAATTTTCACTTATTTTCACTTTTTCCACTGGCAAATTTGGCCAATGAAACAAGAATTTTCACTTGAAACAAGTGAAAATTGTCTAAAAACAATTTATTTCTGAGGTGATCATGTCTTATTTTAAGTGTAATAAGATATTTTGACTAGAAATAAGACATTTTTGACTGAAATAAGACAAATAATCTTGGTAAGATTTTGCATTTTTGCAGTGTTCCCAGAAAAAAATCCTGAAACAAGTAGATTAGCATCAGAAAGAAGTGGGATTATCTCATCCCACTTGCATTTTTCTTGTTTTTTTTTTGTTTTTTTTTTCCTTGTTGGAAGATTTGAGCCTGAGACTAAATGACTCGTTAAAACGGAGATTTTTCAGTGTGTGTATCTTGTAGACCTCAGTGTGTGTGTGTGTGTGTGTGTGTGTGTGTGTGTGTGCCTCACAGCCATTACACAGCACATACATCAAGCCTTAGAATTAGCTGATCTAAGTGCCGCCGCCGCCTCCCTTAAGTCAGTAAAATTTATCACTCGCATTATTGCGCTCTTGTATCCTGCCCGGCGATCCCTAACGCACCGCTTCCTATTTTTAGAAGCCTTACAAGCCCCGTCTGAGGCCGGCCAAAGCCTGCCGGAGCAGAAACCCGGCGGCTCCTCCCCTCCCCTCCCCTCCCCTCTCCTCTCCCTCCCTCCCTCCCTCCCGGCGCAGCGTCTTATTGTCGTTTCATCGTCCCGCGGCGAGAAGGCGCGAGGCCGAGGTCCAGATGCTTCCGATGCTTTTTTTCATCCCCGGCAATTGTCGTAAGAGCCTTATTGTTCGCAAGCCAGTGGAGCATCTATCCATCACTTGGCCTGCAGTGTGTGTGTGTGTGTGTGTGTGTGTGTGTAGGTGTGTGTTGAGGGAGTATCACTCAGCAGAAAAAGGAAAAAAAAAATCTAATCAAGTGCAGGGCTCAGAACACCTACACACACTCATGCTCACATGCTCTCGTGTTGAACATGCACACATACATGTATGTATACATGTGTAAACTCAAGTGAACACACACACACACACACTTTCTCTCACACACACAGAATCCAGGATTAAACTTCCCAAGTCAATATCGCCTCTGAGGCGTTACACAATTTACCTCCACTCCCTGCTCCTGAGTGATTTTTTTTTTTTTTTTTTTTAATTATTATTATTACGGGAGCGCTATCTTTCAGAATGACACGGCTAATGTGGGAAAGAACAGAGAAGCATTTCCACCGCACTTAGATCATGTTTTATTACTCTGAGTGCTTTGCATAATTGACGGCGTGTGCAGGAGCGCGGGCTGGCGGCGGCAGACGGAGGGGCTTGGACGTGTTTCAGGGTTTCAGTGCTGAGCTGGCTCGGCTCGGCTCGGCTCGGCCAATTACAGCTTAGTTTTTTATTTTTTTAAACATCAGCACCTGCAAAGAGCAAGGTGAATTAACACAGCTTTTGGGTCTCATTTTTGTCGTAATGAGTCCAGCGGCGGGGGGCGGGACGGATGCGAGCACCTGGCTGTTGTTACGGTGCCGGCGAGCGGCGAGGCTGCAGCTTCGCCTTCAGGTGGCAGGGGGTGAAATGCATCTGTTGCGCCCACAAAAATAAACACAGAGAAACAGGCGGAGGCGGGTTTTTGACCAGAACGCTGCCTGCTTGAAACCTGGCACGCTGGGCGACACCTGGCTGGGAAAAATGCCCCGTTTCTCTGCAGCTAAAAAACACAGCGGACGTGTGAAGATCCAACACGGCTGCAGTCCCGCTCCACGCGAGGAAAACCAGCAGCACACGAGGCTCGGACCCAGAGAGCAACAGTTGTTGAATCAACACTGATTTATGGTCAAAAATGTTGATTTTTGGTTGACTTTTGGTCAGGGTTACAGATCAACCACTGAAAAGACGACAGGCTGAAAAGATATTGTTGAATCAACATTGATTTATGGTTGGATTTAATGATTGAACGGCCAACATTCAATCATTAAATTCAACAGTGCAAAAACTCAAAATCTTACCAAGATTATTTGTCTTATTTCAAGTCAAAAATGTCTTATTAAATTTGCCAGTGGAAAAAGTGAAAATTCACTTGAAATAAGTGAAAATTAGCTAGAAACAAGAAACAAATTTTGCCAATGAAACAAGCAAATTTTCACTTGAAACGAGAGACAGTTGTCTAAAAACAAGTTACTTCTGAGGTGATCATGTCTTATTTTAAGTGTAATGAGATATTTTGACTAGGAATAAGACAAATATTCTTGGTAAGATTTTGCGTTTTTGCAGTGAACATTCAAGTCAATGTTGAGTCTATACTGTAAATAGTCTTGGAGGGGGCAGCGGGCAGTGGGCGGGGTCTGGGTGAGGCGTGGTTCAGGAGACAGAGCGGTCGTCTGGTAAGCGGAGGGTTCCCGGTTCGATCCCCGGCTCCTCCACAGTGTGTTGAAGTGTCCTTGAAGACACTGAACCCCTCACCGCTCCTGATGGACAGCTAGGCACCCTTCATGGTCGCCTCTGCCATGTGTGTGTGTGAACGGGTGAATGTGAGGCAAACATTGACCACGTTTACATGCACACCATATTCCTGTATTATTTGGAATATCCTCAATATTCCCGTTGTGCACGAGTCATGTAAACACACCGAACCAGATTAAGGTCATATTCCGGTCAGAGAGCATTCTGAATCAGAGCCCTGGCATGTGCCTGTTCCAACCAGAATACTGTGCCATGTAAACGCCTTAATCTGAAAATGCCCCGTACCGGAATATTCAGTCACGTCTGCGCACGCTCGATTCACAAGGAATCCTGGGGCGTCTTTGTTGCTATGGTTACTGCAAGCGGGGAGAGCGACATGGCGAACAGCAGCAAGAGCCAGGAGACTGCAGTCTGCCTTCAGCTGATCAAACATTGAAAATATCATGGAGGATATCGACGGGAGAAAACACAGAAATAGAGACAGCTTCTTCTTCTTCTTCTGTATTTCCTGCAGACCAGACGCCTATACGCGTACTGCTGCCCCCTGCAGGTTGAGTGTTGTATTACATAATAGCGTGGAATACGCCGAAACACGGGAACATGCCAAGTAACGTGTAAACGGAATATTCCAGTTGCTGCAGCGCATATAAACACCTTATTCTGAATATGACCTTAACCGGAATATTGACCCGAATCAGAATATGGTGTGCAGGTAAACGGAGTCACTGTAAAGCGCTTTGAGTGGTCAGTGGACTGGAAAAGCGCGACAGAAATGCAGTCCATTTATATTTTGGTCAGCTAAAATGTACATGTAGATTACCTATCAGTTGATGGTCGAGTCCATATTGATTCAGTAACATTGTTTCAATGTACAATTAACTAAAATTTTAATGTAGATTCCCATTTAGATGATGGTTGAAGCAACATTGATTCAGTGTCAAACCTCGGGGACACTCTCTGTATAATTTCAATGTCGAGCTTCAATGTGGATTCAGTATTTCTGCCTGACCACATTTCAACTTTGTGTCAATCACATTTTGCTCTCAGGGGAGGAGCTTGCAGCCACGTTTGCACAGGAGGCGGTTCGTGTCAGTCTGTCTTTACCATATTAGCAAATAAAGTCATCCCAGTAGCAGAAACTCAGTCGTCGACATCAGTACCAGTGCATTTTTCCACCATTCTCAAAATCCCATTTACTTCTGCACACACTCCTTTTTATTAAAATCTGTTGAACATTCGAGCATTTAAGCCTCCAAGTATTTAAAACAAACAGCAAATCAGCTGCGCTTAAAAACCACAGCCTCTTTAGAGCGCACAGAATTTTAATTGCAGTATCCAGCAGAGACATGAGAGAAATATTAAGTTGGCTTTTACATAATAAACGATTTAATGGGGAAACTTCAGTGGCACCGTTTGCATATTTAGTTTTGCGAAATCCTTCCACACACGACTCTCGCTGTGTTGTGATTGTCTCAAGCATAAATCGTGTGTATACTGCCCCCATCAGGTCTGGAGGAGTGTTACAGCTTCCTGAAGGTTAAATCTAAATAAATACTGAATTGAAATAAGTACATTCGGTTCCTACGATGCCACAGAAAAACAGGTACCGTCGTATTTTGGGACCATTGGTACCCAAATATCATTTCTCGTGGCATCTCGATTAGCAAAACAGTTTCATATTTCTCCTCTTGTGCCGGTTTCGCCGACCAGTTCAGGCTGACTGGGATCCAGTTGATGATGTGGTGGGATGCTGGAGGCTGGAGGCAGAGCCAGGCTGCAGCTCTAAACCCCCCTGCCTTCACAACCAGTCAGATTCATTAAGCATTCCAGTTTCCCAGCAGGAAGGAGCACCTGAACGCTCTTTCATGTCCGAGTCGGAGAAATCGGGATTCTTGATGCGGGACAAATTGCCTCCCCTGCGACACAATTGTTATTTCCAACCCCGGGCCAAACAGAGCACAGAGAGACGTAAGCTTCACACAGTCGAGACAAAAATGAATCTCCGGGGCAAATTTAAGAGACGTGGATATGGCTTCATAACTGCAGCGCTGCAGCGTTCAGTTTCCTGTGGTATTTACCTTAACAGCCCCTCAAATCGCTGAAGATTGCCTGTTTGACGGTGCGTTGTTAGCGTGATTGATAACCTGAACGGTTCCCAACTGTACAGCAGCAGCAGCGGCGGCGGCTCCCTTTGCAGCTGATGTGGAAATGCATTACACAACACAGTGAGACATGAAGCTCTTACAAAGTTCATTACACAACACGGCGCTTTGCGGTGTGGAAATGACAGGAGTCCAGTTACTGTGACAACAAAACTATTTAGGTTCACTGCAGCGCTCGCTGTACAGCTGCTTAGTAACCAGCAGGAGAGGACTGTGTGGATCGCTCTCTGTTTGTCAGGTAAACACCACGTATGCACCGTATTTGCAGCACACTGACCCTCACACACCTTCGATAGACGGGAGGATAAATGTGCATGTGAAAGGACTCTTATTTTTAAGCATATTTCCAAGATGTTTACTGTCAAATCCACCACACACCGTGCGAATAAGGCCACTTTGGAGTTGCTGCACTGCAGAAGTTCAAAATCTTACCAAGAATATTTGTCTTATTTCAAGTCAAAATGTCTTATTTCTAGTCAAAATATGTCATTACACTTAAAATAAGACATGATCACCTCAGAAGTCACTTGTTTTTAGACAATTTTAACTTGTTTCAAGTGAAAATCTGCTTGTTTCAATGGCAAAATTTGCCATTGGAAAATGTGAAAATTCACTTGAAAAAAGTGAAAATTAGCTTGAAACAAGTGACTTCTGAGGTGATCATGTCTTATTTTAAGTGTAATGACATATTTTGACTAGAAATAAGACATTTTGACTTGAAATAAGACAAAGATTCTTGGTAAGATTTTGAGTTTTTGCAGTGTGTAAGGTTTATTTTTTCACTTTGATGGAGGCTAGGCTAACAACTCCCATAGACTTCAAGTCTTTGTGCTAAGCTAAACATGAATTCACAGAGGTGAAAATGGAATCGAACGCCTTGTCTCAGTCTGGGGAAGTCGGAAAAAAAGGGTTGCTTTTCCTGGAAAGAAAAGGATATTTTATTAATCGCACACTCTGTTAGGGGTGCTCAAACTTTTTCATTTCCCTCCTGCACAGCGAGTTGCACAGTGGAGCCCCAGCGTTTTGTCCCTGACCCGTCTGAGAATATGTTTTGCAGTTATATGATATGATTTGTTAACTGGGAATCTGTTAAGGTCCAGCGGTGAAAAGTGAAACCTCTTATCAGTCTCTCCTGCTTTCCATTTCTGTCTTTAAATTTAAAAAAAAAAAAAAGAAAAAAAGAAGAAGAAGTTGCAGGCAGCCTGGTTCTCATCTTATCCCACTCCACTCCACAGTCACTCCATCCGTCTGTCGCCCGCTGAAAACTCATTTCATCAAGAAAACACTTCTCGTCTCTGAATCACATCCCCTTCTCTGCCGACGGTAATATGAGCTTCAAGGAGCAGAAATCCTCTCCGCGGTACCCTTTCTTCTTCCTCGGGTCTTACATTTTTTACCGAGCCCTTACATTTTTAGAAGAACGGGAGTATTTTCCTCCGTCTGTCGTCTGCGCCGCGCTGACCCTTGAACTCCATTTTGCGCTCCTGAGCTCCCGTGGTTTTTACTTTCCGAGCTCAGAGCAGAGAGCCTTGTTAGATAACAGCCGCTGGAAAGCCGTGTTGTTACAGCAGTCACGTTTCTGGACGCTGAACAGGCCCGTAATGCTGCAAATCACGACAAACAGCACGTCGTACTCTACAAATACAAAGTGTAAGTGAATCCATAACTCATTCAGATGAATAGTGAAGGAAAAATGCTAATTTTGCTGCTTATTGCTTCTCTGATTTGAGATGCTTGTAATTACGGCTTCAGATAATGATTATTTTAATGGCTGATTAATCTTTTTTTTTTTTTTTTTTTTACTTAATTTAGTCCGTAATCTGTCAAAAATAATGACAAAGTTGCATGGGAAGCAATCAGTGATGTCTCAAAACGCTAGCATAAATCTCATCAATCTGCAGTGAAGAAACACCAGAGGATTAAGACCAATAAGAGACAGATAAAGCTCAAAAATAGAAAAAAAAAAAAAAAGTAGTAATAAAATGAGTACGGTAATGAAAAGCAGAAAATAAACAAGTATGCAAATGAACAAATAAATAAATGAATAAGTAAATAAAAACTCCCAGCAGCAGATAAAAAGTAAATGAATGGGCAAGAGTGCAATTAATAAAACACGAAAAAGAGTTCAAGAGTTCAAGATTTATTCGTCACATGCATGAATGTACGGGTACAGCAGCAGTGAACTGTAATTGCAACAACTCCGGCACTGTGCAAGTAAAAATAAATAGAATAAAATAGTTAAAAAAATAAAAATAAAGATAAAATAGAAAGTATATACAACATTCTTATATACAATGTACAACCTATGTACAATATACAACAATATACAATAAGTACAAATAGGTAGAAGGCAAAACCCTGAAGAACAAGAGAGGACATGTGGAGCAATGAGTGAAACTAGAAAATAGAGAGTTGGGTTTTAAAACCAAAAAACAGGAAGCCACCGCTGCAACAAGTCAGCTGCTCAAGCTTCTTCCCTCCTAGATGTTCCACCATCAGCTGGAAGTGGGATTATTGCAAAGTGGAAGCGTTTAGGAACCACAGCGACTCGGCCACCAGGGGGCGGCACCACGTAAAGTTACGGAGCGGGGTCGCCGAGCGCCGAGGCTCATAGTGCGTAAAAGTCACCAATGCTCTGCCGCCTCAGGAACTGCAGAGCTCCAAACCTCCTCTGGCATCAACATCAGCACAGAAATATTTAAATCTTCAATCAGGCGTCTCCATGTGGCGGTCTGATGGACGAGTCTGGGTTTGGGGAACGCCAGGAGAACGTTCCCCGCCTCCAGGAGAACGTTCCCCGCCTCCAGGAGAACGTTCCCCGCCTCCAGGAGAACGTTCCCTGCCTGAGCGCATTGTGCCGACTGTGCAGTTTGCTGGAGGAGGGGTCATGCTGTGGGCTGGTGTTTCTGGGCTCGGCCTCGGCCCCTCAGCTCCACTGAAGGGAAATCTGAACGCTTCAGCTCACCGACACATTTTGGACAATTCTCTGCTTCCAGCTCTGTGGGACCAGTTTGGGGAAGGAAGGCCCTTTCCTGTCCCAGCAGGACTGAGCCCCAGTGCACAGAGCAGCTCCATAAAGGCGTGGCCGGCCGAGTTTGGTGTGGAAGAACTTGAGCGGCCCGCACAGAGCCCCGACCTCAACCCCATCCAACACCTTTGGGATCAACTAGAACGGAGACTGGGAGCCGGGCCCTCTGGAAAGAAAGCCTGAAGAGTGGAAGCTCCTGCAGGTGGACCAGGACTTGTGTCCATATTGTGCATCTGGATGGATAAATTGCATTTTGAATAAGTGGTAGTTTTTTGGGGATTTTAGATGAACTGTATCTTTAAACCCAGGCCTTTAAAGGTGTGTTATTGCTACTCCAGCTTAACAAACTCGTTTTTTTCCGCATGAGGTTTTGTTTGAATGTCCGTCTTGTGTCGGCTGCTCCTCGCTAACAGGCTCCTTTGTCATTCCCGCTCTAAGTGACTAAGCATTTTCCCGGCGGCGCGCACACACAGCGGCTTTCCGGCGGCTTCTGCGGACAAGTGCGCTAATGAACGAGAGAAACAGAGAGGGAGAGAGAGAGGGAGAGAGAGAGAGGTGTGTGTGTGAACGCCGGCGTTGCTGCATAAACAAGAAGGAGATGAGCCATCAAAGCGGATTGATTTCCTATTTGATCGCAGACGCAGAGACAGTACAGTCGGGGGGGAGAGGGGGAGGGTGACATCAGCGCAAAAAACAAAGTGTGTTGATGATGAAAGGCAAAGAGAAAGAAAGAGAGAGAGAGAGAGGAGGAGGAGGAGAGCTAGACAAAGACGAGGGAATCATGACCCACAGTGCAATGCAGCAAATCCCCTCCCAGGCCACGTTTGATATTGACTTCGCTAAATAAGAGAGCGAGCAAACTCTCTCTCTCTCTCTTTCTCTCTCTCCCTCTCACTCTCTCTCTCTCTATTCTCACTACAAAGAACTCCATCTTATTATCTCATCATTCTCAGTATTTAATATTTAATTTATCTCTTTTTCTAAGGTTAGCCCTTATATATTCCTGTATATTTTAGTTTTTAGTCTTTATAGTCTTTATTGTATATATTTAGCATTTATTCTTTTTTTTTTTTTTTTTTTTTTTTTTTTTTTAACTTTATTGTATGTTTCTACTGTTGCTGCTGGAACACCAGAATTTCCCTGGTTGGGATCAACAAAGTATATCTATCTATCTATCTATCTATCTATCTATCTATTTAATCAGTATTAAACTCTTAGTTTTGTTTAATAATATAAATATATATTTAAAAAAAAAAAAATCTGCCAGTGGGATGAGATAATCCCACTTGTTTCCAGTAGAGGTTCACTCATTTTTTTTTTTTTTTTTTTTTTTTTTTTTTCTGGCAACACACCTTAATATGTTGAAACAAGCCAGAATAAGTATTAAATGACACTCATTTCAGGTAAAATCTGTAAACAAGTGGGATTATATCTCATCTCGCTGGCGGATGTTTCACTTTATTTGAAGAGAGATTATTTGAACAGTTAGCATAACACACATTTTAAATGCGCTGGGGAAAAAAATTGAAAAGCCATTATTTCTGGCCACAGAGCATGAGGAGATGCTTCAATATTCTGTAGTTTCAGGAGTTTTCTTTAAAAAAAAAAAAAAAAAAAAAAGATTGAGATTGATCCGAGGGTCTGCGACAAAGATCGAGTCGCTAAACGCCGAAATGAGCGCAGAGCCGCCGCTTTAAAATCACATCTGATCGTGTGTTAGTTTGATGAATGAGGGTCTTTGTGTCTTTCCTTCTCTCTTTCTTTCTCTTTTCCTTTTTTCTCTCCCTCTCTTCTTTCTCTAACTCCAGCTTAATAAAGGCCTATAGGCTCTTTTTTCTTTCCCTCCCTCATCACTCTTCCCTTCTTCTCTTTTAGTTTCTTGTCACCTGCTTTTATAGTATAATGTCAATTTTCTCTTCCTCTCTTCTCCTCTCCCAGTCTTTCTCTCTCTCTCTCTCTCTCTTTCCACCTACATTTTGTATAATGTAATATTTCCTCCCCTATCCTCTTTACGTCTCTCTGCCGCGATTCAGCACAATGTGTAATGTGTTCTCCACCCCCCCCTCCCCCCCGAGCCAGAATATTATGGTCTGGATAAAATAAAATGAAGACATTACTCAGCCTAAACAGCTTCTTGCTTGGAAACACTGGAAAAAAAGCCCGACGCTTCTCTTCCGCTCCGCTCGTGGAAGGACAGGGAATTAATATTTAAACAGCCCAGAACTCGCATTTGGGCTCGGGCGTTGTGTTTACTGTCTCTGCTTAACGCCGTCACTCGTGGCCGGCCTTTATCGATGCTGAAATCCACTTTATATCTATCGAACAGGAGCTTTGAAGTCTTTGCTAAAAATAGATTGTGGTGGTGCCGTGATGGTTGGAGCGTCTCTTCACCCGCAGCTGCAAAAAATAAAAAAAAAAAAGCAACAAAAAAAAAAAAAAAAAACGAGTGTCTGGATGCTTCTCCTCCTGTAGGAACATAACTTTTCCTCTCGTTATTCTCCCTTTCAGAAGTAATTCCTAAAAGAGAGCACGGAGTGATTGGCAAGCCGATCGCTTTCTCGATCCTCGCGCGGAGAGGCGGCACGCGTCGCCTCCCAAAACGCCGACAAAAACATCGGAGGCGAGGCTCATTACAGCCGCTCTATTCTTAACTCTGCAGCCGCGACTCGGTGAAGAGAAACTGGTTTCTTCTCTCACTGTACCTGTGGCTCGGCTGGAAAACGTGGGACGTGACATTTTAATAGTTTAATTAACGATGCGAAATGCCGCGCGCGTCTGCAGGGAGGACAGTGTGTTCACAAATGCGGTCGATGTAATGACTTCCGTTGCATTTCATCTGTATGTGGTTTATCTAATGGCCTGTGATTCACTCTGTGGCCCCTCTGTCACTGACGCTCACTGACCTCGGCGATAGCGACCGGCTCGTACGGCTCCGTTCCTTTGAAATGACTCAGAAGGCTTTTTCTTTTAAATTTTTGATTTACAAGCATTGCACTCGGCTTTATCATTGCATTTACTGCTTAAGTGCATCCCGATGCTGCTGCGTTTTCAAGTTCGACTCATTTTCTCTTAAATAACACATTATTAATACTGTTAATACCTGCCTCTACTCTGCCTCTGATTGGCTGGTGCTTATTTTTTCCATTGGTTTAGGTTGGTTAAGGTCACAGTTAGGGCTCGGGTTAGCCAAGCAGAGGCAGAGTAGGGGCGTGACTTCCTGGAAAACTTGCGATTCAATCGATTGTTTTCCATCGTTCATACCAAAGAGCCGCTCGAAAGAATCAGATCATTCAGGAGTGAATTATCACGAATCGGCCGCTTTCAGCTGGATTCAGCATTTTGAATCGATTTAAAAGGGAAGGAGATGAGCTTTCTGATTGGTAGTTGGATGCAAAGCGAATCAGGCCTGAAGGACCGAAACAGAAATCCTGTTGCGACAAAATAAAACATCTTCGGCAACGAAAAGAGCTTCAGGCTGACAACAGCAGAGCAGCTGCAGCTTCTCATCCGACTTATTCCTGATTTGTGCAACAAAAGCGTGAACAAAACGGATGACGGGCGCTTGAGCTTGTTTGTTTCTCCGTCTCTCTGCAGTGCTGCCCCCTCCTGGTTTGGAGAATTATGTCCTCTGATCAGATCGTGCCGCATGTTTGCCATCAGCTCTGGTCTGTGCTTTATTTGCAAAAAGTGAAAACGCTTCGGCCTTAGCTCAAGTTATGAATTTGGATCTGAGTCTAGGAGTTTCATGGGTGCCCAGTGCCCAGTTTTTTTTTCCTTGTGGTCAAATGAAAGGAGGATTTCTCTGTGAGGTTATTATTTTTATTGTCGTGCCACACACACACAGCTCAGGGAAAGCCTTATGTCACATGAAGTGGAAGGAGACGGTGCAGAACACGACACAAAGGCGGCGGCGGTGACTTTTCGCTCGGTGAAGACGCCCGTCAGGTATCATCATTAGCTTTCTGCGCTTGTCTCCCATCTCCTTTTTTTTTTTTTTTTTTGAAAGCACTGCAGGCTTCTCGTTTTGAATAATTGATGCGTCTTCTCGTGACTCGGCGAGGGTCCCTGCGTTTGTTTTTTTTCTGATGGGTTTTCGGGTCGGGGGGGATAACCGCTCCCCTCCAGGCTGTGCTTCCTTGTTAATTCCTCTTTCCATTAGCACGTTTTCATCCTCGAATCTGCATACGGGAGCTCTCGGGAGGACGCGGCGCTCCTCTCAGGGGAGCGAGGGGTGAACTCTGAAAGGACCGCGGTGACGTGACTCAATGCACATCATGTCTTAGATAACCGCATCGTGCATAATTCAGCAAAATTGAGATTTGGGGGAGGGTGACGTGCTGCACAGCCATATCAGTGAAATACTGTCTGTGCATTAAAGGTTGAAGGTATTGACCACCGCTGAAAAAAAAAACAACACAAACCAAAAAATCCAACTCATAAATGTTACTAAACGATGTGTCTGAATTATACATGCACCAAATATTACTAGAAACTGTCTGCACGTCCCTTCGTCGGGGTCGATTTGATGTCACACGGCGATCATAAATTCAGAGTGTGAGCTTATTCTGCCGTCTCATTTCAGGATTTTCTTTAAAGGGATTCAACTTCTCAATTCTCCCATTACACCGTGTAATTACCCACCAAATGGTCTAACCTGGGTAAATGTGGCACCAAAGTGAAAGCTGAGATGATATCTGTAAGCATCTGCAATGATATAAGACACCTGCAGTGTTTTAGTGAAGCTGGAACCCCGAATGCTTTTCTAATATCGATGCAAAACATTTTCCAAAGCAGTTTATGTTCATGCATGTCGTCGTCTGTCCAGTAAAGCCGCACAGTTTGTGGGCTCACAGGTGAAAATTCCTTTTAATGTTCCCAGATGCGGCGTTTCATTTTCGCGTGTTTTGAGCGTTTCCGATAGGGATGGGCGATACCACACTTTTAGGATTCGATACGATACCAATACTTTTTCCTGCATTTTCATCGATAGTACCGATACTGATAATTTCTTATTTGCAGTTTTTTTCATTCAAAATATTATTGCATTTAAGACAAATTACATGACAAATACAGACCATTTATACCATATTTATTATGGTCAATACATAATAAAACTAAAATTAAAATAAATAACATAAATATGAATGAAATAAATTAAATATGAACATATTTAATACGGACACGAGGTGTCATGTCGACTGTTGTGGTTTTTTTTTTTTTTTTTTTTTTTTTTTTTTTTTTTGTTCCTGACTGCAAACACCGGTCGGCAAAACAGTATAATATAAGATTCAATACATCTGAATATATTTTGCAGCTTGGACTGGTGTTTTCAAGCCAATAAGGTTGAAAGTTGAAACGTTTAGAAACAAAGTCCATAGCAAATTTTATTTTATTTATTATCGTTGCATATATCCAGGAGACTCTGATTCTGTGTTCACCAATATTACGGTTATTGTCAAAACTAAAAGACACACTTCTAGAACCAGCTTTTGCTCAAGGGCACTCTGGTAGGGACAGGCGCTGCACGCTGACCGCTGCAGGGATCAAACCTGTGACGACACACACCTTCCTGAAAGGGTGTGTGTGTGCTTCACTGTATTTAATCATCAGACTGTGACGGGCCACAGGTGTGTGCAGCGTGCCGGGCAGGAGGCAGCTGTTGCATAACCTCCATTTCCTCTACGCTGGAAATGTGTGATTTTTATTTATTTTTTTATTTATTTATTTAGTCTGTGATTGATTTTTTTTGTTGGTTTCTTCTGTTTCCTCTGCTCTGTGTTGTGTTGAATCAGCCCCATGTGAGGAACAGGAGTGTGAATAATTGAGTCGTCTGTATTTGCCATTTGGAGGAAAGAAAAAGAAAAAGTCACCTCCTGCGCGGCTTCCAGAGCCACTGCTGACGTCAAAGTACACTTCACTTTGGAAAAACAATATTTAAGCTGCACTAAGTGAGACGTTTGTGTCAAAATGATGTTTTATTCAATCACAAACTGGGTCTGCAACAAAGAACAGCATCTCACACTAAGGCACTGCAGATTTATAGGAATAAAGTCACGGCCACTAGGCTCCGCCACTGTGCAGGTACAAGTTTACAGAGTCCATGTGCGTCCATTGGCTCGTTTCCTAATTTAGTCGACGTCGTGTCAGAATCAGAACAGAGCAACATGGACGACAGCCGGAAAAAAAAAACATCACAAAAGCCGCTTTAGTTTGACGTTTTGCATCGCCGAGGCTCGAGCTCGTTAACTAAAACCTCAGCTTTTTAGCTCGTTAGCTCAAATACTTCAGGTGAGGCTTCAGGTGAGGGTTAAGGTTAACCAGCAACATGAGCCACACCTCTGCCTACTTCCTAAAATTAGTTTTTTATCTTTGGAGAGCATTTGTGAAAATCTGTTTCAGCCAGTGATTTTGGCATCCAGATCAATTTCTCATCAAAGATGGTGCTCATGATAATTTTATAAATGGCACCCTGCAGCCTGCATCTGCACTTATTGTCGAGATCCCCGGCCAGAATCAGACTGCTGACACAGAGTTAGTGAGAGGAACGCCGGAGCGCTTCACTTTCACTCAAAAAACGAAGTATAATCTGGAAAAAAGAACAAGATGATTGGTGGCATTAAAGCGCTGCAGAGCACATTATGGCTGAGTATTAAAGTAATGATTCATGCCAGGACCTGGGATTACATCAAATCTTTTTCAGGTGACATTATTTATCCTGATCCATGTCAGGGCTTCATGCTGATTGGTTGAAGCAGATCCACCTGAGCAGGGCGTGCATGAAGGTGTGTGGACCTTAACCAGCTCAGGTGTGCAAGAGGAGACTAAAACCTGCAGGACTGGAGGGCCTTGAAGCCTGGGGCTGCGTTCCAAACCGCATACTTCTGCTTTTTACTTTTAGTATGTACTGCAGCTGCCCTTACAAAGTATGCAGTGTAGTATGCAGTATCCAAGCGTATGCATACTATTGGGACACACTACATACGTCCTCCCTGACCTCCGACCCTCTTGCTCACTTCCAACGCCACGCCGTCCGTAGCGCCACACGTGCGTCGTGTTGTCTTCCGTGTGTATATGTGGGCGTGGCTTGTACACGCAGCTCAGTCAGTGCGACGTAACATCCGCTGTGCAAAGGATTGTGGGTCAGAATGGCCAGGGAAGCATGCTGACATGCATACTGCGAAATCTGACCGAGTGTAGTAGAACATCCTGATACTCTTGGCATACTGCATCTGACATACTATGTATTGGGACATACTAATTCTTTTTTCTTGCATACTAAATAGTATGGTAGTATGGATATTGGAACGCAGGGTGAGTTTAGGGTCCGCTGCTTTAGACTACATCACACTGCTGCTGCTGCTTCATAAAAACATGCATTTTTCACGTCAAGGCGGCACAAAACGTGACGCTGACGTTGTTTCCTGTAGGTCTGTTCCACGCTTTGCCTTGATGCCGAGCTGACGTGATGCTAAAGACGTTTTGAAATCTGATTGTATCTGATATCATGTACAGTGGTCCCTCGTTTATCGTGGGAGTTACGTTCTAAAAATAACCCGCAATAGGCGAAATCCGCGAAGTAGTCTTTATTTTTTACAATTATTGTAGATGTTTTAAGGCTGTAAAACCCCTCACTACACACTTTATACACTTTTCTCAGACAGGCATTAACATTTTCTCACTTTTCTCTCTTGTTTAAACTCTCAAAGTTTAAACCTTCGTAGAAAAATAAGTCCAGTATTATAGAATGAACACATTCTGTACTGTACAGGAGACACGGCACGGAGGAGATTGATTGACAGTGGTCTACAGTCCCTTAGCCAATCAGGACGGAGAACACAATGCGCAGGCTCTCCCTTAGCCAATCAGGACGCAGAACACAATGCGCTGTAAAAAAAAAAAAAAAAAAGCATGCAAAATTGCACTAAAAAAAATCCGCGAAACTGCGAGGCCGTGAAAGGTGAACCGCGTTATAGCGAGGGACAACTGTAGTTCTCTAAAGTCAATCTGGATATGACAAAAAAAAAACGAGATTCGCGCTGATGGTCAGATCAAGGCCTTAGTCTGCTCCAAGAAGCAAAGCTTGTTGATGCACCACCAGCAAACGGACACTCACTCCTCACCGAGAATCAGGTAAAGACTTTGGCTGCAGCTTCATAAATAATAATCTCTGCTGATGAAGCACCTTTCAATACGTTTGTGCGGTTTCTCCAAATCAGTTCCAGCTCCGGGGGTTGGAAGCGGAGACGAAGAAGAAACTTTAGATAGAGATAGAAATACAAAACTTACGAGACGGTCCGGAGAAAGCTGGACTCGCGGACGACGAGTGAAGCTGCTGTTTGATTTTTTTTTTTTTTCCACTAAGAGGAGGAAATCCCCGTCCGAGCGCTGTGCACTGCACCGATGACACATTTCATGATTCGTGCTGTAATGAAGTCCTTTGGTTTTTCAAGAATTCTGTTATTAAATTATTTCCTGCCCAGTGAAGTTTAACTGTATGTGGATGTTTGCTTAGCGGATGGTGTCGGTGTCTTTGTTTTTAATGCTCAGTGATGAATTTCAAGTGCATTTGTGTTTTCTAGGAAGTCACTCGTCTGTTGCAGATCGCTGTAGTTGATTATTCAGCTGTTTTTTTCTCTCACCATGTAATCAGTTATTCCATGTGCCTTGATGTTCAGGCTAATGAGGACGCCGTGACGCCGTCTTTGCCATTTGTTAGATTTATCTCAATACATTTCGTTTTGTTTTTTTTTTGTTGTTGTTTTTTTTGCTCTGCATGCTAATGCACAAGAGTCCTGGGAGTCATTTAACAAACAGATTAAAGCCCAAAGTTTGAAACGATGAAGTCTGAAAAACACGAATAATTTCCCAAGTGAGAGAATCGGTGTGAAAGTCGGTGATTGAAATGCGCCGCTCGTGGAGACGCTGGTCTGCACGGAGGAGGAGTGACTAACACCACTTTTTTTTTTTTTTTTTTTTTTTTTTTGAGCACTTCCAAAAGTCTGCACTTTTTACTTGAGCAATTTTTAAGTGTTTAATAATGTCACCTGAAAAAGATTTGATGTAATCACAGGTCCTGGCATGAATCATTACTTTAATACTCAGCCATAATGTGCTCTGCAGCGCTTTAATGCCACCAATCATCTTGTTAGAACAGGCTTTCTTTCTTTTCTTTTCCACATTATACTTCGTTTTTTGAGTGAAAGTCAAGCGCTCCGGCGTTCCTCTCACTAACTCTGTGTCAGCAGTCTGATTCTGGCCGGGGATCTCGACAATAAGTGCAGATGCAGGCTGCAGGGTGCCATTTATAAAATTATCATGAGCACCATCTTTGATGAGAAATTGATCTCGACGCCCAAACTCGGTGGCTTAAGCAGATTCTCTCAAATGCTCTCCAAAGATAAAAAACTAATCTCTGTCATTAGCCAGGTTATGAATGCTGTAGATTTAACATTACATTTTTTTTTATGAGATTCTTCACACTGGTCAAACACTCCTGAGGGCACGGGGATAATCAAAGCTTAACAGAAGCCTCTAGTTTCTCGGTGATCTCTCCATTAATATCACATCTATTCAGTTTAGTGTCTTGGAAGTTTTAATTTATCAGTATAACCTTCTTCATATCTCAAAAAAACAGAGCAATTAATCCCCAGTCTGAATAATGCCCTGTTATTTGATGCGTGTCATGGCGGACGGCCGTTTTATAACGTGAACGAGGTTCCATGTGAGCGATGCTGATTGAGGAGACAGAAGGATGGAATAATTAGGTCAGCAGAAATTAGGCTGAGTGCAGGATGTGAGTCAGGCCGCTCGGCACGGCGCAAAACAGTCAACACACTCGTCTCGAGGACGGTTAGGACGCCAGGCGCTGCCAACGGTCGCCAAACGTCGCTGCCGCCGCCGCCAATCCATTTTCTGCGGAGCGTTTTTAATCCTCTGAGTGATGCATCTCGGCGAGCGATCTGCGTTTTTGGTTTCTCGAATAGTTTCGTTTAACTTGAGAAAAGACGCAGCGGGACAGCGCGCAGACGAGGATGAGGCTCCTCCCACCGCAGGGCGCGAGTTTGAGTCCGAACCCTCACAAAGTGTCCTTGAGCCAAGGCGCTGGTTAAGTTAACTGTATTGGTTCAAAAGGCTCCACACACCCACGTCTACAATCCATGCAAAGCAACATCTCACAAAGCCAGACGCTCAATGAGAACGAGGAAAAACTTCCGTAATAATCTGTTTATTTTATTAAAAAATGGAAGGAAACTCAGGAGGCGCCGCACAGCGAGGGATCCTTATTCCAGCGTTGAGCGAGGAGAGCAGAAAGTGGGCAAATATTAAATATTCATAACAAAATGGAACATAAACAAAACAGAAAAAGGCTTGCTGCGGCTCGGCTGTAGGTCCATGCAGTCGTTTTTTTTTTTGTGTGTGTGACTAAAAAGCGAATGCCTGATGGTGCAGCATTGTTTCCACATTTGGGTCACTGTGACACAGTAACTTTGAAGTGTTTCCGCCCCAGTTTGTGCTCCAAAATACTCGGAGCCGTCAACTCAGACAACCTCGACAATCTGCGAGCGAGTCGACGGGCCAGCAGGTTCGCTCAGCAGAGTGTGTCTGACATGCTAAATATGTTACTACTGTGTTTACAGCGTGAAAATGACACTAAAGTGACCAGAAACTCCAGTTAGACACCAAACACGCCGACCTGAGCTAACTCTGTCTCATCTGAAATCAGCCAGGTGTTTTCAAAAGTAAATTATAAGAACAATTAAAGCCAGTATGTTAAGGAAATATAATGAAATACATTAGTTATGTTTGATTGTCATAATAAATAAATAGATAAATAAATAAAAATGTTTGAATGGTATAAATTGAATTGGAACTCGGGGAAAAAGAATGTGACTGTCTGTGTTGTGGCCGGCAGCTGTTTTATTTTATTTTATTTTATTTTAATTTTTGTTTATTTTGTTGTTGTTGTTTTAATTTAAAGTGCTTTCCAAATTGATTTTCTGGAGGATAAAGGGGCAGATTAAATTAGATTATTCTTCTTTCTGCTCCCTTTCATTCAAGATTTGGGAATGTTGTGTTTATAGTGTATTGTTTTTTTTTGTTTGTTTTGTTTTGTTTTTCACTGAATGAAATAAAATAAATAAATAAAAATTTAAAAAAAATAAAGTGATTTTAAATGTTTGTGCCATTGTGGCCTGTTTTGCAAATAATGCAACATACTTTATTTTCTGGGTTCAAACATCCACCTTTATGATTTTCTGCTTCGGCAGCTAACAAAGTCCTCAGCATCCAGAAGCCAAAAAGTTTCCACGGGGACTATTTTCTCTGGCGGAGGGAGCGTTTCACGGAAAACTGATGTGGATGACGTTGTTATGATGGTGTGAAGACGGTCTCTGTTAGTTCATTTTCATATCGTGGTGGAATGAATGGAAATGAATGGCTGGAGAAAAGTTTTAAAATACCACTGCTTGCTTGAAAAAAAAAAACAACAAAAAAAACATTGGTAACACTACTACAATAAGAGTACAACAATTAACGTTAGTTAACGTTAGTTAATGCCTTAATGGTTAAGTAACTGTTAATGATTATTATGGCATTTACTAATGTTAATAATATCTACAATAACCCTTAAATAACATATAAATTAATACCTTAGCATGAACAGCATTAGTACATGATTCTTAGACACATTAGTTAACGGTTAGTTAACTGTTACTTAATGTTCATTACCTGTTACTTAATGTTTATTACCTGTTACTTAATGTTTATTACCTGTTACTTAATGTTTATTACCTGTTACTTAATGTTCACTACCTGTTACTTAATGTTTATTACCTGTTACTTAATGTTTATTACCTGTTACTTAATGTTCACTACCTGTTACTTAATGTTTATTACCTGTTACTTAATGTTTATTACCTGTTACTTAATGTTCACTACCTGTTACTTAATGTTTATTACCTGTTACTTCATGTTTATTACGGCATTAACTAATGTTAATTGTTGTACTCTTATTGTAAAGTGTTACCAAAACATTTTACACAGGACTACATATACACAACATGCAAAATGAGTGGAATAGTCCTTTAATCACCACTCACTATCCATACATATAAACTCCCTGGCCATCGTTAAGCTTCCTTATACATTTACATTACATTATAGGCATTTAGTTGATGCTGTAAGGAGCTTTCAGATAAATCTCCAACCAGTCCAACCAGTTCACCAATTTACCAAAACCTCGAGTGGGGAAAATGAACGGGAGCTGACAGTGTAGGGGATCATGATGCTAACTGACATTTATGTAAGTGCCACATCCCTCCATCATCCCCATATCCACCTCTTCATCAGCCGGGTGCCAGTCAGAGAGCAAGTTCACGCTGCAAACTGTCATCCGACGTGTGTGTGTGTGTGTGTGTGAAAGCTTACGCTGGCATTTCCTCGCCAAAATTTAACTCCCAGTGACCACGGTGACAGTTTTCACACTCGAGCGAACTTTGTCTTTGTGAGCGGAAATTTACTCTGCATACAGTTTCTCTCTCTCTCTCTCTGTGTGTGTGTGTGCAAACTTTCTGTTTCACTCTGACGGTTTTATTTTGTTTTGACATAAAGAAAATATGCCGGAGAAAACAGGAGAAGGAGCAGACGTTCTTCATTTGAAACAGTGGCTCAAATTCAGATTTCAGCAGACACTTCCACACTTGCGCTGAACGCTGTGTTACACTTGTTTAAACGCACTTTGGATGACATTTGAAGGTGCACTCTCCGTTCTTGAGAAGATAACAGAAGGAACTTTAGCTGCCGGGGTTGATATGAGGTGACTGACAACCATTGGAGATTTAAAAAAAAAAAAAAAAAAAAAAAAATCCCTACCTGTTTGATCCTTTAAAGTTGAATCCCAACACATCAGCCTTCATCAGCTCGGTGCTGACGGCGCTCTTTTGTACTCTGCCTCTTAAAGACAGTGGGCTTTTTGTTCTTCTCAGGCAGCCAAGTGCAAAGAGCCGCTCAAAGGAAATGATGAGATCCCTCTGTCATCAGTGGCAGGACGTCATGTACGTTTCATTAAACCACAGCGTAGTTCCTTCACAGGTTTTGTTTTGTTTTTAATTAATAGCCTCCATCCAGCCGGGAGGGGGGGGTGGAGATGATTGACTCGGCCGCTCTGTTTCCGATGGGGTGGCTTTGCTTGGTTTGGCTCAGGAAGCTCCAGCCGTGACGGGTTGGATGCGAGGGAAGGAGGCAGCAGCGAGGCAGATGCATGAACCTGCTGTCAGACATTATGGATGATGGGTAGATGAATGGAGGGAGGCTGGTGAGGAGGCACGGATGGTTGGACGGGTGTATCATCGATGGATGGAGAGATGGGCCCTAAAGATCCCAGCCACAGGGAACATTATCATTTCACCCAAGAATAACACTCACGCTCCTGGCTGGCTGCCTGCCGAGGACAGGTTTCTGTCATTCCCAGTGTAATTAGTGTGTAAGGGGAGCCAGGAGAGCGCGTGGCGCCAGACTCGGGCTGAATAATACAGTGGGAGGTGCAGGAGCACTGATGGATAATTTAACACGGACCTCCAAAAGCCAGCCGCACTTTGCAGCACCTGGTTGTGCTGCAGAGGTAATGTGACAAGTTAATATATTAGAGAGACAGAGTTAAGACAGGCTGACAGATTTCCATAATACTAAATCTCCTTGGCTCTTTTTTTTTTTCTTCTCATTGTAGGAGAAAAAGTGTTTTCTTCACCAATGGTTAACCCCTCAGTGAGAAATTCAAGACTGAGAATTATTATTCATATTATTCATGTGAAATGATGAAGTGTTCTGATAAGTGTCCTGTTGTTCTCCCTGTGCTTCTCCCCCGCAGATCATTTTCCGCAAGATCAGTGAGGTGAAGAAGGAGGAGGAGGAGAGGCAGCGGGCGAAGAACGAGGTGCAGCTCACCATCCCGCAGGACCATCCCGTCCGCAAGCTCTTTCAGAAGTTCAAGCAGCAGAAGGAGCTGCGGAACCAGGGAGCCGCCGCCTCGCAGCTGGACCTGGAGAAGAACCAGCTGCAGGTGGAGCAGCACCACCAGCACCTGCACCCCCACAGCCTGCAGCTGGGCCACTCCAGCCTGCAGCACTCCCTGCCGCTCAGCCTGCAGCGGCCCCACTCCTCTCTGCAGAACGGGGCCCCGCCCAGCAGCAGCGTGCTGACGGTGTCTCAGGTCACGCCCATGCAGAGCTCCCTGGCGTACAGCCACCCCAGCGAGCCCCCCCTCAAGCAGAACAACTGTGATATCATGGAGCTGCAGCCGAGCTCCGCCGGAGCGGGGGGCGAGCAGACGTCCATCACCAGGCTCAAAGCCAGCGCCAGCCCCGCGCTGGGCAAGCCGGCCGCCAAGGCCAGCGGCTGGATGCGCCTCAAAAACAACATGGCCCCTCCTGTGGCCCCGACAGAGCTCAGGAAGGAGGGGCTCAACAACAACGTCAAGGCTGTTTCCGTGGAGATGCTCTCTCAGGAGGGCAAAGGTCAGGAGGCGGGAGGCAGGGGGGATATAGAGGAGGGCGGGGTGTCCAGCAACAACCCCCTCCGCAAGACAGACTCCTGCGACAGCGGCATCACCAAGAGTGAGCTGCGCATCGACCGGGCGGGGGAGGCGCGCACCCCGGCCGCCGTCACCCCGCTCCTCCACAGCCCTATCCCGGGAGGGGCGGGGTCTCCCCACCCCTTCTGCCCCATCCCGGAGCAGGCCCTGCAGGCGGCGCTGCACGACACCCGGCTGGAGCTCCGGGGGGACATCCAGACTCTGGGAGGCCGCCTGGGCGCCCTGGAGAGTCAGGTCGCCGAGATTATCAAACTGCTGTCGGACAAGAGGAGGCCCTCGGTGGGGGCGCCGCCGGCCTCCGCCACACCCAAAACCAAAATGAAACGCCAGGACATCTTCACCGTCTCCAGACCGGTGTCGCCGGACTCAGAGAAGGACGACGGCCTCTGAAGGGAGCTGAGCCAGTGGTGCAGGGGCGGCCGAGGCTGAGGGTCACCGCTGCGGCCCCAACCACCGCTACCAGTCAGGATCAGGCTGACATGGGACATCCAGTTGAGCTGCACCACTGGTCTCACCCCGCCCCCCCCCCCCCCCGACATGCGGACTGGCTTCTTTAGCATTTGCACACAGACGTTTGTCTCCCGGTCATGTGAGAGCGAGCGCCTCCTTTGTGATTGTACATACCTCTCTATGCATGTCCAGCTGGATTCTGGCCTGCCAAAGAAACAACTCCACATACGTATTGCCTGTATATTATGCAGTTGACTGCATGCAAAACTCTAGAGAACTGAGATTTTATTGAGCTACACTGTACATACGAATATTTTTCATTGATGATTTATTATGTGGACATTCAGGGTTTGCATACTGGTAGCACTATATACACCGAATAACAAATGGGTTTACTGGAAAAGGGGATAGTGCATGGATTTGCAAATAGAGAAATTTAAAGGGTTGAGTTTTATTTTAGTGACTAATTTATTTGTTGGTTTGGGTTTTGCCCATGAAATGAAATATAAGTTTGATAAGGCTCTCACCTCTCACTGGTTCCCGTATGTGATGCAGCATTATCCCTGAACGCGGTGAGCAATGCTATGGTTTAAGGTGATTTTTTTTATTTATTTCTTTTTTTTATATATATATATATATATATATCAGACCCGGCTTCTTGAAATGATTTCTATTTTTGATGACTGAGCTGTCCTCTGCCTCCGCTCGACGTCCGTCACACCCCGAACCGCTATTTTGTTCGAAATCCTCCTCGTGTCTTCTATGCACCGCTTGGGTACGCCTCTAGAATATTTCTGAATATTGTACCTTTTATTATTATTGTCTTTGAATGAAGGAAGGATGTTTTTTTTTTGTGTGTTTTTTTTTCTTTCTTCCCTCTGAGTTGGTCTGCATGTATCAGGGCTGGGAGAACGCACTCTGGGTAAAGCTGGGATGACAAGAAGGCTTTGGGGAAATAACATAGAGTTTAGTTCACATAAAAGTCCACTCAGCACAGTGACACATAATCCCACCGCCACCGCACACACACACACACACACACACACACACACACACACACACACACGGCGGTCTCAAAGCCTGCTCTGAATTCCATTACCGAAAAAAAAAGAAAAAAAAAAAACACAGCTTCGCCGCGAAAAAGCTCCGAGTAATAAAAAATGGAATACTGTACTTTTATGAAATCAGTTTTCTAAATCTGCATGCAAAGGAGTAATCTTTACGCTCCGGAGCGCATACATGGATGTGGGCGCACACGAGAAAACGCACACACACACACACACACACACACACACGCAGACGCAGACGCAGTGTGAATGTGCCTCTTGAATTTATCCCTCATGTTCCTAGAGACTCTTTATCAAAGGAGGCAGAGCAGGAGGGGTTTCTTTGAAATCAGCCCCGGAGCCCATGAGAACACACACACACACACACACACACACACACACACGAACGGAGTGAGCCAAGGCACAAATATAAAGTGGCCATCATTGGAGACCCATTTAGTTAAAAAAAAAAAAAAAAAAAAAAAAATCGTTTCATGACATTTGTGCTTTGTGCTGCGTTCAGGGAGCCTCAGGCGTCTCAACACTGCAGAGCGGCTAATTTAGTTCCTTAACATGTGAAGGGTTAGGGGTCAGGGTCTCGGTTAGATCATCTCTGCATCGTGTTGGACGAGGAGTTTGGATCAGCTCTGGAACTCGCCGTCTATCGCTGTTGTGTTTTTATCGTCTGATAAAACCCGGAGCTTCAGCAGCGGCTGGTCGTCGCCAGGACTTGGGCCAGATTTACGTTTTTAGACGTTTTTTTGATGTTATAAAAGCTTTTTTAGTGCATTCTGTTTATTAAATGAAGCTCATCAAACCTGATATTGGTTCACATCTTGGCAGTGGTGGAGGCTGTGGAAACTTCTCTCACGGCGGCAGGTGTTATTTCTCGGCTTTCACCAAACACCAGAAAAATTCCCGGTAATGAGGCTTTTAAGGCTTTTCTTAAAAAAAAAAAAAAAAAAAAAGTAATCAAAAATAATGATTTAGGAAATGATTCATGTTTTAAATACAAAAAAAAAATGTACTCCCTTAATTCTTCTTATTAAACTTTTTTGATAAAACAAAAGACCAAACACAAACTGCATCTGCATTTATGTTTTTGCAAAAGAACTTATACTTAGCTTATACTTATATTTTTGAGCTTTACCCAACATACCTATGGGTATCAGAGCTCGTGTTTTTATGGGCAATCCCAGAATATATGTGTGTGATGTATTTTTTATTT
Organism: Myripristis murdjan; assembly: GCF_902150065.1. Taxonomy (NCBI): domain Eukaryota; kingdom Metazoa; phylum Chordata; class Actinopteri; order Holocentriformes; family Holocentridae; genus Myripristis; species Myripristis murdjan. The sequence goes on from NC_044001.1 coordinate 3,820,720, forward strand.
CTGCTTTTATTTTTTCTGTTTTATTTTATCAACTTTGGCCGGAGCAGCGGTCCACACAGCGTTTTGAGGTTAAGGGTTAACACCTTGCTGCTTTCTTTTTTTCTTTTTTCATCGCCACTGTTTGCTAATTGGACACTAATTAGTGCCTCTCTCTTTGTAAATGTGGCCCAGAGTCCCCAGTGAGCTGCCGACCAGTTTGCTCAGGTTAACAGAGCTGCCTCCTGTCGAGCTTTGAGAGCAGAGACGACGGCTGAGAACTTTTTTTTTTTTTTTTTTTTTTGAGTCGTGTTAACTTAAAATTTGCAGACGCATACATCCCAAAAGATTATTCACTTTTACTTGGAGCATCACTGACTCGAGATACCCACACCAAAGCAGACATTTTTTCAGGTATACTTCTCTTTTATTGCGTTTGTTGTTGTACATTTTGCTGTTAGTTTCATACAACAAGACGTAAGGCAAACCCACAAAAATAGGAAAAAATACTGTTATTGTTATTGTCATCATTATTAGGCCTAACGGTTGTCACCCAAACCGTCAGTTGAACCAAATTTATTTTCTACCTTCGTTAGCCTTGCGTGATGTTAACCACGTCGACTCATTCGACTTTCTCGGCTGTCAGCACGCAGGAAAACGACGAGAAGTGACGACTTTGTAATGCTAATGGGCCTCAGAGTCCAGTCATTTTATGAAAAAACCTACAACAAACTGCAAGAGAAGCAAACTCGACTGATTCTGTATCCTCAGTTTGTCCTGAGTGAGGGGAAAAAGTCCCAAGGAATCCCATTGGTGGAAAGTTTTGAAAATCACCTATATATGACCACATAATACCAAAAAACAGCCTTTTACCACACAGGGGAAAGGGGTTCAACATTTTACATTCAGATATCACTATAAAAATTCACAAGTTGATGACACACACAAAGACAAGAAAAAAAGTCAATTACAAGTTCTTTGAATTATTCTGTTTACACATGCATATCACACATGATCTGATTTGATATGCGCTAATTGGAATAAATGCCGGAACAGATATTTAAACAGTGAATTAAAAGGTTACTGTATATATATAGTAACCTTTTAATTCACTGTTATATAGTAACCTTGAATTAAAAGGTTACTATATAACAGTGAATTTTATTCATTGTTTAAATACCTGTTCTGGCATTTATTCCTTATATTCCTTATTAGCGCATATCAAATCAGATAATGTGTGATATGCATGTGTAAACAGAATAATTCAAAGAACTTGTAATTGACTTTTTTTCTTGTCTTTGTGTGTGTAATCAACTTGTGAATTTTTATAGTGATATCTGAAAGTAAAATGTTGAACCCCTTTCCCCTGTGTGTTAAAAACAGTGTTTTTTGGTATTATATGGTCATATACAGGTGATTTTCAAAACTTTCCACCAATGGGATTCCTTGGGACTTTTTTTCTCTCACTCAGGACAAACTGAGGATACAAAATCAGTCGAGTTTGCCTCTCTTGCAGTTTGTCCTAGGTTGACCCCAATTTTGGCCTAAAATGACTGGACGATCAGAGTCCGAGCCGCGCACGCCAGATTTACGCCACGATATGCTAATGAGGTTTTGAGAGGGAATGCGATTTAATGACTGCAGTTGTGCTCATGAGGGATTTTTGTGACCTTAATTTAAGCGAGGAGGGGCCCAGCCACGCCCAGTACGACCACAGCCCTCTGCTCCCGGGGCCGAGCAGCTTCAGGATTCATTTTCCTTGTACGATGAGGGACTTCTGCGATGGCTGCTGCTGCTGCTATATATTTTTCTGCACGGCAGCATGTCGCCAAACGTGCATCAAACTCTACCGACGTGTCGCTTTCATCCTCCCAGAATGTCGAATCTTGCAAAGCTATGCAACTTGTGGTTTTTTTCTTTTTTGACGGGAGAGAAGCCGAGTCGCACCGTTTGGCGATCAGAGATTAGTGCGATTACTGCAACTGCATCCATGTACGCCGTGTGTGTGTGTTTATGTGCGTGTGTGTGTGTGTGTGTGAGGAATCGGGCTCCAAACATGCCACCTGGTCTTATCAAACGAATGGCGGCATAAAATGAACATTAATGATGCCGCTTTTTACAGGACAGTTGGTCATTTGAAATCCACAGGTGGCAGCGTAATGGCCCTTTCGCACGCTTTACGTTTGGATTCCCGCTGTTTTAACGATTATATCGTCAAACCAGGTGTGTGTTTTGGTCCGGAGCTCCTCACTCACACACACACGAGCGATACGGCACTCTTAAAAAAAAAAAAAAAGTTTTAAATCAATTAACTTGCATGGAAATTAGAATGTCTTTCTGTGATGCTTCCTCGAAGATACCCAAGTCCTGATTACTGCTGTTGGAAGAGTGTGTGTGTGTGTGTGTGTGTGTGTCTATGTAATACTCTCACAGGGTTCCTACACATTTGCCATTTCATAATTCCTTACCTTTTTCCCACCCGATTTTCTCAATTCCTGACTGCATTTAAAGTGCACGCCAGAACACCATAATGCTGTTCATGTATCTGGGCCTGTTTTTGTTGTGTTTTTCCTAATTTGACAAGCAGCTTCAGTCACGTTTTGACGGTGGAAGACGTTTCAACAATCCAAAACATCAGATTTTAGGCTTCATTTTGACATTTTGCACCGTCGTTCATCAGTCACACAGGGAGGAAATCCACCACAAACGAACCGTAGCTCTCTACACATCCACTTTCATTTCTCTCCGGACTGGAGAAACCTCATTCACATACACAGCAGAGGCATTCTGGCAAAGCAGGAAATCACCAAGCACGTTCACACTTCATCATCGAACGAATCCCGGAACGCACCGGCTGTCACAAATGCGTGATGTCTTACGCGTAAGAGCATCGGCGGATGGATTTTCCCCTTTTTCAGGAATGCAGAAGCCGGCGGGCGTGATGCATGCTGATGGCCGTGCAGTTTGGCTGCCAGCCCGTGAGATTACTCCTCACAACAGCAAATAGCACAACACAGGATGCGGAATGACAGCAGGCATCTACAACCGCATAACCCCTGGGTTTTTTTTTGTTTTGTTTTGTTTTGTGCTAAAACTTTGAAATCAAACCCATTTTCCATCCTTTCCAAACCTGCACAGGAGCCCTGCTGTTTGTACGTGTTGCATATTAACGTTTACCTCAGCGGACATGCCTAAAACTTACGAGAGTGACTTTCCAGCAGGACTTGTTGAGCTTTCTTGAAGATTAGTGCGATCACTGCAGTTGCATCCAGTTGAGTAGTAAGTGTGTGTGTGTGTGTGTGTGTGTGTGTGTGTGCATATGTCGTGCTGCAGTGCTCCAGCATGAACGGATGGAGCCGTGGAAGTCTCCCAGATCCGCTGCTCGCCGCTCTGCAAACATTTCTCGGAGGCGGAGCTGCTCTGGAGGCAGGAAACGCCTCGCTGGTTCAATGAAAGCTCAGCAGACGGAGCTCAGAAACCAGTTTTTCTGGCTAAAGGTGAACGTCCACTGAAAACTGGAGCTGGTGGAGACGTTTTGTGGATGTTTGTGTGAGGGTACGGTGACCCGACACCCCGCTTTGTCTGGGATCGGGGTTTCCAGAGTCCTGATGAATATCTACAAAACCTCTAAAATGTCCCGTTTTCAACATTCACCACCAAGTTGTCCCAGTTCTCCACTATTCCGGCCTGCAGTTCAAATGATGTGACGCTCAGTGGATTTTTCAACCACGTTTTGGTGGATTTTGGGAGATTTTGTGTCTGCTTTGACACTGAAATAATTGGCCCCCCATGTGAAGGAAAACGCCTATGATGCGTGCATAAATATGATAAAGATATTTGAAAATGTGGCCGCCCTATGGGAGGGATAGAAAGTCTCAGCTATGGCAGTGAGAAGGTGATGGCAAAACTAGAGCGCATGTCTACTTTATGTTAAATTCAGTCATCTGCAGGAAATGTTAAAGGGACATTCCTTGACTGCTGTTGGTGTGTTATTCCTCTTGTAGTTGAAGGGAAGTGGTGCAAAGATGTTTTTGGTTTCGAGAGCGAGCACCTCTTTGCTGCTCCGACCTCAACACATCAGATTACACGTCCTAATCCCACTTAAAGCCCGATCGATCACTAAATTGTACGTTTTCTTTGAGGGTCTCCCCGGCCTGGAGGTTATTCAGCCCATTTTCTATTTAAAAAAATCCCAGCAATCTGGGTCTTAAGCTGGCACCCACTTTTCCACACCAACAGGTGCACGCTTTGGTTTTTTGTTTGTTTTGTTTTTTGCGGCTCTGCAGGTGAAGTCAGTCTCTGTAACTCCACTGAGGAACGTCCCTTTAACAAACAGAAACGCATGCATGTGCCTTTGATTTGATGAAACGGACTCGACTGAAGAAATTCAATCCAGCAGCAAACACCACATTATCCAGCTTACCTTGTTAGCCCAGCTGACTTTCCACGTTCAAATCAGTGAGAGCTAGTAGCTGACACGCTGAGCTTTTCCGTGCATAAACACTTTGGTCGCGAACGAATGAAAACGGAAGTCGTCGTCATTCACGTGTCCATCTTTGCCCTTCAGGTTGTCATTTGGCTGAGTTGCACCACTAAAACCAACCAGGTTTCTCGGCCTCCTGAGCAGCTCCACCGTCACGAAGTGTTTGTCTCTAAATTCAAACTTGTTCTTTTGAGGCCATTGGACTTAACATGGTGATGTCATTTTGGCGGTCATGGATAAAGTCTGTCCTCAGTGCTGCTGGCTGCAGGACAGGGGGACTTCCTCCTGCAGCTGCGTGTCACATCTGAGAGTGAAACTCGGCGGTGTGCCGGTTTGGGAGAGGGTCTCGGGCAGCGGGCGGTGGGCGGCGGTGGGCGGCGGTGGGCGGCGGCGGTGGGCGGCGGCGGCGGCGGCGGCGGCGGTGGTCTCGGTTTGAGCGAGAGGTCTGTGCTGCTCCTCCTCTTTATTTATTTATTTATTTATTTGTTGGAGCTCAGCAGACCTTTCATCACAGCAACCGCCGCTGTTTTTTTGCCTTTGCCACCTGAATGTACAACCTCTCTCTCTCTCACTCTCTCTCTCTCTCTCTCTCTCCTGACTCTGCTCCTTCGGCTCGCTCACGTTCATCTTTCACCAGAAGCAATGATGTCTCTTTCTCCTCCACCGTTTCTTCATCCTGTTGCTCGCTCACCGTCTCTATCCCTCTGGAGGAATGCCCTCTCTCTCTCTCTCTCTCTCTCTCTCTCTCTCTCTCTCTCTCTCTCGCTCTCTCTCACTCTCTCCGTCTGTCTGACTCCTGTTCCTGTTCAGGTTTAACCCAAAATTACAAGCCAGCTCTTTGACATGTCCTGTGAGATTAAAAACAAAGTGAACCTTCCAGCTGAGAAATAATAATAATAATAATAAAAAAGATTCATTCACATGATCTCACCGGACTTCTTGCAAGATGCTTTTGCCGGTATGTTGATGAGAAGAGAGACGGCCAATCAGTGACGGGCGCCGTGCGTCATTTGATTAATAATTTGCAAAAATCTGTTTCCTCTGCAGTTTTATCACCATGTCACTCGAGTGAACCTAAAAAACTTTTCGCGATCTTTCAGATTGCATAAAATGTTTGATGGAAACGCAGCTTCTCTCACTCTTTCTCCTTCTTTTTCTCAACACTTTCTTCTGTAGGAACTCCTCCTCTTTCTGTCTCTTCTTCTACCCTAAACCCTCCTGTCCTCCTCTCCTCTCTGCTACATCTCCATCGTGGTTTCCTCAGCATGCTAATGTACAGTCTGTCTGACTGATAGGATGATTTCAGACACAAGGAAAAAAAGTTGTTGACTTGTTGTTGGATTCAGCTTTACTACGGCCGCTGTGTTGAACATGACATGAAAACAAAATCAGTGATGTCTTAATTATCCATGAATGCTAGACGTTTTTATCATTTATCACATGAAATCGGAGAAAATCGATTCCAAATTTGCCGCCGAGATCAGTTCCTCATCAGTCTCACCTTTGGCGTGGATGTGGGCATAAATGAGCACCGAGAGATAGTTTTTGAAACGGAGGCGTTGCCGTCAGGAGAGCTGCTAGTCGGTCATGGACTAGAGCGAAACATCCTCTCTACTTTTTTCTACTGGAATGTTTCCATTTTATACGGTTTTGTTAACGCGAGCAGCATCGAGCAGCACTGAAATCCCACAATGACTCATGTATTGTTTTACAGTTGCACACCTAAACTGTAGTGTCAGATTAATAAACACCTGTCTGGGATTACTCTCTTGGCTTCTCTCTGTCTCTAGTCAATCAGTTTCTTATATTTCCTATTTGTTGTTATTTTATTTAATTATATTTTTATTTATTAATTTAAAAAAATATTTTTTAGTATTTTATATTTTATTAATTTTATTATTTATTATTTTATTATTTTTTAATTTTATTGTTTTAATTTTATTATTTATTTATTTTATTTTATTTTATTTTATTTATTTATTGCATGAGATCAAGGTTTGCTGGCCTGAAGTTCCTCTTGGTTTCTTGGCAAAACATGAGCTGGAAGGTGAGTTTTCAAAACCAGAAATTGCTGAGTCACTGTTACTGGTCAGCCATCCACAGAGAAATGGTGGTTATTTTTTGCTGAAATTATTGGAACTGTAGAAATTGTACTTTAACCTTTATTTGTTGTACATTCTGTGCATCTCCTCAGAGAAAATGCAAATTTGCTCCTCATAAAAACAAACAAACAAACAAACAAAAAAGGATTATGAGATGCTTCAGCTCAAGTGAAGATCTAAAAATCACCAGAGTCCCTGCATTTTGGGGGAGATTTAATTTGTCTTCGTTTTTTTTTTTTTTTTTTCGCCTGAAACTTTAATGTGGAGTTTAATTGGATATTTTCTGCCTGATCTGATTCTGGTTGCAGCCGCTGCACAGCCAAGAGGTCAGCGGCACGTTTGGAAAAAAAAAAAAAAAAGTCTCATCTCTCTCCACCGGCCCCGGATCCTCGGCTAACTTTTTTTTCGACACCTCTGGAAGCATCCATCTCTCTCTCTCTCTCCCTCTCTCTCTCTCTCTCTCCTCCCTCTCTCTCTCTCTCTCTCTCTCTCTCTCTCTCTCTCTCTCTCTCTCTCTCTCTATCTGTCCGTCTGTGCCCAGAATGCCAATTTCATGCTGTTGGCTCCCGGTTTGCGAGGGGATCAGTGCGATCTGCGATAATCTGTCAGAAATATTTGTCTCACAGTTCCACTTTAAAGAATCTCATTAAGGTGCTTTGGTGGTTTTGAGGAGCTGACAGGTTGTTTTTTTTTTAAACAGTCACTGCAGTGATTCAAAAGAGAAAAAAAGAGGCGTATTGTTTTGGATATCAGTGAAGGTATCCGTCAGGCCGACTACCCGTCCGTCCATCGATCCGTCCAGGTGATCCAGGCGGAGGAATGGCCTGAATCTCCACGGCCAATTACCGCCAGACAGGAGAATTATCACGGTTAGTTGCCCGTGGACGCCGCGGCACTGACACCGAGCCAAAGGAAACAGGGAAGGGGGAAATTAGCTTGTCAAGACGTGGCTGCGGCTCCGGCGTGCCCACCTGCGGCTCCGCCCGGACAGATGAAGCCTCCCCGTCTCCAGGAGTAATGGCTCGGCCTTATTTTGTTGCCAAGACGGAGTACATGCTTCTCCCCATTAACGTCTACTGGCTGCACCTGAAAATAGTCGAGGAGCAGGAGGAGAAATCACGCCTTTTTGCACCCCAAACTGACACCCCCTCGTCAGGCAGCGCTCGGCGAATTCTCCGGCAAAACATATTTAATTGCCGCTGGAGAAATTTAAATGACAGCACTTGAGGTTTTTTTTTTTTTTTTTTTTTCCCCTTCCTCGGTTTTTAAGGCGCTGCCGTGCGAAGCTGTGGAGGAAGAGAAGCCGATGAAGTTCATTTGACTCCGGAATGGCTTCTTTTTAGTGTCAATCATTACATGTAGGTGTAGGCGCCTTTCTTTTTTCTTTCTTTCTTTCTTTTTTTTTTTTGTTTGAGTCAACATCTTCACAGCCACCTGCACCACCTTTATAGTTTTCAGTAGCAAAGGAGGGAGAGCAGCAGTGCAGGAGGAGGAGGAGGAGGCAGACGCTCAAGTTTCCCTCTGATCCTCTATTGATCTCCAGGTGGGAGTTTGTTGGCCATCCACAGAGAGGTCGCCGTGCAGGGTCAGCGTCGGAGGAAAAAAAAAAGGAAGACAGGATGAATTCGCCGAAATAAGCCGTTCAGATTTGAAAATGTCATCTCACGAAGAGGAACTCACGCTGCAGAGAAACGCATTATTATTATTATTATTATTATTATCATTAAAGTGGAACAGCAGGGGATGCATTTACACACAGCATCACTTTTTAACAGGTGTGGGCAGAAAATGTGCCAAAATTTAAAAAAAAAAAAAAAAAAAAAGCAAATTTTCTGTGATGTTGTTTTTCATGTAAATGTGACAAAACTAAATGCTAAGCTCAGTCAAACCGATGCGGCAGTCGCACCAAAATGGACAATAAGCGCTTTTCAATCAGAACAATGCAGCAGTTTTAGTAAAATATGATGTAGTACAGGAGAATGTAAGCGAAAACATACAGTTGGTCTTGCATTCCCTTAACAATTGCACTTTAATCTCATTTAATTAAAACTTCACTCCAACATTAAATTCGACATTTTGTCTGACTCCGACTCTGACAAAATGACTGTCAGCACGATATTAAACAGATGATGGTGCTTTTTTAAATTGCAGATGGCAATTAAATCCCTGCTTGGCGAAACAGTGATGCTTTATTAAGCATGGAGCCTTAAATACACACTCATTGGCCACTTTATCAGCTCCACCTGCACAATCTAATCTAATCCAATCCAATCCAATCCAGCTGTTGTGCCATAAAGTTTCCTCTCCTGCTGCCTGTAATGCTCAGCATGTCTTGTTGTCACAGTAACAGAGGTGTTCATTCACCTCTATGTTTGGCATTGAGTTCATAGTTAGTGCTGCTGTTGGACTGGACTGCACTTTTACTGACAGCTGTTTCCACTATTCTGTCCCCTCTAATTGTATTTAAATGAGGAGGTCAAAAAATCAGAAACACCTCTCAACATAATGTAGACCTCTGCAAACTACAACCTCAATAATAAACACAGAATTAAATTTACACACTCTCCAACAAAAACTGGACATTATAAATTCATTTTGCATTGAACTGCATTAGACTGTACAGGCGGGCCTGGTATACAGTGGACACAGAGTGGATTGTCTTAAACTGTATTATGTAGAGGTTTGGGACACAGGTCTTAAATTATTTATGCATATACCTCTCAGTGGTTAAAAATAGTGTGGAACAGTGGGGGGGTCGGGATTTGGCCAAACCTACGGTTAAATGAACGGAGCCACCGGTTCACCAAGAGAACCAGGTGAGTGCAGCAAAGTAGGACACCATGTAATCTGGGACACTGTAAGTATTGCTCCTGTATTTCTTGAGTTACTGGAGGAAAATCATTGCTATTTCACCAGTTCCACTGACCCACAATGCAAAGTAAATAACTCCCCTGTTTGATGCTGCAGACATGAAGCTACCATGAATATTGCATTGTGCAATTTTTGCTCTTAAAAGGGCATAATATTGACTTGCATCAACAACTTAAAAACACACCCGTGCATCAAAAATGTAAAATAAATAAAGTGGTTTTGAATGTTGTGATGTTTGAAGTTCAGACGTCAGCCGTTTTGAGTTGCCCCACTTTGTCGGAGCCAAAGTGGGACAGTCTGTTAGGCTCCAGAGGAAAGAAGTGCAGTTTACATAAGGGCACCACCTGCTACACTTAAGTGTCCCACCTACACCTCACCCTAGTTAACCCCTCGACTTCACCCGAGGTCACCCCTAAAAGCCGTTACACAACCTCTGACAAAGCGGCGGCTCCTGATTTAAACTCCCTGACCTGTGGACCGGACGGTACGCTTGAATTTCACCATAAACACTAAAAACAATCTGGTCTGGTGCCTTTGCTTAATTACACACTGTTGGTGTTATGCTGTCAGTGTTACTGTGAATTCATGTGAAAAAAAAAATAGAAAACAGAAAATGTTCAGCACCTCTGGATGGTAAAATAAAAAGTAAAAGATGGTAAAGTAAAAGACCAAAAAATAAAAAGTATTTTGTCTGTAGCAGTCTACAGCACATAATGTACAATTAACGCAAATCTACATGAGAATCTATGCATTACTATTCTATTAGTAGTTTTGTTCATGACTGCCTGTTCTGATTGGCTGAGACACATTGCAGTAGTTGCAGTGACCATTCACTTTCACTTTTATATTCCTCACCATTTATAGTTTCCATTCCCAAAAACCATACTACTTGTTGGGAAGCTAAATTTAATCATTATTCTAATAATTTAATGATTATATGTATGTATGTATATACTCAGTGTCCACTTTATCAGGTCAAACAGTCCAATGCAGTTCAGTGCAACATAAATTCTGCCTTTTAACAAAGTTTATAATGTTCAGTTTGTGTTGACGTTGTGCAGAATGTGTAAATTTAATTCTATGTTTATTATTGAGGTTGTAGTTTGCAGAGGTCTGCTACTGGACTACATTATATTGAGAGGTGTTTCTAATTTTTTGTCCTCCCTATTGATATACAGTGAGGGGGGACAGAATAGTGGAAACAGCTGTCAGTATAATGCACACCAGTCCAACAGCAGCACAAACTATGAGCTCAATGCCAAACATAGAAGTGAATGAACACCTCTGTTACTGTGACAACAAGACAAGCTGAGCATTATAGGCAGCAGGAGAAGAAACTATGGCACAACAGCTGGATTGGATTGGATTAGATTGTGCAGGTGGAGCTGATAAAGTGGCCACTTGAGTGTATACATATTATGGAGTGGGCAGGGGTCCAAAAACAATACACTGAATATTTCAGCATGCTACATAATCAGCATTTCATCAAGAAAGTAAATTTCATAAATCGACCCTGTTTGAGCTCCATGTCTTATGGAACTGACTGACGCGGTTGCCGTCCTCTGACATTGTCCTTTCAATATTCAAGTAGCATTTCATTGATGTTTTCCATTTGAAGTGCAAGTGCTTCATTATTTTTCCAGTTTTGCAATATTAACTTCTTTTAGACTAATGATGAAAAAAATTGCCATCCACTTGATCGTCGGTGAAAGTGCAACTTTACCATCATAAGCTCTTCAAATCCGTCTCTAAAAGTCCCCCAAGTCTTTCTAATGTTCTCACAACTCTGAAAGGCAAAGCGTTTTTTTTTTCTTCTGATTTTAATACGACTGTGTTACCGCCGTTTAATGAATTCAACAAGCCACGAGAAGCCAAACTCGTCAGTGATTTAAGAACGGTTAAGAGCGTTTTAGGCGATAACAACAAAACCTCATCTCTTAAAACTACTCCTTCTCTAAATCAACCCAGAGCCTCTCTGCAATTTCAGTTTCGGACATTTTGAGCGTCACTTCCAGCTGTGAATGACTCTTCATTATGTAGATCATTATTTAGATTCATTATTCACGGAAGTTCCTCAATCTTTTGATGTTACCAGATGCAACCGGGCTCACAGTATGAGGCTATGAAACCAGCAGCAGTGGAAGTGAACAGTGAAAATGCTTCATCTGATCTTTACAAGCTGCTGTTTTGATATAATTCTGTGAAAACATGATTTGCCCACTTTCTGATGTACGGACTCCTCCTGCATCCGGCACCATGTTTTACCCTCAGAGCCTCATGAGGATGAGACTTTTTTTTTTTTCCTTGAGGCTACATCCACATCCTCCGCTCCTGCCCCTTAGCTATTTTCAATATCAGTGCAAACAGAGAGGCCTAATACTTACATAATAATCTTTGATTACTTGGAGAAAGTTCAATTCTGATGTCTGAAGCCTTTGCGAGAAATTGGAAAATTGGGCCGCTAACTAGACTAATAGAAAATGCCTCCTGGCGCCTCTCCCCATGCGCCCTTCCACCCAGGACTCAAAATTGATTTTGGCCATTGATCCAGTCAACTTCAGAAGTGTGAAATCATCAGCTGGGTGTAAAAATGAAAGCGCTCGATCTTCTTTGAGTCTGCAAACTTAGTCGCCCATTTATTGACAGTAGGGACGCCTCAGCCTTGGTCAAATAATGACGGCTTGTGGTTTTTTTTTTTTTTTTTTTTTCTTGCAGAAGGAGTGAATCATGTTTTGCACAAATTAAACAGTAACACTCTCTTGTACTTATGTTTCTCCATCACAGTAAAATTTGGCACCACCTGCATCAGAGTTATATCTGCATATTCCTCTTTGACACAAACTGGACCACATCATGTCCAGGACAGAGGTGAATGAATGGATGAATGAATGAATGAAGGCCTTTATTGCCCTTGGTCTTCATATAAACACACACATCATGTAAAAACACAGGGGCCTACAACATTAGAGGATCTAACAGTTATACACATAAAAAAAGATAAACAGCAGCTGTGGCAGGGACAATATATCAACTGGTACCATCAAATAAAACATGAATAAATTAATAAGACAATACAGAATGATGCTACTTGAATGGAAAGTCTGTTAAGATGATGACACAAGGGCAAATTTTCAGGGCAAAATACCTGCAACTTTTTCTCTCTTGCTGATAACCTGATGATAACGAGTGCAAAGTCTTGATAACAAATGTATTAATCTCATATTTAACCGCAATAATACCTCCTTCTGTTGGTAAGTGGTAAACAACTGCAGTATTTTTACGCACTTATTCAATACCCAGCTGTTGGCTGCCAGTACAATACTGTAGATTACTCATTATTTTTAATGGGATAACCTTGAAATAAATTATTCTTTCAGTGGCAAAGGTGAGTTGCTCCTATGAGTGGGTTCTTGTGTATGTCCATCTTTGTTAATTGATGAATCTGCCATTGCCATTTGACCATTTACAAGCCAAGAAGTTACACATATTCAGTGTTTTGCCCTCAAATTGTATTCATAGTGAGCTGCAGGTTTTCTTCACCAGTTCATTACCTGTGCAGCTATCTGTGCTGTATATCAGCCGCTGATTAAATCGCGAAAATAAAAACTAGCCGGGATCCGCTGTGGGCCCCAAAGATCTGAGAACCACCACTTCAGACCATCATGTGGCACATAAACTCCTCCCTAAAAAAGCCACAATAAAGAAATTATTTGACTGCGGATGGGATTGGACTCAAACTACCAACTCAGAGGTAGGTACACTCTGGTACACATCAAAAACCAAACTGTACAACAAATAAAAATCAAATTTTTATTGTGTCTGAGGTCACGGAAGAGCCTCAATCATATCGTAGCCGCAGACGACATTGATTGGCTGATATCCCAAACTTAATGAAAGGCTGGTCCGGTCCCAAGATATTGTCTAACCTCAGCGGAAGCCTCTCCTGGATCCGGCTTTGAAGAAGATTTAATTGTGTTCACACATCAGTCGGGATGAACTTTATCGATCTCTTGAGGGAAGCGGGGTCATTACAGCAGCCGAAGCACAGCGATGGGATCGAGAACAGACACACACAGAGAGAGAGAGAGAGAGAGAGAGAGAGAGCTAATAAAGGATAAGAGCAAAAAATAAATAGGATGCCTATAAGATGCTGATGGCATGTTTCTCCCTGATGACTAAAACAAAATTTGCACTACGGCCTTTCGCTTATCGGCAGTGCACGAAGATTAATTCAGACTCGTTCATTTCTTTTGTATGTGAGCGTCTCTCAGCTCTTTCCGTATTTTAAGCTCCAAGGGGCATTTTAGTCATTTGGCGCCATTCACTGCTGATCAGCGTGAATCTCGTGTGTGTGTGTGTGTGTGTGTGTGGGTGAATATATATCTGAGCACGTGTAGTTGCATGTGGTCCTGAACATATGTGTGCATATTATGTACATATGTATGTTTAAATAAATTGGTTTTTGCTTCCACAGTCATCGCCTTTAAAAATAAAGCCAATGGGATGAGATAATCCCTCTTTCCCAGTGTACAGTATGTGGGAATAATATGTTGGAACTAAGCCTTAAAGGGCAAATCCGACCTCTAGTCTCAGGAAAATGATGCAAAATTCCTCAAACAAGTGAAACTGCATCTAAAACAAAGATTTTAGCATTGAGGATGAGACTAAACAATATATTTTTTTGCAGTATCACCATCACTGTCACCTTCTGCACTTAGGGATGGCCAATGTATTGATGTTTTATCTACAGCATCATCATATGAGACTAGTTATTGTCAGGGATTTGGGATATTGGGCTCACCAAAATCGATAGGGTTCATTCTCGGGGAAGCATGGGTGCACTCAGCATAGCACATTGCATTCCTTCCATTACATTTAAAGATATTTTGAAGTCAAAGTCAAATGTTCAGCCTGAGTGTGGATGTAGAGGAAAAGTCATGACGTCACCTAAGCTGACAGGGAGCATGCGGTGGGTAGCATGAATGTGCTGCATAAATTTCATTAGACTTTAAAATTTCAAAATTCACCAAAATTCCCATACTTCATGCTCTTGGTAGCACTGAAATCACCTGTTGTAGGTTTTTTTTGTTGTTTGTTTTTTACACAGCCGATGTCACATTTTGACCAGAGAGTGGCGCTAGAGGAAAAATCATACGTTTGCCAAAATCAAGTGGAATCTTCTACAATCCGCCGATTACAGTTTGTGATATTTTGTGTGGAAAGTTAACATTTTGGCCTGCAGGTGGCGCAGGAGGACAGACCATAACGTCACCAGAGTCAACAGGGTTCCTCCTCCGTGGAGCATCGACCTGCTCACCAAATGTCACGGAAATCCACCATCACCGTCAAATAAAACAGAAATGCAAAAAAAGATATTCTGATATATGATTGTGTTTATATCGCCCATCGCCGACCTATGCTATAATCACTGCTATCACCATATTCATCATCAAAACTACAACCATCATCATCATCATCATCATCATCATCACCACTATCAGAAACCTTTATTGTAGCCGTGGAGGGAGGCACGGCGGTGTGTGAGACTTCATCCACAGTAATCACAGCGAAGCAGCGTTCATGTTCATTTTGTAATACACACAATCGACGAGTGAGTGTGTGAGGCTGAGAAACGCACACACACACACACACACACACACACACACACACACACACACACGCCTCCCTCGGCCCCCAGAAACATTAATACGAGGAGATTGGTTATTGGGTGAAAATCCAGCGGGAGATATTCCCACAATTTACCATCCCAGATCTACTGGAAAGCGTGTCAAACAACATTAAAAAGCGAACAGCATTAAAACTTAAAACTGGGCTGTGGAAACGATATCAATAACTGCAGTATCTCTCAAACTAATTGCAGCATTAATCTTTTGGCTGTTTGATATCCTCCCTGACTCTATATTTTATTGAATTTTGCATTAGATTGTAAGCATCTAAGCTCACTTTGTAATTTCACACTGTTGAGCCACTAAGCCACTGCCATTCAGTCTTTATGGAGTCCCACTGAGCGATGTACAGCAGATAAGTGGCTCATTATTATTTAAGATGCACAACTATGGATTCATGCAAAATGATGTGTTTCACAATCACTGCCTTCAGCTGTTTATTTTTTATTTTTTTCCATTATAGGGTGACGAAATTCAGATTTAAAAGGTGTCATACAACAAGAATTTTAAAATGCCATTTTGGACATAATTTTCTATCCACATATGAGATTAAGGTCTGAGTTTACCATAAACATTATTTTTGGAAGACTTTGTAAATATTTCCTATGTATTTATTTACATTTTTGAGATGAAGACCATGACAAATTATCATTACTGCAACATGACATTACCTCAAATATAAGGTTAAAAATGTGTATTTTTGGCTATTTCTAAAGTAGATTTATATTAGTCATGCTGAAAGCTATATATAACTTTGGAGAGATCATTTTTTCATTTTTATTATTTTTCATAATATCCGTATTATTTCTCATTACTGAAACATACTGCATTATTTACAACCTTTTTATTTTATCATTTTACTAAAAAATAACATACACATTTTTTATGAAGCAGACCTTAGATAAGTACTGTTGGATAATATTTATACACATTTTCAAACAAAATATTATTATTTAATAATTACATTTTTTTTTTTTTTTTTTTTTTTGAAAATTCTTTTTATTGAAATTTCCACAGGCACTTAAGTCATACAACATAAGACATACCAACAACATACAGCACATATAGTACATTATACAAAAAGTAAAATCTAACCAAAAAATAAATAAAATAAATAAATAATAAATGACACACAAAAAAGATATATATAAGAAAAAGAAAATAAAAATGTATATATAAAAAATAATTTTTAAAAAATCTTCTTTCAGCAAAAATCATCACATCAACATTATTAGTGCAAAATTTACAATAAATAAATTGTAAAAGGCTTGAGTAATAGGGAGTGCAACCTCTAATATTTAAAGGGGGGATCGATCAAAATATGACCGATATACAGTATGTCCCAGTACTCGTAAAATAGAATAATTACGAATTCTGTAGAAAAAATACCTGTTGCGGTAATGAGAATGACATTTCGGAAATGAGAATGAGTTTATAGTCTCTTCACTCGCTGACTGTTTTTTTTTTTTTTGCTTTGACTTTATTGTATTTCTTTTCCCATTACTTTTCTCTGACATGAGCATTGTGGGGTCACAGGCATAAAACCAGGGTGCTGTGGCCCTGCTGCTTTTAAAGGGAATCAAGTTCACCGCCTAAATTGATGTGTAAAAGCTTTATTCCAATTATTGTCTTTCCTCGCTTTTTCTCCTGCGGTTATGTAATGCAGCAACAAGGCGGTGCAGGCGAGTCAGCGTGGTGACCTCCTAGTCAGCGCTGTTGTTTTATCTCTAACCGAGGATCCAGGAGGACGGCGTGCTGCGACCCCGCCGCCACCCCTCACTGATACACTGATACTGATGTGACACTGCTAATTAAGGCTGATAGGCTGACATAATGTATACAACCAGCAATTTGTTGCAATTCAGTGGTTAACAGCAAATTTATTCAACATCAGCAACACTACTCATAAAAAAATAATACATGTATCGCCTCTCCTGACTTTTTTTTTCCCAGTAAAATCTGTAGTTGAGCAAATACTGCAGGGACAAGTTCATTAATCTGCCTTTTTGTGAAATTTTAATCTTCAAAAATGGAAAAAAACTGAATGAAAATGTGCAAATTTTGAGGAAAAAGAATTGAGTAGTGTGTGTTGTGAGTTTGGGAATTCATATGAATATTATAGCGGCTCCAAAAAAATCCCACATATGACAAGCCAATGTTTGAGCGGGGTTGGCGTCACGCAGTGAAAACAACAAGCGATTTCAGATCTGAAGTCAACAAAGGTAATTTATTAACTAAAGAACGAAACTAACGAAAATATTCTTTAGACTCCTATCAAAATAATTTGGGACTTCATATTAGCAAACAGACATTCAAGAAGCTTAATGCACACAAAGGACAAGCAACTTCTCTCATGCCAAGTGTATTTATTATACATGGAAATATACACATGTGGTATATATGATTAAATGGTATAAAGTGGACTGGGATGGAGACAGCGCACACGTCTTACTGGTGTGACGTCTCACTCAGTATCTTGGATTTTGTTTTTGTTTCTTTATTATTTCATTCATTCATGGTTTTATTTTGTCATGCTCACCCTCCCTCTCGTTTCAATGCATGCACCTGTTTCTGTGTGTATGTTCCTACCACTGTGATTATGCAGCCACACCTCAATTAATTCCACCTGTGTCTCATTAACCTGTGTGTATCTCCTCGTGTCTCTGCTCGTTTCCCTGGACTTTGCCTTTCTTAGCCGGTCCTGCTGCCTGATTATTCGCCTGTGATTTGAAACTTGCTTGCAACCTCCTCTGCAAGTAAAAGACTGAGTTTAACTTGATCCTGTGGAAGAGTCGCGCTTTCGAGACAGGTGAGCCGTGACTGAGCCGACACAGATGGAATAATAAGACAGTTGTGACTTCCATGATGTTCGTGCTGACCTGCAGATCGACTCCAGTCAGACAGCTGGGGTGAACAGGGGGTCAGTGGATGTGCAGGCTGAGAGCCGGCTGGGTGGTCCCGCAGGTGTGGAGCCGACTCGGGTTCAGCTCTGGAGGTGCTGCTGGTCTGGGATGCGGGTGGTGAGGATGTGGACGGCGTTTGCAGACTTTGGGAAAATGTGCCTCAGCAGGAGGAGGGACGTCATTGGAGGAAAAGAGAGGCTCTGTCCCAATTCAAAGGCTGTACGCTACCTAGGTCGTATTTGTAGGCTTCTTACGTCACGGCGGCGTGACAAGTGCTGTCCCAATTCAGTTTTACCGTGCAGGGTCCTGCAAATGCAGCCCACAGATCCAGCCTATTTTTGACTAATTTGCAGGAAACACCTCCACGATGCTTCGCGGCCGACATCACAGCCTACTTCCCAGGGTACCTTTCAGTCCAGTTGAATTCCTGGATCAGCCACCATTGCTGTAATTATGAAGCCTGTCTTAATGTTTATATCATGACGTTTTGATAAGTTTTCATGGCTATAATTACCACCATAGATTCGCCTGTAAATGCAAGTTTAGTTAGATGAGTTAGATAGGCATTTTGCGTGATGTTTCCATAGCAACCATCAGCGCATCAGGTACGTTACAATGTAGCCATGTGTACAATTACTTTAATTGGGATAGTCTGTTGAAATTTCTGAGGTGTAACAATTATCTTAATTTTCTGCATCTTCACAAAGACAAAATAAAATAAAATACATAAAACTACAGAATCGATGTTGTCCATCTTGAGAGCGTTGAAGCTGCTTATCGTTTGGTTTCATGCACAGGTGTTCACCGACACACCTCCCAAACCTACTTTGGCATTTTACGCTGCATCACTCGAATGCGCTTCGGGAAGCCTCGATAATAATGACGTAGGAATCCTCCGCAGGCTACACCGTCCCAATTCACTAAAGTTTTAGTTCCGGTAAACCTGATATTGGCACCTACGTCGGACGCCTCCTACGTGGCCCTGTAGGCTGCGAGCTAGTAGTCATCTAGCCCTTTGATTGAGACAGACCCAGAGACAAGACCAGCCTGTCTCTCTCTGTCAGGATCTCTGCCGCTGATGAATCTCACCGCATTGACATCTCAGTCCAGTCGATTCCACTCGGCTGCCACAGGGTACAGCTTTGAGCTCCTCCTCACAGCAGAATAAGGTGTGATCCTCCTCCTCGTCCTCCTCCTCCTCCTCCTCTTTCTTCTTCCTCCTCTTCTGCTCCTCTGTTCTCTTCCTGCTCAGCACACAGACCTCCACACTAAATGAAGTTTCTCTCGGAAAAGGCTTTTTCAAAGAGGCTGCTCCTTTCATCGCCTTTTCATTTGAGGGTGTGATAACAAAAACTGCTTATTAATTAAATTGCTGGAACTATAACAGGTACATGAAAGTGATTTCTTTGAAACAGTCATGATTCATGCTGTCCAACCCAATCCCTGTATGAATGCAAACCCAACTCAGAGTAAACTGAAAAAGTGAAATTGACTGAAGCACAAAATGATAATGCAATTCCTAATGTTACTGTTTTTTGTTGTTTTTTTTTTTCTTTTTTCTTTTCTGGCTTCTTTGTGTAAAATTTGAATGCAGGGTCTGCTGATGGTGCTGCTTTTATGACCCCAAGGAAAGCTTTTTTGGAAGCAGGATGGGGCTTTAGGGCATAAAAGTGTCACTTGAGGGTCTGCATAATGCTAACAGTTGGAGATGTGTTGGAGACAGAGGTTGGCCTCAGATCTGCAGGCCTCCACCGGTCCTACAGCCGTTTTATGCATCTTGAAAATCATGAAATTGTGAGATGTGGGTCTCAGAGTTGCAGGATCCTGCACACACTCAAGGCCAATTTATATCTTGTAAGACAAAAGGTTGCAGGGCTCATTTTCTGCCATTTTGACGTGATTACAAACATCACAGCAAGACATAAGACACTTCCTGAAAACTGAAAACGGCGCATAGTATTGTGTTGTTGCTGTAGTTCTGAATGGCTTTGAGGAAACGCCGGCAGAGGTTTGGAGCAGATCATGAAGAACTTTAAAAATGTCTCAAAGTGCGACACCCTTGCCCGTTCTACAAATCCTGTGCAACACACGGTCCACGTGGGAAAATTCTCAAGCACAACGTGGCGCATTTTGCACATTTGGGGCTTTAACTCCAACCCCACAGCAGACATCACACACATTTCCATTAAAAACACGACACTCACCAACACGCCGGTATATTGAGTATAAATGCCCAGAGCTACCAGATGTTATATTACATTGTCGGGCGACAATTGTCTTGTGAGATGTGAACCGGCTTTTATTTACTTCAGAGCAGTCAACAGAACCGCTCGCCGATTTGCATTTGAACACCGTCGGCTCTTCATACGCTCGGATGTAATATGCATAAAACCGAAAGGGAAACACAGCCAGAGATGACAAAGCCAGTGGCTATCCGAGGCACAGTGGCTCCCCGGAGAAATCATCTTTGACGACAGCACCGCTCTGCCATTTCTCTCCGTCGCGGGCCGTGCTCTCAGATCCCTGCCGCGCCCGGGTCTCTGCAGGGGCAACTGTATAATTCATAACTCCAGTTGGTACCTGTCAGGCTGTTAGGGAGGCGGCGGAGGGGAAGTTGCCCTTAAGCTCTGAGTGCAAATCAGCTTACCTGCCCTTAATCCCAACCTACAGTTCATTAGTGAGGAAAATTGGGAAAACTGACCCCGCATCAGTGACCTAGATAGAGACTTCTTTTTTTTTGCTCGGGCCCTGTACATCACGGTCTGGGAGAGAACTCGACTCTTGAAGGGTGTCACTTAAATTTGTGGGAAGTACATGACGACCTGGCAGCTCTGACACAGCTCTCAGATACTGTTGGAGATTTGAGCGCTCCGCTTCGGTCAAGAAAACCTGGATATGTGTGACTCCCTGTGTGGGATAGTTTGGCAAAATGAAAGGCTTTGTCGCCAGTGACCCCAATGGAAATAAGTCTGGTATCAATGAACAACCCTGTCAAAGCCCACAGATACTTTCATAGTCATTTTGTGTTATGGGGCAGTAAAAATCTGGTGTACTGACCCTATAAAAAAATCGGAAAATTGTTAGAATAGGCTCATTTTCACACTGCTCACCTCGGTCACTGTCTTACAGAGTTTCTACAGCCTTGCATGTCCCACTGTCCCCGAGCAGATGTTACAGCCTTCAGGTTGGGAATCTCTGCTGATGGTTAAACACTGACCAACACTGCAAAAAAAATCTCCATCTTACAGTAACTAGTCACTGAGTTTCACATTCAGTGTTCAAATCTCGTTTTTCTCCAAATAAGGTTAAAAAAAAAAAAAAAAATCTGCCAGCGGGATGAGATAATCCCTCATTTCCGATGTTAACCAACTTGTTTCCAGGATTTTCTTCAATCAAGTGTCATTTTCTGGATCCTAGAGGTCAGATCTGCTTTGTTGTGCCTTGTTTCAACAGATTTATACTTGTTCTCTGAAGAAAAAATCCTAAAATAAAACCCTTACGAACATATTCATTTGTTCCAACCCTCTGATACGACCCACAGGAGCGTCTCCCGATCTTGCCACTAAAAATACCGGGTTAAGGTTAGGAAAAGGTCGGGGTTAAGGTTCAGAAACATTAGCTAACATCTGCTGATATGAAAGTGAACACTGCTTTTGCTTGGATTTGAAATCGTCTTCGCAAAACTTTGACCGGTTCCTCACCCCAGACGCCTCTTTATGCAGATTTTAATGCTCCCTAAACGCTACACCACACTGTTGTTCTTTACAAGACCACTAGAGGTCGCTTAACTTTAAAACGTAACTATATGTTGTAATAAGCTGCTGTACAAACGACTGATGGGGTCGATTTTTCCTCGGAGAATGAGGATGGATATTTTTTTTTTGCAGTGTGTAGAGCCACCTCTGCCGCTGCCACCTCCTCCTCCCTCCTCCACTTCCTCTTTAGCTCTTTTCTCCTCCTGCCAAGAGCTGTTCCAGGTCAACCTCCCCCCTTCCTCCCTGCCATCACCACCCCCCTGCGGCCCAAGGAGGAAGTGGTAATGTCAGAAACGATTAGGACAACAGGGGTTGTTAGAGCAACTCTCCTGTCAGAGCCGCTGAGGATAGGGGAGGTCCAGCAGCCGAGACAGCTCCCTCTCCTTTTAACCTCTCCCTTCTTCTGTTCACACGGCAGAAAAGCCTCTGCAGCGCTCACACACCCTGCTGTTTACTTACACATTTTGTCCCCTGGTATTAGATATATGTGTCAGTGTGAGCTACTGTTTTTTTGTGCTGTGAGTCACGTTTTGGGCCTCAAAAAACTGGGAGGATCAATGGCTGCCAAGGAGAGGAAAAGACGTGTTGTCATTAAAGGACCATACCGGTGATTTTGAATGTTTGACCTATAAACCTACATTTTATATTGCAACAAACCATTTTGCAAATCATGCAGGGGAAGTAAATTTTTTACAACATAAAATAGATAGATAGATAGATAAATAGATAGATAGATAGATAGATAGATAGATAGATAGATAGATAGGTATACTTTATTGATCCCAGACTGGGAAATTCACAAAAACATAGGGACAACTTCTTGCATGAATTGGGAATCAAACCGCCGGTCTTCTGCATGGCAGGCAGAGAAACTACCCATTGAGCTAACAGGGCTAATGAATGAATATCCATTGATTTAAAATTTTGATTTTTTGATGAAAAGCCACCTTATAATGTTCTGCCTCTGCAGCCAACAAAGACATCAACCTGCATGAACCACAGAGCTGGTGC
This sequence comes from Myripristis murdjan, assembly GCF_902150065.1. Lineage (NCBI taxonomy): Eukaryota > Metazoa > Chordata > Actinopteri > Holocentriformes > Holocentridae > Myripristis > Myripristis murdjan. The sequence continues at coordinate 3,843,508 of NC_044001.1, forward strand.
TTGAAAAGCAAACGTCTCCCTGGGGACTATTTTCCCTGGCGGAGGGACCGCTTCACTCCACCCCACCTCCACTCCACTCCATTTCAAGTCATCGTAACACAAAACAGTGCTGCTGCTTTTAGGAAAACTAATGTGGAGGAAAGTCTGAAGTCTTTGAAGGTTCATTTTCACACCGTTGTGGAATGAATGGAAACCAGCGGCTGGAGGAAAAAGGAAGGAGAAATGATACGGCAGCTCTAAAATACGACAAGTGCATACATTTTGACGATATTAGACGCATTACGGTCCTTTAAGGTCACTTTGTGTTGTGTTTTGTGACAGAAAGCCCAGTGAAGTAATTCAGCCTGTATAACATAACAAGCCTACAGTACACTTAAAGTACATTTATTTTGAAGTACTGACACGTTACGTTTTTACATTCAGAGACTACTTTTTTAACCCTTTCTTAACCCTAACACTCATGTTTTTATGGTTGTGTGTTTGCATGGCAATGTTTTGTTGTGAGAGTTCCAAAGAGCGGGACAGCGCAGTAAACTTCACTTTACATTTCCACAAACCAACAAATACGCTGACATGTCAACATGTCTGAACCAAAAACACGTCACATATCAACATTTAGACTTGGAGGCAGTGTCGCGTGACTGTTAACGTTCACACACATTAGCCCGTTAGCTGCTTTAGCCACTTTTGTTTGCTTCATTAGCTTGATTTGCCACCAAAAGTACTTGACTAAGGCTAAGTCTTGTCGTCCTGGTTAAGGTTAGGAAAGGTCATGGTTAATATTACAAAACAGCTGCTAATGTTCACTAATATTAGCCAGGTAACATTAGCCAGCTAATATTTGCTAGCAATCATGAGCTAAAAACAAATATGGCGCTTACTTTTATTTTATTTTATTTTATTTTATTTTTATTTTATTTTTTATCTATTTTATTCTATCTATTTTTTACTTGCACAGTGCTGGAGTTGTTGCAATCACATTTCACTGCTGCTGTACCTGTACATTCATGCATATGACAAATAAAAAATCTTGAATCTTGAATCTACTTGAGACAGGATCTGAGCCACTTTTTCACCACGACATGAAACTTAAAAAAGTGACATTTGATCGTAAAATGCCAACATTTCATCCTAGTGACTGGGCTGCTAATTGACGTCCTGCGATTTGTTTTCGTTCATTTAGACGCCACAGTGGGCTAATGGGTCAGAAACCGTCCTGTAATCAGAAGGTCATGGGTTTGACCCCTTTCATGTCCATATGCTGCCTTTGTAATTCACCTTGCGTGTGCTTTTTTAAATTTGTTTCCTGGTATAAGGTAGCCGTGTCAATAGATGCTACTGTGTTGTCTTGCGAGCTGAGTTTTTAAAGCCTCTAAAAAAGCCTTTTGAGTCAATAACCGGAGGATTGTCTTCGCATCAAAAAGCGTGTTGCTGTCACCGTGAAGGCTTTGCCCCGCTGAGAAACCACCAGCGCCGTCTGATCCCCGGTGTTTGGTGGCTTCATCGATATGAAGCACCGGTGTGGCCGCTAAAAACAGCAGCAGAATCCATAGCGCTGAATGATTATCTTTGGACAAATTGATGAAGTGTCAGCGATGATGTGAAGTCATCTTCGCTCAGCGTCACTCGTTTACACGACCCGGGGGGGGGGGGCGCTGGTACTGTCCCGTAGGCGGAAGGTCACAAGGTTGATCCTTGCAGACGTCTGTATGAGTCCATCAAGCCATTTTTTTTTTTTTTTTTTGGTCAAAGTGTCCTTCAGGAAAACTGTGAACCCTCTCCTTCCTCTCACTTCCTGAAAGCCTGGGATTACAGTGTAAATAGTAAAAAATCAATTCGGTCATCAATTAGCATTTTCATCATTGTACTCCTTCCTTCAGCTTTGTGTCAGGAAAGTGCATTTTTAAATCATTTGTATAAAGCTCTTCTTAATTCTTGCACCATGCTTTTTTTTTTTTTTTTTTATTTCTACTTATTTATTTACCCTTCGTCTGTTTGATTTTACTTAGGGGAGAGTGGGGTAAATAGTGCCAATTTTTACTTAAAGTGCCTTTAAAGCAAGGGGATTACAGTAATGCCTCCAACTAAAATATGCACATATAGTTTAGGATGTTGTGCATCCCTGGGAACAATCACTTTGGATCTTATATAAACTGTTTGAGAAATATAGCTTTCGAAAAAAAAGTGGTTTTGTGGCACAACTTGCCCCCGGTGCCGGGTAAATTGTGCCATTAGAGAGAATAGACTGGGGTAAATTGTGCCATTGATAATTGAAGTAAAACAGATCATTTTAATCTCATAAATGATAATGCTATATAAAAGCAAAGCAAATTCAATACAAAATTATTTATTTAACATTTATTTATTATTTTAACAAGATCACAGGCCACTTTTCTATAACAAGGCCTAGCGCCACATGAACACATACCCAGAACAAAATAAAACTTCCAAAATGAGCACCTGCAAATCATCTTCATCTGAATCTGAATAGTTTTAGTGATCAAAGGTAAGAAGACAATGTACAATAACAATAAAATACAATAAAGTAATTTATAGTATATAATCACAAGTTGTGCCACTGGCACAAATTACCCCAAGGCCCTTTGGCACAAATTACCCCAAGCCCACCATTTTGAAAAAAATGCATCCCCCAGCTGTTTTGAGCTAACATCATGCTAACTGTATAGACTCATGGTGTAGCTTACTAAAGTACTAAAACCTGTGTGAACTGTTTTCAAAGTTTTCTATAATTGTTCAAACACAGCAATCAAAAAACCTTGATCATAGAAATTTTACTTTGGAGGGCAAAAAAATGTTTTTTGAACTTAAATGTGCTTACCTCTCAAGCCATGTGTCTCCCTTCTTTGCAGGATGAGTGAAATGGATGCCTCTTCAAAAATATGTGGTCACATGACCAACTTCTTTTATGGTTTTCTAGATAACAGGGGTGGCACTACTTGCCCCTTGGCACAAATTACCCCACTCTCCCCTATATACTTACATATTATATTGTTTTTACATGCATATTTGTAATTGCTCCTGTAGCCCTTGCTTTAACTGACACTCTTTGTCTTTCCCCCATCTCTTTCATTATTCATCATCCACTTTCATTATTATTTTATTACCCTGTTTTATGTATGTGCCGCACTGTGTAACTCGGTTTGGAAAAGTGCTATATAAATAACCTTTATTATTATTATTAGCAGCAGTAGTAGTAGTTGTAGTATTTCTATGTTTGAGGTGGAAGTGACACCACTACCGGTTTATGTGTTTGTGTGAGAGAGAGAAGCAAATAGAGAGAGGAAAGAGGAGACAGGAGAGGACATTAGAGACGGACAGAGAGACGAAATACTGCGGATATTTAGTGTAAACTGTGTGGATGTGTGTGTGTGTGTGTGTGTGTGTGTGTGTGTGAGGGTGTGATTCTGCGAAACACACACACGCTTTCTAATCAGCACTGACTCCTTTTTTTTTTCAGTTGCAACCTGGACCACGTGCTTATGTCCACAATATCATGCAAAGTTCATTCAACTTATATTTAAACGCAAAAATTGGAATTTGTCAGTGTTTCCATGGCAATAAACAAATCTTTCCGACATTCTCCTGACGCGCTTGACGCCTCGGTTCAGTCAAACTGCGAGCTACATGCAGTAAAACACCTCCTCCGTTCAGGAAGAGCAGGAGCACTTTGGAAAAATTTAAAGTTTCAATCAAAAAAAAACTATCAAAGGCAACTGTGGTGAAGGTTAATTTGTGAATTAGCTGTTAAAACTGCAGCTTTTTAACTCATTTTGTGTGCTAAGAGTCCCCTTGGATGTTGTGATATATTTTTAATTGTGACTGTAACGTGTTTGAAAGTGGAGGAGCTGGTGCCAAAAAACAGATATGATGTCTTTTTTTTACTGTCACTGTCACTGTACTTTTTTCTTTTTAACATCGGTGTCACTTCAGATACGAGTTGCATCCTAGAATAAATACGAGCAGTCATCCTTAAAAAAAAGAAAAAGAAAAAGCAAACATCAGTTCAGAGCAAAGCGTGCAGGCCTGCCGTGTGAAGGTAGCCGAAGAGACAGAGGGAAGCAGAGGGGTCGAGGTTGTTTTTTTTCCTGGCAGCGCCGTACTCTCCTGCAGCCTCCAAACGCCCCTCAGCGCCGAGGCTCTGGATCTCCTTAGTGACACGTGAGTACACACTGGGATTACGTAAGCCCGTTCTCCTTGGGAATCATACGAGCAACAACACTTAGCGAGGGCTGTTTTTTTTTTCCGCCCTGCCGCTGATGACTAACCAGCAGGAAATTTGGCCTTGGAGCTCAGATTAGTTAATTAAGCGCTAACAAGCGGTCACATCATTAGGCGCCCATCAGAGCCTAATTATTCCCCGTCAATTACGACAATTGCAAGTCTCACGCTGATTGCTTTGTTTGTTGTAAAAAAAAAAGAAAAAAAATAAATAGGTGAGCTGTATTGAGGAGAGCGTGTGACATACTGAACGTGTTTTTCCACAATTTTAAGAGAAGATACTTGCATTTGAAAGGGACGTTGTAATAAATATTATATGTGCGTAATATTGTCCTGTTGAGACACGCTGAGGAGGGGAGGGGGGGTGTGTTTAGGCCTCTGTGACAGGAAACATCTGCTGTGTTTGAATGTCCTTAAAGTGGAATTGTGCATCCAGTTTGAGCTTCTCTCATGTGATTTTAAAAAATATAAGAAAGTGGGAGTGGAAATCAGAGGAGATGGGGGTTTGTTTGTTGGCTGAAAGGATGGAGGGGGATTTTTTTTTGTTTGTTTTTTCAACCTAATAATGTATTTTAAGGCGGTCATCCTTGGCTGCATCTCCAAATGGCTGAGGATGAGGAACAGAGCCAGGCTGGTGAGAAATAAGAAGCACCGGCATGTTTATGCTGCTGTGGTGTTGCTGATGGTGACCTCTGACCTCCATGTGGTGGAGGAAAAAAAACAAAAAACAACACCACATTTCTCCTTCAAAGCAGGAAGACAAAGTCACCGGTTCAATTTAAAACCCAACAAGTCATCCACCTGTGTTGGCTGCTGAGACGAGGAAATGGGAGTTTTACCTCTCACTAAACAATAAAGCAAATTAAGCTTCGGTCATAATTCAGTCATATAATTTGTAATGTAGACATGAGCCTTGACAAATTGTATGTCTTCAAGTCCCTTTGAAATTCCTCCAAAACTGAACTGGACTGCATTTGACTATAAATTCAAGGGTTCAGTTGAGTGGCAGCTTTAATTCTAATAAATCAGTTTGTTTTAGAGCAGAGGTCTTCAACAGTGCTATAGGAACTGCAGGGGGGTTGTGAAATTTTTGGCTCATTAGACAATTTTTTATATATATTTTTTTAAAAAAAATTTACCTCATTTTTCCCCCCACAAATTTAACCCTATAAAGCCTGAACTATGAAAGAATTGGAAGAAAATTCCAATTTTTTGAAATTGAACCCTTTATTTAGTCCTATAACAAAATATGTATAAAAAAAAAAAGAAAAATATTTTATTACACGACCTTTCTGGTGTATGATATATGATATGTACTTGAAGTGCCAATGGTATGGTCCAGTGTGAACAGGGGAAGTGTTCAAAGGTATACAACAGTATTCTGGTCAAGTATTGATTAAACTGAAAACGAAAAACGGAATTGAAAATGTGTATCATATATGATACAAATGGCTTTATAGGGTTAAAAGTCTTTAAATACACATTACAATGTTACAGATGTGTTTATTCATGGCAGTGGCACTAATAGGCCATCACTTATTTTTGTTTCCACTTTACCTTTTGCTGTCACTTTACCTTGCACATTAAAATAAAAACTTGAATCAATAAACCTGTGAATTAGAATAGCTTAGTATTGCATGCACAATAACAAGGTGCATTTATACATGTCACTAGGCCCAGTTTAATATAAAACACAATTTTACACAATATATATTGAAGGGGGTCCCTGCTCCATCACTCGACCCCTGGTGTAGAGGATTAATGGTCTGAAAAATAGGTGAAAACCAGTTGTTTTAGCGTGTGAACCAAACTCACAACAGTTTGTGCAGCAGAAATAAAGCACAAGAAAAGAGAAAAGCAATTATAAGAAGTGAACCGTTAACCGTTGAACTCTTGTATTGATTTTATTGATCATGCACATCTGGGTTACATTGTAAGTAGGCCAGGAAAATAAATGAAACTTTTTTCATCTACATGCAGTGGCAGATGAAGCTGCAAATTGCACATATAAAAACTACATACCTACAAAAGCGGCTTGCAGAGTAGAAAAACACACCAGCCACTCGCACAAATCTACCAGCATTTGCCTGGTGGCCGGGGAAAAAATTTCCCGCAGATTGTAATTTTTTAATTTTTTAGAAACATTTCGTTGCTGAAAAGCTGTTTTTGGTTGAGTTAAACCTCAGAGGATGGAGCCAAAGAACCACAGTTTTATACCTTAGCTAAAACCAGCACATTTGAGTGGCACAAAAATAAAAAATATAAATGCAGTTATACAGCCTCACTAATTCATTTTCATGACCGTGGCGTTGATGATCTTGGAGGCTCAGCAGGCTCGCTAATTAGCTCATCTCGATAATTCAGTATAGCTGCATGGTTTCCCTCTCTCTGTAAGGAGCTCAGGCCTCATAAACATAGTTCAGTCTAATTTTACTCCGCTGGTTTATTAGGTGCACAAACTGAGGTGAGGTTTCACTCCACCAACGCAGAATCCCAATGAAATGTTTTTAAAAGTTCAACTCCAATCTGCTTGAATAACAGTAAGACAAATCAGTGAATTCTTTGTGTAATGCCTGTTCAGGTGTGTGTGTGTGTGTCCCGTGGCAGCGTCACACGGAGGTTATGCACTCGGTGGTGCTGGTGAGGCAGACGCCGCAGTCGCACCTCAGGGCCACGGGGTAGGTGTACGCCGGGTCCACGTTGGCCGAGCAGTTGGGCAGCCGCACGGTGACCAGCCGGGTCTCGTTGTAGGTGCAGACGCGCTGGTAGGACTCGATGAAGGGCGGGTCCAGCACGGGCTTCTGCAAAGGTCAAACACACAGACTCAGGGCCAATCCCATTTCTTATTTTCACCCCTACCCCTACACTGCAAAAAGTCAAATCTTACCAAGAGTATTTGTCTTATTTCAAGTCAAAAATGTCTTATTTCTAGTCAAAATATCTCATTACACTTAAAATAAGACATGATCAGCTCAGAAGTATGTTTTTAGACAATTTTCACCTGTTTCAAGTGAAAATTTACTTGAAACAAGTTAAAATTTGCTAGAAACAAGAAACATATTCTGCCAATGGAACAAGCAAATTTTTACTTGTTCACTTGTGTCACAAGTAAAAATTTGCTTGTTCCATTGGCAGAATATGTTTCTTGTTTCTAGCAAATTTTCACTTGTTTCAAGTAAATTTTCACTTGAAACAAGTGAAAATTGTCTAAAGACAAGTTATTTCTGAGCTGATCATGTCTTATTTTAAGTGTAATGAGATATTTTGACTTGAAATAAGACATTTTTGACTTGAAATAAGACAAATACTCTTGGTAAGATTTTGACTTTTTGCAGTGTACCCCTCTTTTTGGAGTGCCTCTTGCCCCTTGCATCAAAGTCACAAAGGGTAGGGGTTGAAATACTCCCCTATGAAATGGGACAACCCTTCATCCCCGGAAACGTCATCATTAGTCATCAGTGACGTTGTAAACAGACGTAACGATTTTTTTTTTTTTTTTTGCCGGGAAATCTCAATCTCAAAATGACGTCTTCAGCTGTGGTAATCTCTCTTGCGTGGGCTGTTGGCATCTTTTTGCGGTTGTCGATAGCGAATCGGAAGAATGTAAGGAGATGTCCCCCTCCGCCTCAACAAGAATCGGGACATCCCTACCCCTATGCGTGAACGGAGGGGTGGGGGCAAGTGGTAGGGTTAAGGGGTGAATTGGGATTGGCCCTTAGACTTAGACTTTCTTTATTGTCATTGCACAAAAAAACACAGCAGTGAGTTTTTTGCAATGAAATGTCGTCGCTTGGCTTCCGGATTACAACAGAGATGGAACTGTGGGGCAGTTTAAATAATTAAAATATAATCTATATAATAATCTATATAACAGGGCCTGCTCACAGATCTGCTTCTAATGTTCCACTAACAGTCAGAATCAAAATAAATCAGAGAGAATGTTCAGTCAGGCCGGACGAGGTGGTGTAAGCCTTTGATAATCCGTTGTATAGGAAAACATTAGCATCTAATAACCATGTAAATGCTTAATCTGATCGTTTCTCTCTGTTTGGGTTTAATCTGTTATTTCTGTGCGTGTTTATGGGGGGGGGAACATGAGGTGACGTGACAGGTTTCCAGGACGGACAGAAACTCGTGATCGTGATTTCACCGATCAGCTCACCTTCAAGCGGAGAGGAGGTTTGGGTTGGAGTGAAAACCTGCAGCCTCCTGGTTCTCTGTGGCTCGTGGTTCAACACCCAGCATGAAACTATGAGTTGTTCAAATGAGCGTTTGGAAAGATGAACGAAACCGAAATCCAGCTGTTCATCGGCCAAATCAAAAGCTGTTGGATAAGTTTGAGGGCTGCCTGTTACTGGGCTAAAAGTCAAAATGGCAAAAGCGGCTCATTTCATGTTTACACTCTTACAGCCGCCCTGATGGGAGCGTCACCGCTGGCCAACATGACTTAGTCCATCCTGTATTTATATGTCTGGCAGATTAGACACTTCCCAGCATGAGGAACCACTTTGCACATGTCAAAAAAGTTTTGAGAAATGAAATAAAATGCTCCGTGGCTCCGTTAACACACATCTTGTCATATCACTTGATTCAGCCTCCGTGTAAACAGTTAAGCTGTGATCTCTGATCAGAATGACTTGAGCCGCGTTGAAGAAATACTGTCTATAACCACAGCTAGGATGTTATGTTTCCTCTTTAGCTGCCATTTCCGCAGCCATGACAACAAAAGTTATCATTTCAGGGCTTTTCTTGTAACATTTACTGTCTCTGAAGATTTCACCCCTCACTTAAGGGATGTGCTGTTTTCCTCAATGAACATCACTGATCCATCTGATCACAGGTAATGTAAGCTTATTAGCCAGCGAACCAGCCAACACAGCTGGTTCATGATTTAAACAAAAGCTTATGTGCTATTAGAGGCTGTAGAGGCTTGTACAGGGTGACCCAAAAAAACGGGAATTTTTGAAGTGCGTATTGGCAGACATGAGCAAGTGGCAGCACTGCGAGACAGTGACCTTGAGCAAGTAAACACGCCGCCATTTTAGTAACCATGGATCAGTGGAACGGACAACAGCGTGCGTTAGCCATAAAAATGTTTTATAAAAAGGGTGATAGTTTTTACAACTTAGGACGCCATGGTGCTGTTCCATCAAAACACGCGATAAAATGTTGGATTAATAACTTTGAAGAGACTGGATCTGCTCTAAAGAAGAAACCAACAGGACGACCAAGAAGTGCTCGTACTCCACAGAATTGAAAATGGGCCTCATCTGACATCCATAACTTGCTTAGGTTCACGCCAGATTTGTCAGTTTGTGATTTTTTTCTTGTGGGGCTATCTCAAGAGTAAAGTGTACACGACTCGACCAAGAACTCTGGACGGGTTAAAACAGAGAATTCAGGATGAAATTCACAGTATCCCAGCTGAGATGTTGCAGCGGTCAATGAGGAATCCCAACAGCAGATTTCAAGAATGCATTCGTACAGGAGGACGCCATCTACAGGACGTAATTTTTAAAAAATGAAAATTCCATCACTGTTTCTTAAATGGCATGTTTTAAGGTTTCAATTACTATGAATGAAATATTTTTCCTCCATCACTCTTGGTTTTATTGGATTGTTAAAAAGTTCCTGTTTTTTTTGGGTCACCCTGTATTTGTGCATTGACATGAACATCAGCTGCACTGCCGAATGAGTGTGGTGAGTAGTTCGCCATAAAAAAAAAAAAAAGACAAAACCAGCTGTTTTGAGGCTTGGATTGCAGTGAAGAGTTATTTTAACATGCCTTTGGCCACTCCAACCTCGGCACTTCTCCTCCTCGGGGGAATCATCGTCTTAAGTGCCGTGCAATTACTCTGATAACTCAAGTTGAACTTTGTGATATCGATCAGTGGAGGGGCCGAGGCGGCGACTCAACAGCAGCGTGGGCTTCGGGAGCTTGTTTTGCCCAGACTGCATCCTGATGGCTCCCATCCTCCTGTGCACCACCCGCCGTGGCCGCGTCAGTAAACAAATAAACGGCATAGAGGCTTACTCATGAAATTACCTCATCTGCACTAATGCATTACTCAGCGTGTGTAATTACTGTCATTAATCCCTGTTGTCCCCTGTTGTCAGTCATCGCTGCTGGTGGCCTCTCGCATGATGCAGCGTACGTATCATCAGGCACCGAGGGAAAGTCAAGGAGGGCGCGCTGGATGACTAATAACACAGGGCTTTAGGCCCACGGGGGGCAACGGCTGGAGATTCAAGATTCAAGATTCAAGATTTATTCGTCACATGCATGAATGTACAGGTACAGCAGCAGTGAAATGTAATTGCAACAACTCCAGCACTGTGCAAGTAAAAAATAAAAATAAAAAATAAAAATAATAATAATAATAACGATAATAAAATAAAATAAAATAAAAATAAAGATAAAATAGAAAGAATATATGACATTCCTATATACAGTGAACAACCTGTATACAATATACAACAATATACAAAAAGTACAAATAAGTAGAGGGTAAGTACAGCTTCCTGTATCACAGTGACGTGAATGAAAGCGACAAATCCACCTGAATTTATCTGCAGCCACATCACAATGACGATATTTTCCAGGTATCTCTTTTTGTTCCTCTGGTGGTTGAGTTATTTGCCGTTGTTTGCACACAAACAATCCACCAGTAGGTTTCCGTGATGGTGCGACCCCGTGTTTGCGAGGAGATTTAGTGATGTAGCTCGCAAAGCCTCTTTCGGTTCGTTATAATCCTGTTCTGCTGTTGTAGTCCAGTCATTTTATGAAAAAACCTAGGACAAATTGCAAGAGAAGCAAACTCAACTGATTTTGTATCCTCAGTTTGTCCTGAGTGAGGGGAGAAAGTCCCAAGGAATCCCATTGGTGGAAAGTTTTGAAAATCACCTATTTATGACCACATATTACCAAAAAACACTGTTTTTAACACACAGGGGAAAGGGGTTCAAAATTTTATTTTCAGATATCACTATAAAAATTCACAAGTTGATTGCACACACAAAAACAAGAAAAAAAGTCAATTACAAGTTCTTTGAATTATTCTGTTTCACATGCATATCACACATTATCTGATTTGATATGCACTAATTGGAATATAAGGAATAAATGCCAGAAGAGACATTTAAACAGTGAATTAAAAGGTTACTATATATACAGTAACCTTGAATTAAAAGGTTACTACATAACAGTGAATTAAAAGGTTACTGTATATATAGTAACCTTTTAATTCACTGTTTAAATATCTGTTCTGGCATTTATTCCTCATATTCCTTATTAGCGCATATCAAATCAGATAATGTGTGATATGCATGTGTAAACAGAATAATTCAAAGAACTTGTAATTGACTTTTTTTCTTGTCTTTGTGTGTGCAATCAACTTGTGAATTTTTATAGTGATATCTGAAAGTAAAATGTTGACCCCTTTCCCCTGTGTGTTAAAAACAGTGTTTTTTGGTATTATATGGTCATATAGAGCTGATTTTCAAAACTTTCCACCAATGGGATTTCCTGGGACTTTTTATTCCCTCACTCAGGACAAACTGAGGATACAAAATCAGTTGAGTTTGCTTCTCTTGCAATTTGTCCTAGGTTGACCCCAATTTTGGCCTAAAATTACTGGACTATTGCACTAATTGAAAGTTGGCAGCCGGATGCCTGGAATACAGGAGTGTAAGCGCTCATGCAGGAGGGGGATAGATGCAAGAGGAGGCTGTCCTGTAAAAAAGAGTCCAGATCGGATGCTGCATGACCCCCGCAGTGTCCCGGAGCGAGGCGTTGAACCCCCGCGCTGCGCTCTGACCTCTGTGCGGAGGCAGCAGGTGAAAGCATGAGTCTCCTCCCCAAGGGCGTCGAAAGAGCGCCACAAAAATAGCAGGGACCTACGATCTGCATGCTCGCTGGGGCTGCGGCGATAAAGCAGAAAGAACCATGAGCCTCCTAAATGTGTCGTGTCACAGGACGCGACAACGTGCCGGGATTCAAACTTGAGATTTCACAGCATTTTCTCGCCGTTACCCGGGGGGGCGAGTTATGAAATCCAATCGTCTCTTTCATGCACTTGAGGCATTGTTAGGAAAACGATGACTGTCACTTCAATTTTCGGGATTCAAGCCTGCTTTTTCTGTTCTGGCTCAGCTCTGACTCGGTTTCAGCTGCGGGGCTCTGGAAAGTCGTCTCTGTGCTCGTGCAGGATTTACACTTCAGGCCCGTGCAGCTGCTTATTACATGTGACAATGATTACATCCTCACATGGAAGTCTGAACACACACTCACATCCAGCGGTTGGACAAAATAACAGAGGGCCCACGTGAAAAAAATGAGTGACTAATGAGCCGCCTGAGTCCCGGCAGCAGAGCTCCCACACAGGTCTGACATGAAGTGGAAAGCCAATTAGCAACATGCATCAGCGGTGAAAAGGGTTTTTTTCAGAGCAGCACGGCGACATTAAGCGATCTCTAAAGAAGGTAATTATTTAATCAGTGGTTGAAATTCAAAAGTGTCCGTCACACAAGTCTAAGAGTATTAATTAGAGCCGGTCTGGAAAATCCTGACAACTCATGAGCCAAACAGAGACGGAGCAGGGAGGGAAACTGGGAGAGGAGGAAACACACGGAGAGACGCCTGGAGAGCCGGAGAGGAGGACAGGGCGCGGGACGAAACGAGAGAGAGGGAAGGAGGCCTGTCTGTCTGTCTGCCTGCCTGTCTGTCTGCCTGTCTGTCTGTCTGTCTGACTGTCTGTCTGTCAGCTCAGGATGAAACGCCGGCTCGAGAGAGGGAAGGAGGCCACCATGAGGCCGAAGGCTGAAGGCTCCTCAGCACCACACTGACAACTCTGTTCATACATGTCTGTCTGTCTGTCTGTCTGTCTGTCTGTCTGTCGGTCTGTCTACGTGTCTGTCTGTCTGTCTATCTGTCTTTCTGTCTATCACACATTGAACTGAGAACACTGTTCATCAATGTCTGTCTATTTGACTGTCTGTCTGTCTGCCATCCTACCTGTCTGTCTGTATCTGTCTGTCTGCCTGCCTGCCTGTCTGTCTGACTGCCTGTCTGTCTGTTTGGCATCCTACCTGTCTGCCTGCCTCCCTGCCTGTCTGTCTGCCTGACTGCCTGTCTGTCTGTCTGCCTGCCTGTCTGTTTGGCATCCTACCTGTCTGTCTGTTTGTCTGTCTGTCTGTCTGTCTGCCTGCCTGGTTGCCCGCCTGCCTATCTGCCTGTCTAGCTGCCTGTCAGTCTGTCTGCCTGTCTGCCTGTCTGTTTGGCATCCTACCTGCTTGTCTGTCTGTCTGCCTGCCTGTCTGTCTGTGTGGCTGGATCTCTGTCTAGCTGCTAGCTGACCTTGCACTGACCTCCCTGTGGAGAGAAATATTTCTCTGTGGTGATCACCTGTCTGTCTCTCTGTCTGCCTGTCTCTCTGTCTGCCTGTCACCTGTGTGTCTGTGTGTGTGTCTGTGTGTTAGCTGTCTCTCTGCGGCCTCGGTCGTCCAGCTGGCTGCCCCCCCCCCCCCCCCCCCCCCCCCCCCCCCCCGTCTCCTCAGTCTCTCCAGCTGATGCAGACTCATTTCTTCTGTGTAAAGTTGTCAGCACTGCTTGCATCACCTCTCGGCATAATTACATTATACTCCCGTGTGTGTGTGTGTGTGTGTGTGTGTGTGTGTGTGTGTGTGTGTGTGTGTGTGTACAGTAGCTGCCACCACCACCCTGCTCCTCACCTCCCAGGTCTCGCAGCGCCCCCAGCAGGCGTCGGTGGTGATGTGCAGGCCCCCGCAGCCGGGCTTCTTGGCCAGGAAGGTGAACTCGCGCACGGCGCAGCCGATGAAGCGCCGCAGGTTGATGGCGGCGGCCCGGGGCGGGGCGTGCGGCTGCAGCACCGCCCACAGCAGCACGCAGCACAGCAGCAGGCCGGGGCTCCTGCAGGCCACACACACACACACACACACATCAGCACCCGACCACACACACACAACACCTGGCTCGTCTCTGCCATGGCAAAGTACATTCAGCAGCCGTCACATCTGCATCATAAACCCCAGAGTCAGGCTGGGCGATGGGGACAAAATCAAACATCACCATATCTTTCACCAAACACCTCGATATCAATACTGTGGCCATAATGTAGTGATGACTCTTATTTGTTTGCATTATTTTTACATATTGTATAATTCCTGTATTAATGCCTCGTGTTGTTTTTACATTTTGTGTTTTTAATTTCTGTCTTAATGTTTCTTGCACTCTGTAAAGCACTTTGAATTGCAATGTGCATGAAATGTGTTATACAAATAAATTTGCCTTGCCTTATCTTGTTGTGTATTTGAGTTCTATGTGCTGGTTGTTGGCTGTATTTGAATCTTGAATCATGAATCTCTTGAATCTCTCCTTTGGGGATTAATGAAGTTGCCTTGTCTTATCATATATTATCTTATCTTATCTAAACCGCAGAGTCAGGCTGGGCGATGTGGACAAAATTAAACATCACGATATCTTTCGCCAAATACCTCAATATCCATACTGTGGCGATAATGTAGGGATGACTGTCGGTGTGTTCATAAGATATTTACACACAAGAGATTTTTGCCAAACAATCATCAGTCATAATGTGGATATGATGACCAAGCAGGAGACAAATAATAAAACAGCTACAACAGTCTAATCAGCTCAGAAAATTACATTTCTTTACTGTAATGCAGCCTTTAAAGCCAGGAAAAAAAAAAAAAAAACATCACTTATGTCCAGTGTTGGGACCAATTACTCACAAAACTAATAAGTTACAATTACTAATTACTTCTGTAAAAAAAGTCATTTTGATTACTACTCAATTACTGCTGCAGAAGAGTAATTCAATTACTGGGGAAAGTAATTTTTATGATTACTTTTTTCTTTTCTTAAATCCTCTTATTAATGCACATATTTTTGCGTTGCTGTTGCAGTGTGGACATTGCTGTCAAATTTCATCTATCATTGTCAGTGTTGGGCACGTTACTTTGAAAAAGTAATTCATTACAGTTTAAAGTAGTAATGCCAGCTTCTCCACAAGACGCACATTTTTCGAATAGGATAATAAAATAATAATAATAATAATAAGTATTAGTAGAAAGTAACGGCGCATTTTATTGTCAGTAACGGTAACGGCGTTGTAACGGGGAAACAGTAATTTCTTTGATTACTCGTTACTGATAAAAGTAACGCCGTTTATTTATAACGCCGTTACTCCCATCACTGCTTATGTCACATGACAATAAGACAAATTCCAGATCTAGTTTCATATCATGATTGATAAGATATCAACATATCGCCCAGCCCTGCCCAAGGGTTGTAACTCAGTGTTGAGTTTTTTAAATCACTTCACTTGCTCTCAGCTGCTCGCTGTTATACCTGTTTCTCTCAGACTTAATCAGAACGTGTTTGTTTAAAAACAGGACAAGAACGAAACCAAGACATGAGATGGAAAAACACTCACACACATCAGCATGCTGACTCATACACACCTGGCTCATCTCTGTCATGAGGACATTAGTCATACCTGTACCTTTGGTCATACCTGTACCTTTGGTCACACCTATCACATCTGTGTTATAAATGAGGCACCGCACACTTGCTGGCGACTCTGCCACCGGTGCCAGTGTTTGTGTTGTAAGTGTTGGAGTGGTTTTGACTACCGTATACATGGACGACATGACTAACGCTGCACTTACTATTTGTCCATTTGTTTGCTATATGTGGTTGTGGACTTTTTTTTTTTTGGACGCCGCGCTAACACGGCCCTCTACACCAAGTGTGTTGGATCCTGATGTCGATCTCCAGGGAACCAAGTTCAGGACACGGGTGAGACAGAGAGGACGCAGAGGAGGTGCCCGGGTCAGGAACAGCCGGCGTGGGTACAGGCCCGTCCTGCCCTCTGTTATTATGGGGAATGTCCGCTCCTTAGGTAACAAGGTGGATGAGTTGTCAGCTTGTTTGAAGTGCGACCGCCGGTACCGGTGGACCAGCTTATTCTGTTTTTCGGAGACGTGGCTGTCTGACAAGATTCCTGACTCTCGTGTGAAAATGGATGGATTTACACTTCACAGGATGGACAGGGATGAAGCGCAGATGGGCAAAAAGAAAGGCGGGGGCGTCTGTCTGTACGTGAACGATCGGTGGTGCCATCCCGGACATGTCAAAATAAAGAAGACACTCTGTGGCCCGAACATTGAGTACCTTGTGGCGAGTTGTCGACCTTATTACCTGCCCAAGGTGTTCTCCCATGTGATTGTCATAGTGGTCTACATTCCTCCGTCGGGCAACTGGAAGGCCACAGCGACAATAAAAAACATCGTGGATGACCTACAGCGCTCCTCCCCAGATGCGCTGGTCATCATAAACGGGGACTTTAATTGGTGCTCTCTCTCCTCCACTCTGCCATCCTTTAAACAAATGGTGTCGTGCCCTACGAGAGGTGATAAAACTATTGACCTGTTTTACACAAACGTTGAAGAGAGCTTTGTGGCAAAGGCGCTTCCTCCGCTGGGTAATTCAGACCATAACCTGGTGTCTGTGACGTCACGATACTCACCGGTGATACGGAGACAGCCGACTACGGAAGAGACCTGGAGAAATGCACACGGATTTTTTCAAAGCACGGACTGGACTGTGTTCTGTGATAATGACAGCGAGCTGGCCAGCATCGGTGACAAAGTTAACTCTTACATGGACTATTGTGTCGAATCTGCAATTCCCTGTAAACAAATGAGAATCTTTCCTCATAATAATCCACAGTTGAGATGCAAGCTTAAAGCAGCTCTTAATAGGAAGAAGGCTGCTTTTTACAGCGGTGATAGAAACAAGATCAGAGCTGCTCAAAGGAAGCTGAATGCAGTTATCGGACGGATTAAACGGAAATAGGCAGGAGGCCCTGACAGCAGGGGCGGACTGGGACAAAAAATCGGCCCGGGCATTTTGGACCAGACCGGCCCACCACATTCGATCACGCACACCTTTCCGGTCTTTTTGCTCTCTTAAATGTGTATACCAACTGTGCAACTCTTTAAAGCCATAATGCCATGCAATTAGTTAGCTGTCATCAGCAGTGTTGGGCACGTTACTTTGAATAAGTAATTAATATAGTTACTAGTTACTTCTACTAAAAAGTAACTGAGTTACATCATTGTCAAAGTAATTAATTACCAGGAAAATCAACTATTATGTTACTTTTTAAAAAATTGTTCAAATATGTCAAATTACTTGGCTGCCCCAGTCATACTGGCCTATAGTACTATAGTGGAACAATAAAATACAATAGATGAATTGGAACTTTTTTATTCTATTGAACAGGCCACAACTGGCCAACGCCTTTTGGGCATCTACTTCAGATCAGTAAGTGCAGGTGCTTATCAGCATGAATGGAGAATGAGCCCAGACTGCACATAGGAAAGTCATGGTGACAAAGTATCAACACAAATCCGTGTTTAAATCTGAATCTGATTCAATTGGTGTATATATAAAGTTAGAACAAGGCATTAAAAAAAAAAAAAAAAAAAAAAAAAGCAAGGCAAAATAATAATAACAATAATAATAATGATAATAATAATTTAGCACCTGGGTTACAAAACAAATTCACATAGAGTACAGAAATTAAAATTACAGAAACCCTAAATGCCACTGTGTGTGTCATCTAGCCAATGACAGGCAGAATAATAAGAATCACTTCGTTGTCATGGTTAACAACAAGGTGAGGTACCAAAGTAAAAATGCACTCTTGTCTGGGGGGAATTGAACCCCTGAACTCCAGCATGGCAGACGGAAACACTATCCGCTCTGCCATCGGGGATCATGTCTCTTTCAAATCCTTGGGGCTCATACTTTATTCATGCTGATAAATTACGAAAAACTCCGAAAGCGAAAAAGTCTGATTGGTTTGAAAATTGACAGCCGCTCTTTTTCCCCTTGCAGTTTCTCTGCGCTACTTTTGCATTTTCTCTCCATCTCATAGATCCTATGAGATAACGTTCGGCCCGCGTTGCACTGCACACCGGCACACCGAGCCACAGGCTGTGATCTGATTGGGCCAGCCCCGTGTCAGTGAAGAAAAATAACCAATAGGCCGCAGAGCAGCGTGTCTCAAGGGCCGGCCCGGTGCTGAGTAAACAAACTCTTGCAGTGACTTTATTTGCCGAAATCATTATGCAGGCGGGACCAAACTACGCAAAAGGGGTTGTTTAGCAATGTGATTGGGCCAGGACAGTGTCAGTCGGGCCGCTGATCTACTGGTTGTATGGGCAGGTCAGCTATTTAAATAATAATTAAAAAAAAAAAAAGTGTAGGGGGACTGTCGGCCCACGTAGCACCACCCATGCCTGACAGTGTTCATCCACGAACCGTAAAAGTCTGTGCTGACCAGCTGTGCTCGGTCCCAAACAAACTAATTGATTTTAAATTGCACGCTATTATTGCCTGGATTTTAGATCTCAGTTCATTAGGCTTGAAAATAAACTGTCTGACACCATTTTATTCAATACAGCAGCACTATAGGGCACAGTGTTATCCCCTTTATTATTCTCACTTTATACTTCTGACTACAGACATAGTCTGCCATCCTGTCTGATACAAAGGTTTTTTTAGCCGACTCAGGGCAATGACCTGGCCTATAAAAGGGAGGCTCAGTCATTTGCCAGCTGGTTTGACTCTAATTTCTTAAAGCTAAATGTAGGGAAGACCAAAGATTTTAGTAAGAAAAAGGAGGAGGTCCTCCCCATGACAATTAACTGTCAGCAGATAGAAATCGTTGAGTCGTATAAATATCTTGGTGTCCACTTGTATTGTAAGTTAAACTGTAAAGAAAATATCGAGGTCGGACTGAGGAAGGCTCAGTCGAGACTTTTTTTCTGAGGAAACTCAGATCTTTTAAATGTCTTGTATCAGGGTATCTTTCCAAGTGTCCTTTTTCTGCTGTTCTTATCTGTGGAGGATAAAAACAGGATCAATAAGATGATCAAGAGGGCCGGCTCAGTGATTGGCCTAACCCCAGACTCACTTGAAGTCATTGTGGAAAAGAGAACAAGATCAAAACTCTATGAAAATCATCCACTACAGAACGACTGAGGAGGTCCTTCGTTCCTGCAGCAGTCAGATTTTTTAACAGTCAGTTAGTCCTGGCTTGCTGCACAGTAACCTATTGTTTGCACTGACTTTATCTATTTATTTATTTATCTTGTTTTTCTATTGTTGTTCTGTGATTGTTCTCTATTATCTATTCTATTTGTTTACATTATTTTTACATATTGTATAATTCCTGTATTAATGCCTCGTGTTGTTTTTACATTTTGTGTTTTTAATTTCTGTCTTAATGTTTCTTGCACTCTGTAAAGCACTTTGAATTGCAATGTGTATGAAATGTGTTATACAAATAAATTTGCCTTGCCTTATCTTGTTGTGTATTTGAGTTCTATGTGCTGGTTGTTGGCTGTATTTGAATCTTGAATCATGAATCTCTTGAATCTCTCCTTTGGGGATTAATGAAGTTGTGTTATCTTATCATGTCTTATCTAAACCGCAGAGTCAGGCTGGGCAATGTGGACAAAATTAAACATCATGATATCTTTCACCAAATACCTCGATATCAATACTGTGGCGATAATGTAGTGATGACTGTCGGTGCGTTCATAAGATATTTACACACAAGATTTTTGCCAAACAATCATCAGTCATAATGTGGATATGATGACCAAGCAGGAGACAAATAATAAAACAGCTACAACAGTCTAATCAGCTCAGAAAATTACATTTCTTTAAGGTAATGCAGCCTTTAAAGCCAGGAAAAAAACATCACTTATGTCACATGGCAATAAAACAAATCCCAGATCTAGTTTCATATCATGATTGATAAGATATCAACATATCGCCCAGCCCTGCCCAAGGGTCGTAAATCAGTGTTGAGCTTTTTAAATCACTTCACCTGCTCTCAGTTGCTCGCTGTTATACCTGTTTCTCTCAGAGTTAATCAGAATGTGTTTCGGCAGCTTGTTTAAAAACAGGACAAGAACAAAACCAAGACACGAGATGTAAAAACACTTAAAAATCCATAAGCTATAAAACAATTAGATTACCTAAAACACTGCAGCAGAAAAGCCATTTATGAAAACAACTAATTTAATGTAACCTGTTTTTTTTTTTAATGTAATGTCTTTCTGCAGTGTAAACTCTTCATTGTTATCGTTTACTTTACTGCTGTAACTCTTCAAATATGTAATCAGCGATCAGTAATAAATCACTAAAACTGGAGGTTTTCACCTGACATCATCATCATCATCATCATCATCCTCATTAAACATGACGGGCACACTCAGAATGAAATATCCAGTTTTGTACCTTTTTGGCAGGTCTTGCTAAAAGCCCGGTGATAATAATATAAAATGATAATGTTGAGGAATTTGTTTATTTATTTGTCAGCATAATAATCCAGCTGATGCTACTGTATTCTGCTTAAAAAAATCATTTCAGTTGTAATAAAGCTAGTAAGTGAGGATAAGCTGCAGGTGAAGCCTACCTCCCTGTATTGATCTCATTAATGATTTTATTTGTCCTGATGGAGAGATGGAGATTCATCCGAGTGAGTCGTGAAATACGCGAGGAGGTCAGAGGTCATGGCTTTAGCGGACAGATCGGCAGAGAGCTGCACACTTTAACACGGGGCGAGCGCAGGCACCTCCAAAAGGAGAAGAGGGAGTTTTCCTCCAGGGATCAATAAAACATCACATGAATATTGCAGAGCTTTGTTGAGCAGTCACTTCTGACTGACGGCGTAAACGCTCTCTGAGCTCTGTTCTTCCTGAACGACCCTCGAGACGCTGCGCCTTGATTACTGCACACAGTCCCGCTGCTCGGCCTTTTCACAGACGCCTGTAAATTACTTGGTTCATTTAAAGTTATTGCATTTTTAAAATCTTTGGTGATTGGCTCTCCTCATGGAAGAATTCACCTCCACTCCTCACAGTGCCGGCCACCGATCAGGGGCCGGTATCCTGATGACTTCATCTTCACATTTATTCGGTTAAATTAATTCAATTAGACGTTGGAAGGTGCGTTATGTAAAGCTGACGAGGGTCAAATTGAAGTGAGGACCCTTTGGACTCATCTGGTGAAAATGTGGAATAAGTGTGTAATTTACCAGCATGGACTCGAATCTCAGATCGACGGCTTGCTCCATGACTTTTTTTAAACCAGTGGAGTCTACAGGGTTCTCACTTGAACTGACTGGAGGTGAATTTGCATAATGCACCTTTAATTACATTGTAAAGAACCCTAACCCTAACCCTAACCCATGCAAGGTTACTCCTGTGCAAGGTTACTATAGTTAACTAAAACTAAAAAGTGTGAAGAAAAACATTGTAGTGAACTGAAATTAGAAAACAATAAAAAGTAGACTTTGGGAAAAAAATGAAAACAATCTAAAAACGATTTTGTGTGCTTAAAAACTGACTAAAATAATATAAAACTATGGAGAAAATGTGTCTAGTTTTGCAGCTGGTCGGTTTGTTCAAATGTGTGAGCACAAGCAGCAGGAGTTAGAGACTGGAACGTTTACAAAGTTAATACCTATCCTGACAAACACCACCCGGATTAACAACTAACTAAAACTTAAACTAATAAACATAAGAATCAAAACTAATGAAAAATGCATATACATGACTAAAACTCCATAACTATAGTGACTTTGACCCTGTGCTATAGTTAGCTTGAAAAGAATAATCCTGAAGTCATGAAATATTAATAATATAGCAGCTTTTTTGGTCCCATATGTAGTCCAGCTGATTAATGTCATCGGTAATTAGCCATGCAGTCAGCAGGGTAATGCACAGGCAGCGGGTCATTAAGATATTAAAAAAAAAAAAAAAAAAAAAAAGTCAGACTCCTGAGGCAAAGTGGAGCCACCCTGTTCAGGACTTTGTACCATAATGACCAACTCACTTTTTTTTTTTTTTTAAGACTGATACTGATACTCTTGATAGCCGGTTAGGGTTAGGGTTAGGGTTAGCTGGCTTCTTCAATGGTATTCAATGCAATTAAAAAAAAAAAAAAAAAAAAAAAAAAGTAAGGCTTCTGAGTTTTTGCCACAATGACCAACTCACTGTGCCGGGTTTAGACTCTTATGACTTTTTTTTTTTTTTTTAAGACTCATACTGATACTTTTCATAGCCAGTGTCTGGCTTCTTCAATGATATTCAGTGCAATAAAAAAAACTTAAAAAATGCTGGTAAACAAATTTAAAAAATGCAAATGAGAGAGATGCAGTTAAACAACGTTAAAAACACCTTGTTCATCTCTGAGAGCGAGGACAAGGACACACTCATATCCAATAGTCATAAAAATGCATTTATCAGCTGACTGATTAGTAAACTGATTGAACAGCCATATAAAACCCACTCAGGGTAGATAAGTAGGCAGTGCAATCCCAGCATGACTCTGGGCGTTTGGCCGCCTCCAGCTTCACTCACCGTCCCTGTGACCTTGTCCTCTGCGGGGTCATGGTGGCCGTGGGTCAGGTCAGCGCGTCCGAGCTGTTGGCTGGCAGAGATGCAGACACACACACACACACACAGACACACACACACACACACAGGCAGTGAGACGGTGCAGGTAGACGCTGTGTTTAGCGGCCGGACTCCGCAGGCCTTCGCTGTCCCGGCCGGTTAATCATCAAACGGCTGCACAATCTCTGTCCCGCGGTTGTTCTCTGGGTAACGGGCACCGCGGTACTTGTCACTGCGTGCTCCTCAGACCCCGAACCACCCGCTAATGGATCTGACAGCACAAGCCAGGGCTTTTTATCATCCCTCGTCCTGTCAATCAAGAGGCAGCCGAGGAGCCCGGGCTGAAGTCCTCATCTCTGTTTCTCTGACTCACTGAATCCCCCCTCGGGCCCTTCTACCTGTCGCTGCCCATCTCGCTCAGCCACCAGCTTGTTCCCACTCCATTAGCTTGATTAGGGAGAGAGTCTGCCCTTTTGTTCATAGTCATCCGTACGGAAGAGGGGGAACACACACACACACACACACACACACTCTGCCTACCTGTGTCTGCTCTCACTCATCCGAGCTCAATTAGCTGGCTCCAGAGACAGAGCCGGCTCCTGTCCTCACACGCTGACTGTAATCACTTCACCCCCGAGCTCCTGCGCCGCTGTTTGTCTTTTATTCGCCTCTCTAACACTTTGTCTCGCTCTCTCTTTCCACTCTGCCAGTGACATTTCCACACGGCGTTTTCTCACACGGGGAGAAACAAAGCGGGGCTGGTTGCTCAGTTCACGTCTTGCAGGCTTTTACACTTTGGATCCCTCACTGAGCAGGAGACAGCGTGCATGTCGGAGGACGAGGCCCGAGCTGCACGGAGACGAGGAGGAGGAGGAGGAGGAGGAGGAGAAGGGGGAGAATCGATTTGGGTGAGTAAGCACCTCATCAAGAAATTACCATTGTCTGAGGCCCCGCGGGCGCCGTGCAGAGCCAGCGGAGCAGAACTGCTTTCAAACAGTTTGAGGAAATGAATCTTTAAGAGTAAAGTTAAGAGACGAGGCCAAGCAATTAAAGTTAGATTAGACAAACTGACGTGGAGGATGAGTCAGAGACGGGTTCAGGCTCAGCCCGCAGACCCCGAAGAATAAAAGAGTGGACTGTTATTGGACAGTGAGCCCGGCGTGTAATAACAGAGAACATGTAAGGGGATAACAGAGATGATTACTGAAAGGTTAATTGTAATCCAGCACAAAGGGAGTAACAGAAGACTTGTACTTGTGTGTAATTAGAGTAGAAGCATTACAAAATGAAAACGTAATGTGTTAGAGGGGAGGAAAGGCAAAGGAAATGTTGCTGTAGCGACGGGAAGGGGATTATTCTGCTCAGATTACACTAAAATGCAGATTTATGTCGTTTCCTGACAGGATAAACCCTTTAATTTTTGAGGAGGTCCAAGAGAAATGGATTGAATGCAAATCAGTCAAACAACAAAATTACACCTGTCATGTTTTTTTTTTTTTCCCCAGTTTAGGAATCTATAATTAATACAAACAAATTAGGAAATAATTATATGATTCCAGTGTGTGTGTGTGTGTGTGTGTGTGTGACTAGACAAAAACAAACAATTATACAAAAAAAAAAAAAAAAAAAAAAACATCAATGAAAGCCAGCAGTCAGTTCTGAGATAAAAGTAGAGTGTCCATTAACTATCTGAGTGATGCTATTAAAGCATCAGGTAATATATTCCAGCCTGGTGGAGCCTTCAGAACAAAAGATGTTTCCTTAACTTTTTAAAAACTTTTATGAACCACAAAAACAAACAAACAAACAAACAAACTGGCATAAGTGTCTAAGTTCAAGAAGCTCTTTCAGCTAATGAGGATAATTAGTACGAATAATGTGAAAATAAAATGAAACCAGTGGAGATATTTGTCTCCAAAGTGCATCAACTATTATAAACACAATGGCTGATGATGTATTGTGATAGTAAACAAGTGTAGATGTGTTGCTGGTTTGAATCCCTGGACTAAACAGCGATCACTGTGGTGCCCTTGAGCACGGCAGATACTCCATCCCCTGTGGCTGTGCTGTGTTACTGTGTCTCTGTCAGTGATGAAACTGTAAAAGCCAAGCCAGTGGGTGTCGCCTGAAGGCATCTCCACCCAGCTGTGGCTCCGAGCGGGACGTGGTGCTACACTGACCTCTTGTGCCTGTTTGGAGTATTGATAATTCCCAAAGATCAGTGAACGCACCACCGTGAGCTGACGTGTCATGTGACGGCCCACTCAGCTGATCTCAAACACAACAAAAACTTACACCTGTCAGGATTTTTTTTTTTCCAGTTTAGGAATCTATAATTAATCCAGACAAATTAGAAAATTACCGTATGATTCCAGTGTGTGTGTGTGTGTGTGTGTGTGTGTGTGTGTGTGTGTGTCAAAAATAAACAACAAACCAAGACATGCCAAAAAAAAAAAAAAAAGAAAAAAAATCACGCCTAACATCAATGAAAGCCAGCAGTTTTGAGATAAGAAAAAAAAAATCAGGAGTGTCTGTTTACAATTTGAGTGATGTTATTAAAAGATCAGGTAATATATTCCAGCCTGGCAGAGCCTTAAGATTAAAAGACTTTTACTGATTTTTTAATTTTTTTTTTTTTTACTTTTCCTGATTTATTTGTTCATTTTTTTTGGCTGTCCAATGTGGTGCAGAAGGTTTTCATTGTGTTTTGTGGTTGTTTTAATCTCATTTTTAGAATTATATTTGAGTTTTGTTTTTATTTATTATATGAGCAACAGGAAAAATCGCCAGTGAAACCTTCATGGCATAATAACTAACAACAAAAAAAAAAAGCTCATTCAGTGAAGAAAACGCAAAAATAGTCATTTCAGAGAGTTAAATTATCGCTGCATTAACCTGTAAGAAGTATTTTAACTGCTCCATGTCCTGTTGGCTGTTTACACTTGAACATGCAGCACATTTTATTATTTTGCATGGAAAAGCTTCTTCTGCAAACGAACTCCAGCTGTCAGATGAATGTAGAGCAGAAAACAGGACGGGGACACAGGCCTGCAGGAGATGGACTATACCTCTGCGTTTATGTAAATCAATAATCGTTCATTAATTCACTCACTAAAGCCACAAAGTCCTATGAGTGTTATATCCTGCATTGCCTGCACAAACCTGGCATCCTCATTATTGCTAATTTATCAATTTATCATTCAACAGCATCTCTCTAAATTTTGATTTTTTTTTTTTTTTTTCTGACCTCTCATGACACAAAATACTCAAACTAGCCTCATGAAAAAAAAATCACATGTGAAATAAAACACGTGGTTTTGGAGCACATGATTTAAAACCACATGCGATTTAATGATTTCACGTGATTTTCATGTCAGTTTTTCCACGTTTTCTGAAAACACGTGAATATTTCACATGTGAAAAAGCAAAATGAAAAAACGCATCCAAACCACATGGGATCATTTCACATGAAAATTACAGTACACGTGAAGAAACTAGTCACATGTCATGTGGAATTCACATGTGAAGATGCAAATCTCATGTCATTTCATGTTGTTTTTCACATGTGGAAATTCCAGTTCAGAGGCCAGTCACGTGTGAAAATGACAATTCCACATGACTTCGTGTGACCAATTTTATTTCACATGTGGAAAATCTCAATCATGTGAAAATACTAAATCAAATGTGAAAATATCTAGTTCACATGTGACAGTTTTCTTTTTACATGTGAAAACTGAAAATCACATGTGAAAGTTAAACCACATGAGAAAAGTTAGTTCCCATGTGACTTTACTTTCACTTCACATGTGAAAATGTGAGTTCACATGTGAATATTTCCAGTCACGTGTGAAAATGGTAAATCAACATGTGAAATTCAAACGTTCACATGTGAAACGGCCTGTTTGACATGTGAACAGGCTGTCAGAGGAGCAGCAGGTGTGTGTGCAGGTGCAGGCTGTGAGGAGGCTGCACCTTCACTGGGAGCCCAGGGCTTCCTCAGCCGCCTGCGTGACCTTTGATCTCTGGGTCAGGCTTCCGGTGCCATCTGCGACCGTCGGCCACATTCAGGGGAATTTTTTTGTTCCTCCCCCGTCACCACCAGACACAATCCAGTATGGTTTCAGTGACATTAAGAGACGGTTTTGGAAAAAATGATCAAAAAAATCTATAATTAGAAAGTGGAAATCCAGGACTACACTGGCTATAATAATAACATGAGACTTTATTCATATGTATGTATAAATATAAAAATATAAGTACGCAGACATTTTGAAAAAGTGGAGCCACTGATCTAATGAATATAATGACAGTAAATATGATTTTTGTCTGTTTGTTTGTTTGTTTTTTGTTTTTGGTCAAACACCAGAAAATACTTTATGAGGGAATTGTTCCTTTAAACAGTGAAGGAGACTGGAAGGACGGCGCACTTAAAAGATTTGGTCGCCTGAGATGATGATGATGATGATGACGATGACAATATTTCGACTACATTTCAGCTCTTTAGGAACTAACAGCGCCCTGCTTCTGTTTCGACATGAGTCTCCTTTTACCAGATGGATTTAATAAACAGTTTGCACAGACACATATTTTCAGTATCAGTCTAATTTAACTGTGGCCAACACTATTCCAATATTATATAACCAATAAGGTGATTTCATGTAGTTTTACTAGTTGTTAATTCCAGCCATCTCCTGCCAACTCCTGATAACTGTAACTGAAATATCAACATTTAATACTGTAAAATTAGTCTTGTTTAACATCAGAGTTTGACCTTCAGATCAGGTAATATGTAGCTGTAGGTCTGTTTCACATTGATCAGTAACTCCTCTCATGCTATGACCGGGTCATGTTCTTCCCATGTAAATTTGTATTTTGTCCATTTTGTAGAAAAAAAAAGCAAAGCGAAATGATGCATTCAGGTTTCTATTAGAGGTGAGTGTGGGGGGTGAAATAATTTGGATTTGGACTTGGAAAAAGCGGGCGTGGCTCAAGCCATACGTTGTTTTTTTTTTCTAATGTTGGATTTTAACAACAAAAAATATATAAAATGACTGAAATACCAGCTTATTAAAACCATATGTGTTAGAAAACCCACTCTGCAAATCCAGTCAGTGGAGTTTCCCAGCATGCTTTTTGTTTATTTGTTTATTGTTTATCACGTGGTCTTTATGCTGCGTTATTAAGTTTAGGGATGGTTTTACATTATTTGTGCACCGTGACTGTCATTCTCTATTCTTCTGGTGGAGCTGTACATGAATTTTTATTAATATGTTGGCTTGTTTTATGCCCCTTTAAAGTCAAAGTTTGAATGTAGCAGACAGCCAAAACAGTGTAAAGCTTCACAAGAAAACCTAAATTGTGAAGATATTAGGCTATATGTGTCAGTCAAAGCTGAACTTTTAGGAGAATATTAAGAAAGGTAATTAACTCCTCAGAAAGGCTTTACTGGTTTCATGCCGACTGTGGATTTGGATTCTGGTGCGT
This sequence comes from Myripristis murdjan, assembly GCF_902150065.1. NCBI lineage: Eukaryota > Metazoa > Chordata > Actinopteri > Holocentriformes > Holocentridae > Myripristis > Myripristis murdjan. The sequence goes on from NC_044001.1 coordinate 3,871,753, forward strand.
CCCCGGTTCTGCTTTGCCATCTTTTGCGCGTCTGTTTTCCTGGAGCCCAGCCCCCCTCCGCCCCGCTGCGGCTGGACCTTTAACCCAGGTGACGGCCGCGGCCAACCCGGGGGGCGGCGGCCCGTCTTGCGCCCTGACTGGTTTCTATATTTAGCGTGGCAGGGAAGTTTCCTGGCCTCGGGATGGCTCTGGCTTCTCCGGTGTCAGACCGGCCCGTTACCTCGGGGTGCGCACACGGCACGGCTGTGTATCTGCTGCTACAACCACCACCCACCAGAGCACTGTGCACCACAACCAGCCTGGAGATCACCACCGCCCGGAGCTGCGTCCTCACTCACACCCTGCGTCTTCACCCACAACCCGCCTGGTGAACTTCTACCGCGCGTAAGTCTCTGCAACTTTACGCGTTCGGGTATTTTCATGGAGCGGAAATGTCAAAGTGCTTGAAGTGTGCGTGTCGCTGCTGCGTTGGCGCACTGAGCTTTACAAAACCACAGATTTAGCAGGAATAATTGATCCCGCGTTTCATGCGGTAACTTCCCTCCGTCGTGTTTTCTCCGAGCGTTTCTTTTGAGCCGGGCTCCTCATTACAGCGCTCCAGTCCTCTGGTCCCCCTCAAGGACTAATTAGGGCTCCGCTGAACTGATCTGAGAGCAGCCTGACACACACATGTTCACTGCGGTTATTTTGGGCCCCTGGCAGCCAACAGTAGGCCATGTCACATTCCTCAGTCAAAGGCTGCGCACTTAATAGCAGCTGATAATAAATAGTAGTAACTGACAGATAATGTTCAAACGGGTGTAAAATGGAACAAAATGTCTAAATTGGCTGAAAAGATAATTGAATTCTTGTATAATATATAGCTACTACGTTGAGGCCTGTAGTCTTCTTAACTGTCAGTGTAATGGGATAAAAATAGGAGGCTATTTTATTATTAAATGTTGTGACATCATCGGGCAAAAGCATGTTTCCCCCCTTGATGGGTCATAATTGCTAAATGTTATGTTGGTGTTTTTTTCTGGAAATTATTTTGATTACATTTTCTTACATTTTAAACCCATTTAGAAAGACTTTTTTTGCAAATTAGTTTAATGCATCTACCAGCAGTTGATTTGTTCTGAGTTGCTGCACATTTAATTCTCGGTGCTGTGTGATTATGAGTATTTAGGCTTGTCAGGGGTCAAGTGGAGGTGTAACCCACGCAAAACTCAGTTTACCCTCTTTTTTTATTTGCGGAATAAATCCACCCAGCTGTTTTTTTTTTTTTTTTTTTTTTTTTTAGCAGGTATAAATAAAGTGGGTGGTTTAAGTAGATGATGGTAGGGTTTATAACTGGTGATTTTCCTTTTGATGCTCACTGGAGGTCGGCTGGAGACCCATGTATTCACTGCTAACAGGCTGTAATGAGGGGAAACAGGCAGTAAAGTCTGTTCTTGTCTGATGAATGGCTGATTTGGAGGCTGGATAGCTGAGGTGGTGGCAGCTCAAAAGCTAGTAAAGAAGACTATTGACTGAATCCGTGGACCATCCAGGAAAATCTGGGCGGATTGGGAATGAATGTGGATGAGTAAGAGTCTCCAGTAGGTTAGCAAGTGCTTTCCGTCTCACACAGCACAAAAAAATCTCTAACAAGGTAAAAAATAAATAAATAAATAAATACCAGTTGTTTCCAATGCAGTTGCGCTTGTTTCAGGATTTTGTCTCGGAGCATGAATAAAAATGTTAAAACAAGGCAAGAATAAAGCAGATTAGCTCCACTAAAATGACACTTGATACAAGAAAATCCTAGAAACAAGCTGATTAGCGTTGGAAACAAGTGGGATTATCTCATCCCACTGGCAGGTTGTTGTTGTTGTTGTTTTTTTTTACCTTGTTTGAAGAAAAATAACATTTTAAGACTAAATGACTTGATGATGTGCCAGTATAAGGCACTGTGTCGTGCTTGTGGTCTGGTCCAAAAATCAGGTCTGACTGATTGGCCTTATTTATGAATATTCCTGTTAGACAATTTAATGTAACATCTAACATACGGCAATCATCTAATCTAAAACAATCTCATTTCTTACACTTTTTGCAGTTAATTTGTATATTAGAATCAGAATCAGAGATACTTTATTGGCTCCTGAGGGGAAACTAGGTCAGTTGTAGTTGCTTAATTCTCAAGAGAAGAATTAAATTTCAAGAAATAGAGAAGAAATAAGAAATATAAAAATATGTGCCTCACAACTTTGTAAAAAAGTGTGTGTATTATGTGCATTAAGTCTAAAATGGGATGCACATCTGTCTTGTTAATGGCCAACAAGCCAAGTAGTCGTTCTGTGATTAATAAAGCTGTAAAGTTACTGTATTGTGTTAAAAACAGGTTTAGCACTCATCACAACAGCCGCAGTAAGGCCGTCTGCACTAATCTGGTTATAGCTTATCACTTATTACTTTTGAGATTGTCTGTATCTTTGGAAAATGGTCTTTGTTGTGTTTTTTTTTTTTTTTTTTTTTTTTTTTTTGCACTGCACTTCCCGGTGAACACCTATCAATCAAGCAGTGTGGGTGGAGCTCTTTCTCAGAAAAAGTTTGCCAAACCAAAAAAATCCACTCTGCCAACCTCTAAGCCGGGTTTCAACAGGCGCTAATCCATTGATTTGGCCCGGAGATCTTGTATTGTAAATGCCACACCGACACTGGACCTGCCAGATATTTGTCCCGAATTGCCCTGACCTCTCACTGTGGAGCGTCTCTATTAAAACGAAACAAGAGCTCGCCTCTCCCCGAGCTCTATTATCATATCTGCCGGGGCGTGTCTGCGAGCGATTCGCCCGACAGGTTCAGCAGCACCTGACACTGTTGATTTATTTACGCTGGCAAACAAAGCTGCTAATCACAGGACAAAGGCTATTCGCTGAGAATTAATTACCGAGATGAGAGCGAGAGTCTGTTGTTGCTGAGTCACGCCACAGATGATGACGATGATGATGATGATGGTGGACAAGAGAGGAGGAGGTTGTTCGAGTCCCAGTTTTGATTTGACTCACCTCACTTTTTATTTTTATTTTCACTAAATCCAGTCAAACAAATTCACTTCCTGTTCTGGTTTTGTTTGAGGAGTTTCAATCAGTTCCCTTCACTCCCATTCAGTTACATTAATCTCTATTCAGTCCTCCTCAGTGTTAAATACAAATGCATAACAGATCCCTGCATCACACTGTAGACACACAAGGAAACATCAAGAAAAGCTGCATTTGGTAAGAGCAGACGGCTGAAGGCACAAATCTCCGTCGGCATCGTGGAGCGCCACCTCACTGTCCACACATGTGAATATTCGCCTTTGGCATCTTGCACAAGTTAAAAAAGAAAAGTCCTCACAGCAGCAGCAGCAGCAGCAGCAGCAAAGCACAGCGATGCAAGTCAAAGGATGGTGGCGTGAAAAGCGAGCGAGCGGTTGTAAACTGGGCAAAGGAGTCCATTAAACGGACTCCTGTAGCGGCTCTGCTTTGTCTTGCCGTGTGCCTCAGCTCGATGCAGGCAGCAGCAAACTATCACACTGACATGGAGGAGACTTACTTGTATAGATGGCATACATCATTAGTAAATAAATATGGAAAGTTCCCTTGTGTTGCCGCTCTTGTCTTTGTTTTTAAAGAGCAGGAAGGATAATAACAGGGCTAAAGCAGAGTGTTGGTATTTGAGATTTTACCCAAGATTTAGAGTATCATCTGAGAAATAAAAGCAAAATATCTTGATTTTCACCAAAACCTGTGCTTTATTTCAATTATTTTGTGCACTGACACTTAATGCCTGGTCCAAGCTTCACTGTCCAGTGACTGGAATGGATCAGAACGGGACTCAGTGTTGGTCAATACTTTTAATTTTCGTAATCGTACTTAAAAGTGTTATTGATGCATCCCCAGCAGGCAGCATGCATTCTGAATTAAGTTGACGTGAGGATCTGAGTACACCACTATCTGTATCTGTATCTGTATCTTTATCTGTTCAACCATCTACATTATCCGTATCCGTACTCGGAGCAGGCGGGGCCTAAACCCAAAATGGGTGGAGTTTGACTGGAAATGGGTGGGGCTTAACCGGTGTGTTATTTTAAGCCTGAAATTGATACAGGTTGATCAGAAGTTGCTATTTTTATTGTTTATTAGAAAATCTACTAATAACTATTTGTAAACAGAACAGCCTCAGAATTGACCTTCAGATCAATATTTTTGATCACAATAGTAAACAAACTATTTACAAAACAAGTTTTTTATAAACACAGAACATAACCAAAGTTAGAAACCACATTGTTCTTGCTCTTGTCAAAAAAAAAAAAAAAAAAAGAAAAAACAATGTAGCAGACTGACAACTAAAACATGATCAAAGGAGAACACACATTCGGCATTTTGATATTTTGAATTGTAGGCTAGGTAGGCTACAGAAAGTCAGAGTCCATACACATGGACACACATGTATATACCTTATATTTATTTATTAGTTATTTATTTAATTTTTCTATTATCCACAAAGATCCATTCAATAAGGGTTAACTTTTCAGGTTTCTAAACACGGCTCAACCTTCACTCATTTCTTCATTCCTTGATTTTTTTCTATAGCTTCAAGTAAAAACAAGCATCATTTCTTTGGGATATCTCTCATTTCCCCAGAACTTTAGGGAAACACAAACTATTATTATTATCATTTTTTTTTTTTTAGGACCATTTTCCCAATGAAAAAGTTGTCTGTCAACAAGGAAATCAATAATCAGAGCATTTTTATTGACCAGTGTGTGATCATGTGTGTCGTTCAGTCTCACTGCAGAATATTTTGGGTGTCGTTGTCGATTCAGCTTGATTTCATTCCCACGTTGTCAAGCAAGTTCTGGATGTCGGTCCAGCCGTCCAAAGCAGCAGCAGGCAGAAGGCATAAAGTTCTGTCTTTGAGACGCAGAAGGGACACTCAACCATGTCCCAGAGCGCCGGGATGAAGGACAGGATCTTGAGGAGGCTCACGGCTCGCAGCTCCACGGTCAGAGGAGCCGCGTCTTCTGGGCCGAACACGGACAGGTAGAGGGCACACGGGACCAGAGCGTCAAACACAGTGGACTTCCTCTTCAGACACTGAGAGCCTTCAGCCCACACTTTGATCAGGAACTCCAAAGTGTATATCCCAGAGACCAACGCGCTCTCAAACACAAAGAGTTGGTGCAGATGTTCACGCAGAAACTCGTAGGAATGCAAGTCGTGAACCACGGCGTCGAGGATGCTGGTCGCCACGATGAGGATGTGGAACCAGGACGACTGGTGGATCCTGACGATCAGACCGCCGGCTCTCCTCCGGTGCTGCTCGCTCTCTGCCGATCCCCCCCCCCCCCGTCGTCGCCTCGCTCGGGGTTCGGCTGCCTTGCCGTCCGGCTTCCCTCCGGCTCAGCGACAAATTGAGCTTTCCTCTCGTTCTTCACTTCTCCTTTTTTTTTGCTCCATTTTCAATTCAGGTTTCTGTCTCTTGACCTTGGCAGAGTGTCAGACCACAGCTGTATACGCTGGACAGGTTGTGTGTGCTTCCTTTTGAAAGCTCTGCTCCAAACACGTTTGAAAATAAACGTTTTGGGGTCAAAACCATAGAAATGGAATCTGCTTGATTCTGGTTCTAAACCGCCGAGAACACTTGACATCTTGACTGTTTAAATCTCACTGGACATGACAAAAATTAAAGCACAAATAATTTACAAGTTGCTAAAGCATCATGCACAAAGAAAGGTGTTTTTTTTTGTTTTGTTTTGTTTTGTTTTTTTACAGTTGGAACAGTTTACAGTCGGGCTGTGCAGCTCTTCATACTGTCCCTATAATTAAATCATCACAAGGACGTGTAAAGCGACATCTCCTAAATGTATCAGTGATTAGTTTGTAGTGTTCATATCTAAACCGACAGTACAAGGTGTGTCACAACTAAGGATGAAATAAAAAAGACTATTAACAGCAGGCTGGCTGCAGAACAGCCCTCCTGAGCATTATATTTGGAAAAGCATGCCCACTCTTTACTGCCTGTTATGGTTTTGGCAGCGGGTAGGACTTGATTTACTCTGCTGTCGATCCACTTTGGCCCGGCTCTGCTGTCGCTGGCTGTTGGTGCACCTTGCCTGGTTAAATCAGGGTTAAACGTGCCTCCACTCCCCCCTGTGTTTTTTCCACAGCGCTGTGTCATGAGTTGGAGGCTTAATGCCCTCTGTGGCCACAATTAGAGCTGGCCGCTGTGACTGCAGCGACACTCAGTCACACTCTTTTCCTCTCTCGCTCTCTTTCATCTCACCCGGCCTTCCCTCTCGCTCGCTGTCCCTTGATTTCCTTTGTTCTTTCTCTTTTTTTCGTCTTTTACTCTCTCGTCGTCTCTGCCTCTCTCTAGGACTTTCTCTCTTGAATCTGTCTCACCCTCCTTCGCCCCGTCCCGTCTCTCTCCACCACCCCTCCCCTTCCTGTCACTCTTGCAGCAGCTGACATGAAGCCTGAGGATAGCTGGGATGCCGTGCTATAGTGGTTTAAATGGCGACACAGCACGCACGCACGCCCTCACGCCTCCCGCCCCGGCTTCACGTGACGGTGTGGCTGCCTGGCCATTTTAACCCTGGAGGGCAGCGGGACGGTCGTTTAGTCGTGTTTTTAGAAATGGCACACGTGTTTATTTGCCGCTGCCCGCTCTGTGTGAAGGTTGCATAGCAGCGAAGGCCACACCTGCAGCAAGCGCTGTTCGGAAACACAAATTCATGGTTTTGTTCGCCACGCGGGCAAAGTTTGCTGCACAAGACGATACGGCGACTGTAGCTGCTGCTTCTGTGTTTTATTAGTCCTGCAGATACCAAACGCAGCAAACTGCACTGTCACAGAGATATATCAGGCTGGTATTTGCTTTTTATATATAATCAGATATCAATTAGTCAGCCACCTCTGATATGATAGAGGCTCCACTTTAAAAACAGTCTGCAAAACCTGCAAAAAAAATTTATTTCCTTTGCACAGTTTTTGTATCCTGTTTCTTCCATCTATTTTGTATTCTCAATAATTTTATTTACTTACTTACTTATTAATTTACTTACTTACTTACTTATTTACTTACTTATTTATTTTTTACTTACTTATTTACTCATTTACTTACTTATTTACTTGCTTACTTACCTACTTATTTACTTATTTTTTACCTACTTATTTACTTACTTACTTACTTACTTACTTATTACTTCTCCATTCTAACCAGTGCTACATCACGGTACATCGCTGTGCTGCTGCTAACTCTAATATACAGTCACTAGTAATGAAATTCATGGGAAATAGTTACTATTTAATTTTTTTTTTTTTTTTTGGTATGCAGATGGTCCAATTTTAAGAAATTTAAACTTTTGGCAGATTCCAGATAAAAATATTGTTATTGGCATGAACCTTAAAATCTCATATCCATAATAATATATTTTCAGCTAGTATACATCAGCATTTTTTTCAGCCCAGACACCTGAACGAAAAATAAATTGCAAATCAGCATTTAGACTTATAACCAATGTGGTGCAGCCGACGTCGACGTAACGTGACCGTTAACGTTTAGGCATGTTCGAATGCTAGGTAACATTAGCTCGTAAGCTACATTAGCCACTTTTGTTTGATTTGTCAGCTTCGTTAGCAACCAAAACTACTTGGTTAAGGTTAGAGAACAGGCTGTAACGTTAGCTTGTGAGCTACATTGGCAACTTTTCTTTGATTTGTTAGCTTGGTTAGCTGCCTAAGCTACTTGGTTAAGGTTAAAGAAGAGGCGTTTGATTTGATAGGTTAATTTGCTGCCAGAATTACCTGATTAAGGTTAGTGAACAGGCTGTTATGTTCGTTAATGTTGGTTTGTTAGATATATTATCAACTTTTGCTTGATTTGTAAGGTTCATTTGCTGCCAAAAATACTTCGTTAATGTTAGAGAAGAGGCTGTTGTGCTAGCTAATATTATAGTCCAGTAATTTTAGGCCAAAATTGGGGTCAACCTAGGACAAATTGCAAGAGAAGCAAACTCAACTGATTCTGTATCCTCAGTTTGTCCTGAGTGAGGGAAAAAAAAGTCCCAAGGAATCCCATTGGTGGAAAGTTTTGAAAATCACCTATTTATGACCACATAATACCAAAAAACACTGTTTTTAACACACAGGGGAAAGGGGTTCAACATTTTACTTTCAGATATCACTATAAAAATTCACAAGTTGATTACACACACAAAGACAAGAAAAAAAGTCAATTACAAGTTCTTTGAATTATTCTGTTTACACATGCATATCATACATTATCTGATTTGATATACATTAATAAGGAATATAAGGAATAAATGCCAGAACAGATATTAAAACAGTGAATTAAAAGGTTGCTATATATATAGTAACCTTTTAATTCACTGTTTTAATATCTCTTCTATCATTTGGTAATGTGGTCATAAATAGGTGATTTTCAAAACTTTCCACCAATGGGATTTCTTGGGACTTTTTTTCCCTCACTCAGGACAAACTGAGGATACAAAATCAGTTGAGTTTGCTTCTCTTGCAATTTGTCCTAGGTTTTTTCATAAAATGACTGGACTATTAGTTCCTTAGCTACTTTAGCAACTTTTCTTTGATTTGTTGGTTATCTGCCAAAACAACTTAGTTAAGGTTAGAGAAGCGGCTGTTAAGCTAGGTAACGTCAGCTTGTTAGCTACATTGGCAACTTTTGTTTGATTTGTTAGGTTCGTTTGCTGCCAAAACTACTTGGTTAAGGTTAGGAAACTTCCGTTGTCATGGTTAAGGATAGTAAAACATCATGGTTAAGGTTATGAAATGTTAGCTAATGTTTACTCATAAACAAACAGGACTCGACATGGGATTCGAACCATGGTTTCGCTCGCTTTGTACCACATCACAAAACAAGAAAACATGACATTTACCAAGAGCCAATACAAAAAGTGTGAAAAGCAGCTGTGGGAAAAAAAGATTATGTTTTTTTTTGTGACTGACAGCTGACATGACAGCATCAGAGAAGTGCTTTTGAATTGAATCCCAGCCGCCTCGACTCACCAAGCCGGTTAAAGCAAACGCTGATAATTGCTGCCTGACCCGGGTCGGGCTGTCTTACCGGTGTTTGATTTTGGCGTCACTCACCTGTTTATTCCCCCGAGCTGTCAGTCACGTTTGTGATCGGCGGAGAGAGAAAGACGGGCCCGTCAAATCAAAAGGCTCCTTCCTCTTCACGGCGTGATTGTTTAGGCAGGCGTGTGAGGAGAGGTGTTTAAATGTCACGCATTTTTCTCAGATCACTAATTCATACCCCGCGGCGAGACGGGACAAGACACAACAGAGCACCCGGCGCCCTTCAACCGGGACACAATGTAAACTGACGGAGCAGAGTGTGATCATACACTCCCCCCCTACACTCACACTGGAAGGTGTTTTATTCTGTTTATGTCCTTTTTCAGCTGAGAAACGTGTGATCGATCCAAACTTTTTCCTGACTTTATGCAGCTTTCCTCGCTTTTTCTCTGCAGTGCACGCTCATGTACGCTGTGATTTCTGGTGTTCAGAAAGTTGGAGGTTGTGTGTTTGCTCTTTGGGCAGTAAAATATCTCAAACGTTACCAAAAAGTTGGCTCACATTTGGTGGACAGGAAGTAATCGGTTAGTCGGTGATCAAGAGTTGAGATTGCACAATGAGACTTGGAGAAACTCCCACATCTGGCGCTTCCAATAAATCAGTTTTTCTCATAAAACTTTGCTGTAAAATCAAAGTGAGACGCTCAGGAACAAACAAACATAAGTGGTTACCAAGGCTGCGGCTTTTTAAGATGGACAGTGGTTCAGTGTTCAAAATTAGCTAAAACATTAAAAAATAAAAAATAAAAAATGGAGTAAAATTATCATGAAATTGCCAAAAAATTACAGAAGAATATTTTTGGAAAATTACTAAAAGAAAGAGCAGAAAATCAGCGACCAATAAATAAATAAATAAATAAATAAATAAATAAAATGTACAAGAAAATTACCTGAAAATGACCAGAAAATTTGGAAAAATGTAGACATTTTAATTATTATTATTAGCATACATATTAAAAATAAATTGAAAGAAAATTAACCAAAATTAGCAAAAAAAAAAAAAAAAAACCTAATAAAAAAGTAGCATGCTCATTTTTTATTCTAACATATTTTGAAATTTATTGTTTCCATTTGCCGTAAAATTTGGTGAACACATTCATACCTGACCTGACCTGATGCATGGGTGGGCGCTGTCTGGAGAAGCTTCTACTTTGAGCTGAGAGCTGAGAGCTTTATTTCTCTGGTAGATAAACTGCCATGAGATGTGTGCAGCACCGTCCTCCATCACTGAGGACGTGGAGGATCGGGAAATCTCTCGAAACCCCTGATAGTGGGGAGTTTTTATTTCAAAAGTGGGTTTTTAGAGCCGTAAATCTCAGCCCCCGTCCCAGTAATCACCAGTCCATTGGTATGGATCAATAACCCAATCAAGCCCCTGCAGATTGGAATGCATGTTTTTGGTTATATTTACCGCCTGAAATCGCCTACGTGTTGCCTTTAGTGTCATCACGTAAACTTCAGCACCGTGATGTGGCTGAGCCCGACCCAAACCTGAACATAATTTCTTAATATTGATCCGGATCCGCCCCGACAGGCTCAGGTCAGGTAAACACACTCGACTGCAGAGGTGCACTATCATGGTCGTGGTGTGTGTATGGTTTTATGGTCGTTTCCTCTTTACTAACATGTTGTTTTGGGGGGTTTCTTGTATCTCCAGGTGGGAACCGAACCCCTGCTGAGAGTTAACCTTCACGGCCCTCTGCTCAGCACCGACCCCGGCTGTGTTTCCCCCCTCCCCGCTGTGCAGAGCGCTGCCATGCTGCAGGGCGTCCTCGGGTGAGACAGCATGGCGTCGGACTTCTACTCCGGAGACGGCGTGATGGAGAGAGGAGGCTCCATCCCGCTGGACATCGACAACGTCCACATCCTCCTGCAGGGTCAGTCCGCACCTCCTGCTGCCGTGTTAACAAAACCATGAGCGCAGTTTGCATGTTCCTGAAAGAAAGAAACTAAATCGTGTTGCAAAACGACAATATAAGCATGCATGGGTCATTGTTCTCCGATTTGCAAAATGAGAGGGAAGAAAGGGAGAAAGAAATGCAGAATGCAGAAAGATATTATTTATTTTTAATGTGATGACATGTAAGACACATTCACTTACCACTTTTTTGAAAACTGCAGCCAATATGGCCCACAAATATGGCGGTATTCATTATTAAGTTGCATAATTTGTGTGATCGTAGTTAGAAAGAGAAATTATCTGACAAAATGGTATGGTTTTTATTTCAGCAGCAACCGTCAGATCGCCGTCTTTTTGTTGTTGTTGTTCAGAAAAAACTAAAAGTTGTCGGCCTGTGTTACTGTGCTGCTGCTGCAGACATTTTTTTCTATTTTAATCTCACTTTGTGTTTACTTTTAGCCAATTTTCAGTGTCGATTTTATGGTTTTAGATTATTTCATTCAGTCATTCATCCATTCTTATTTCATTTAAACACACATTTTTAGTCAAAACTAAAATTCTCTGCTATAAAAGAACTTTTTATTTCTTTATTCTCACACAAAAAACAACAAAACAATCTCATTTTGCCTTTTATTTAGGTTCAGTCAGTGTTGGAGGCAGACAAGTTAGTTTTAGCGTAGATGAAGCTTTTAGTTTACAGTGATGTTTGAGTTGTTGTTTTCCCTGTAAGAAGCTCCGTGCAAACGAAATCAGCAGATTCTTTTGCAGGGAAGAAACTGAGGAGATGATTTGGGTGAAGATTTAAGCGCGACGGCACTGAGGGCTCGTTGTTCCTGCTCGCCGCTCAATGTGAGAGCAGCTGGAGGGCATGCAAAAGTTTTTTAAAAATCCCCCTGTCTTGATTTCGGTGTTTTATCTCGGTTCCCGTGACAACAGGGTCACTGTCCAGCGTCAGGGAACAGCCCGCTCCCCCGGCGGCTCCGGCCTGTTTGGGCTCGAGCTTCATGACCGCCACTCTCTGAGCTCACGCTTCGTTTGATCTGCTGACAGTGGAAGAGTCCTCGCCGACGCTGAGAGTCGCGTGGCGAGCGTTCGACCAGCAGGAGCGAGCGAGCTGGAGTTGCCATCTGAGGCTTCCACCAGCTCTGATGGTGTTTTCACTGTCACTCTCACTCTCAGTTGTGCACAATTTAATGCACAATTTAAGGGAACAGTTCACCCAAAATACCAAAAAAAAAAAAAAAAAAAAAAAAAAGATTTCTCCTCACTGAAGGGCGACAAAGTGAAATCCTCACCAAATCACACAAAATCTGTCTGGATGGAGAGATTGGACTGAGGGTAAAAAAATATTTTGGGTGAACTGTTCCTTTAGGATGTTTTCAAGCGGCTGAGTCACATTATTGTATGGTTTTAGCACACATCAGAGCTATTTCAAAATTAATTAATAGAAAAAAAAAAAAAAAAAAAAAGGTCTGCAAATTCTATGAACAGCAGGTAAATTGATTTCTTTTCTTTTTTTTGGCAAAATTAGAACTATTTAACAGGCTGAATTTTATATTTTTTTGTAAATATTGATGAAATATTTAGAAATATTTTAGAAATATTGATGGATGCATTCCAGATAGTGATTTTAGTTTTTTTGTTGTTGTTGTTGTTGTTGTTGTTGTTTTTGACCGTGTAATTAATTAACTAATTAATGTTATATTTGGAACTTTTTATTTAAGATTTTCCATTATTTTACTGAACAATGCATTCACTGAAATAGGACCTTTCACCATAATAAAATAAAATAAAATAAAATAGAATAAAATATTAAGTAATTAAAATAAGTAGGTAAAGGCACAGACTTTTACAAAAGGTGGGTGTGCTCAGCCTCATTATTTCTCAGTATTTCATTATAATAATAAGACAGTTGTGTTATAGCAGTCAGTGTCACTTTATTAAACACCCAGACAGGCGTCCAAGCTGATCCACTAAATGATTTATATTCAGATGATTTATTGCACCTGCTAAGTGATATTTGTTGACTTTAGTCTTGACACTGTGGCTGCAGTGTGAGTGGGTTTCACATTTTGGAGATACTGAGCGCTAAAAGGCCAAAATGAAAACTTTGAGCTGTTTCCTGTGAGGTTTTTCTGTTTGGTGTGCAGCGCTGCAGTGATGAATGGCATGACCAGCTCTGCCCCGGGCGTCTGTTTTCTCGGGGTCCGTGACATTTCCAGGAAAGTTTTGCCATCTGATCTGGAGCCGGATCGTTTTTCAGCTCTCCTGGCAAAGCGAGCGTGAGTCCCTGTCTGAGCCCGACCTCGTCAAGGTCACAGCGGCCTGGACGGGCCTCGTCCCGGCGGCGTGGACGGGCCTCGTCCCGGCGGCGGTCAGTCCTCCAGCATCACAAAGCCTTGGCTCTTTGTTGAGTGGGAGCTGGCAGCGGCACTGACTGGGACAAAGGCCTCATTCTGGTTTTCTGTCGCTCCCTGCTTGTCGTTTATCTCCTCTCTCTCACTTTGTCACTCTCTCTCTCTCTCTCTCTCTGACTTCCATGCACCTGACTCCCACACTGCAAAAAATCATGTTAACCCGCACTCAATTCTTGTTTTTCTTCAAACAAAGTACAAAAATCTGCCAGTGGGATGAAATAATCCCACTTTGCAATGCTAATGAGTATTGATAATGAATATTTGTGAATACTGTGCCTCATTCTGACTTGGATTATCTCATCCCGCTGGAAGATTTTTTACCCAGTTCGATTAAAAAAACAAGATTTTAAAACAAGATTTTCTAACGTTTTAATTTTACCATCCTCCGTCTTGTTTTGGGTTTTTGAAAGCTCACTTTTTTCGCTCTCTTCTTCTTCTCTGTCTTCCATCGCAATGTCAGCCTCACTCGCTCTCTCCCTGTCTCACTCTCTCTCCAACCTTCTCTTTATCTTGGGTTTTTTTTTTTTCGGGCCCATTACTGCGAGGCACTCCATTGAACTATTTTAGGCTCGTGGCTGCTTCCTCCACCATATTTAGAAACAGTGTTTTCTGGATCTCTTCATTCGAGGCTTGTAAATTCTCCCGGGCTGTGCAGATTAGCAGATGGTACGGATGATGTGATGCGAGCCTCGGGTACCGCGGTGACAAGCCGGCACGTTAAACACGAGCAGGGAAATTCCTTGTTTTACTGCGTGTCCTTGAAGTGGCCGTGACGACATAATGTCCCTAAAGGTAGTTTGTGCTGTTGAATTTGTCTTGCAAAACATTTGTCCACACCGCCGTTTATTACCTCTTAACACATAAAAATAAGAATTACACTGGAGCTTTTACCCGTGACTTCTCTTCCTCAGGCCAGGGTCAGACCAGTTTCTGTCTATCTTTATTTCTTTCATTTTGTCTTTCTTTCTTTCTTTTTCTTCTCAAGCCAATCCAACAAATCGATCACCAAATGCAGGATACAAAAAGAAAACCTCTCACTAAACAAAACATCCAACAGTCGACATGTGGAAAACATACGTGATGCGTTCGAGACGGGGCAGAAAGAAGGAAAAAGCTGATTCAGTCCTTACAATATCAAATCACTCTATCTTTAAAAAAATAAATAAAAATAAAAAGTAAAAAACAAAACAAAAACTCTCAGCAAATAAATTGTATATAACAAAAATAAAGGCAAAAAATGCTTACTACTAATACTTTTTTTTTTTTTTTACTTTTCGTGCTCCTGTATTTTATATTTGTTCATTAATAATTGCTTGTAGTTGCGTTTTATTTTATTTTTTTTATGTTATTGCACATATTGCCACATCAAGGCTCTTCCATTTCCCATCTTCCTATTTCCCTCTTAAATCATAACTGCCCTCTCTGCCTGTAAACTTTTTTTTTTATTATTATTATTTTATCATTATTATTTATTCGGTTTATGAACAATTCAGGCTGTTATCTGCCCTCTTATTGAATATCGGATATCATTTCCTATCCATTTCTTCCTATATGACAAAAAGTTATTCTCTAGCTTCTTTTTTTTCTTGATGTTTTTTAATATTATTTGACAGTTTCTCTCGAATCCTTTTATTTTGAAACACCTGATGCATATTTTGGAGCATTTTAAATAATGAAAACCTGATCAGTGCAGACATGAGGAGCGTTATGGGCTGAAGGGCTTGGAGAGACGGCGACCTGGGCGGTGCGGCGCTTTTCATCTCATGTTACGAGGTCATAAATGCCTCTGCTGAGTGTAATTATGTTGCCGCATGTCTTTTGTCCATTCGGCCTTCCATAGCAAAACACTGAACTATCAGCATCATCAGCATCATGCACTGAATTGCAGCACTGATCTTTACACTTTAGAAAGAAGAAGAAGAAACCTCCCATGCTTCAGTTTTATATCTGCAGAAACTGATTTATGGACCTAAATATACTCGGATCCTTGTTTTTATTTATTCTCCGACTTTGTTGTGAAGCTCTGATTGACGTGGAGTTTCTGCCCTGCACATCCCAGAGGTCACCTGTCAATCAAACAGCGTGGGCGGGACTTGGATTTTATTGCGTTTCGAACAGACTGATTTTTTTTCTTCTTGTTTTTAATTTATTTTGCTAGAAAATCTGCGACCACGCTGATGTTTTCTACATGCTCCGCTTGTCGTAGAGCATGATATCAGATTTGACTTACGTTTACAGATCAGTGACATAACAGACTGCTAGCCGGCCAATCATAGCCTCAGTATACTGAACAAATCTTACCAGCATGATATCTCTAACATTTATTATTTGCTGAAAGTAACAATGGGAGTCGACCAAACACAGTCCATGCCTTCCTGCAGAGACTCCCCGTGATGTTCAAAGCATTTCCTCCTAATGAGCGTCTGGGTGTTTGTCTTTGAGTAGAGGTGGGGGGATTTTGCATATTCATAGATCATCTGCGCATACGAAATGAAGGCAAAGATGTGGAGTTGAGCCATTTTAAGGCATGAAGGGATTTTTTTTACATGGGAAAAATACATTATTGTGTAATTTTGTTGCACAGAGATGAGTTTTTATGTTTTTTTTTAACTACAATTTGAATCACCTTTATGTGACAGCTATCAGAGTTATGATATTTATTTTTGTATATGAAAATCCTTGGATATACTCAAAATCAGTGGCATGAAAATCTGATTACTGTGCCGTCACAAACCACAAAACACGCAGAGCGCTTTGTCCACCTTGCTCCACACACACACATACACACACACACACAGACGTAGGACAGCCACACTTTTCCTGAGGTTTATGTTTGTCATTTTGATGGACACACAGGGCGCTGACAGCTGACACACCTCTGTGGTTTTACACTGCGATGATGATAGGCTGTGTGTTTGTGTGGCACGGCTGTACAGGGAAACAAGGATGCAGAAAATTAAGGGCAAAGAAATTACTTCAACTAAATAATTAAATAAACAAATCACTTGTTAAGGAAGTTATTAAATGACATGCAACAGCAGATGAATTTGAATTAGAGCGCTTTGCTTCCTTGATAAATGAATTTATCTCCAAAGCCCCAGACAGAAAGCGTTAAAAAAGAAACATAACTGTGCTGCATACTTCATATCTTTGACTGTGAGTTTCTAATCAACCACGAGGTGCGTGAACTTTAATGAAAATGCACTTGCACATTTTCAGCTGTGCCCCTTTTTTTATGAGACGTTTAGCTCTTTGTATGACATTTTGATCAAAGTAAAAGACAAAATAGTCATAATTCTGGTGATGGTGTTCGTGCAAATACCATTTAAAAAATACAAAAAGTATTCAACTGAAACTTTAGAGCAGAAAACTATTAAAAAAAAAAAAGGAGTCAGGGAACATCCTTGCATGGACTCCCAGGCCCATGTGAATCTGTGCCCCAGTTTGAGATAATGAACGTCTGGTTTTGGCCGCAGGCAGAACAGGTTTATGAGTGTCAATCGACAATAATGCTGCCTTCAAGTGCTCCTCGTAAACTCCACCTTAGGAGTTCTGAAGTCATAAATAAGACGCGCCGCACATCCAAGCGCCTTTGGCCAGTAATTATCATTTTTTTAAAAAAGGACCATTTAACAAAAGGTTCCTGCTTTGATGCCTGTTGTTTTATTTCTCTGAGTTTCTTTATTTAGCAGCAGCTGAGCTAAGACACAGTGTGCATGAGGCGTTTTTGTTCTCATTCATGGGTTAGCCAGATGTTCTTGCATATTTGTTCCCCCAGGTTTGTTAAGGTGCTAGGGAGAACATAAAGGCGTTCTCGGCTAAACACTATTTGCATCTGTTTCATTTTCAACACCAGTAAATATGGATAAAAATGCATAGCTGCTTAGTGTGTATGTGCAAGAGAAAAATTAATCAATATTCATGTTCTCTGCCTCAACACCAGATTTTGACATTTTAGCATCTTAGTCCTGTTTGCTGCTTTTTGGGTCATTCATGTGCCCCAAAGTGATGATTTTGATATTTCCAGCAGCGCCTGAAGTCAGCATTTGGCACCTTTTCAATCAGGTCATGCCTCTTTTATTGCATTAAGTGTGGATGCAGCACCGAGGCAGGCGCTGCTGCTGCTCCTGTTTGGGCAGGCCTGCAGCCCGTGGGAGGCAGGCGTGGAGGGGGCGGGGCGTGGAGGGGGCGGGGCGGCGCTCGCCTGACGAGAGCGGCTGACCGGCAGGGTTCATATCTGCGCGGTGTTGATGTTGGTTAGTGAGGTAAAGCATGCATCTGCTGGGGCCAGAGTCGCGGTTCAAAGTGCTGATTCCATAACAGTTTCTCGCTGAGTCAGCATTTATGATCCCATGATGGGTGAGTTTTTTTTTTTTTCTTTACCTTCACAGTCCCACCTTGAAGAGCTGTTTTGAATACTGTACACCACATGATGATGTTTATTATCATCATCACATTCATTAAACCTGTGTCTCCACTAAATTGGAAACTCCAGTATTGTAGATACACTTAGACTTACAATTAGAGTCATAATTAGCCTCGTAATATGTTGATTCTGCAAGGAGAATCTTGAGCTCAGATTTCGTTAAAACTCAATTTGGCTCAGGTAGCCACAGGTGAGTAATATCAGTAAACCAACCTGTGATTGGTCGGATCGACAGTGGATTTAATAGTTTCAAAAATGTTAAAAATTTCACTCATTCATGCATTATTTAGGCCTAATGCATGAATGAGTTACTTCATGATTTGAGAGGATTAATGTTTTGGAGTTACGTTCACCTGAAACCTTCACTGGCCTCAAGAGGAAATGAAAAAAAAAAGGTTGATGTACGCTGATCGGTGCACTTTCTCCTCTCAGATCCTTCTCAGGAATGTCATATATTTCTTCTATTTTATCTTTATTTTTATTTATTTTATTTTATTTTATTTTATTATTATTATTATTATTATTATTATTATTATTATTATTTTTATTTTTTTTTACTTGCACAGTGCTGGAGTTGTTGCAATTACATTTCACTGCTGCTGTACCTGTACATTCATGCATGTGGCGAATAAATCTTGAATCTTGAATCTTGAATCTTCAGTGTTTCTGGTGCTTCGGTGTGTTTTTACATGGCAGCAGGTCAACATGACGGCAGGCCACGCTACAGCAGGATGAAAACACAGAGCGCGCCAGGTGTGAGGTGGCTCCTGTCCAGAGAACGCACCTTTGTTGTTTGTCGATGAAGCTTTGAATAGAGCATTGCCCTGAAGGCAGAGCTCACCTGTGACTTTTTTTTTTTTTTTTTTTTAACCTAGAAATATGAAGCATGGGCAGAAATGAACACCGCCCACTTGTGAGCTTGTTTACTTGAGCCTCTTCTCCGAGTAACCTCATGTCTTTGGGGAAAAAAAAGCAAATTCTTGTCGTATCATAAATTTCTCAGCAAATATATTTACCCAATTTCTCACTCGGGGATCAATAACGTATTTCTGATTCTGATTTATCTCCATGATTGGGGCTTAATGGAGAGCTGACTGTGCACAGCTGAAGGTGAAATGTACAGGATGTCAACCAGGTTAGACGGAGAGACACCTGAGAGTGAGATGTCTGAGGTGTGGCTGTGGATCCATTCAGCGATGAGTCAAAGTGAATCGCCTGAAGTCGATTTACTGTCAGATTTATGTGACCGTGACGCATAAAACTGTCTTTTAGCTCTTTAGTTTGTGTCTCCAGAACACGTTTGTTGACGAGCTCAGCAGAACAAAGTGAAAGTTTGATCAGCAGACGAGATACTACGACATGTTTGCTCAGGGCTTTTTCAAACCTGTGAATTCTGGACCCTCAGGTTGACTTTGATTGAGTCGTTGGCCCCCGTTTGAACCCGGTTTGCCCCTGGAGCCTTGACATGAAAAGATATATTGCATTATTAATTAATTTGTCAGTAGTTGCACCTCAACTCTGACAAAAAGAAACAGAAATAATAAGAGTAAAACATAACTACTCGTACATTTTTATACTGCAGAAGTTTTTAATCAATCAACTTAGAGTGAAGTTCTATCCAGCGTTTTGTTGAGGGCCCCCTGGAAGTCCTTCAAGGACCACTGGGGGTCCCCAGGCCCCACTTTGACAACCAAAAGACATTCAGTTAAACAAATCAGTTGAATTCTGTTGAGATGAACAAGTTTTATGTTTCTTTGGTCAGGAGGTGTGTCGGTGTGTCACCTGAATGCTCTCTGTGCAGAACGACGGCGTGAAGAGTGTTTTCTGAAGTGATCGTACCCGTCCCGTGACTTTGAGCCCTGAGCTGCTGTCAGATTGATTTTCAGGCTGATTTTCTGGCAGATCGCTGGCGGCTGTGGCGGCGAGCACGCGGCCTCCTTTTAAAATAATTTGCGTCTTGGCAAACGGGCAAGTGTGTCACAGGTCTCTGGTTGCCGCTTCCTCCCGGTACGCCGCTCAGGAACTGTCAGCGTCTCCGGTTGCTCATCGTTGTTTTGTCTGATCGATGATGAGGATACAGCGCGACGTCCGGATGTAAAACAGATTAAGATTAGCCTGTGAGTGAATTCAAGCCATGTGGCCTGCTGGGACACAGATTAAGGAGGGGGGTAGTCTGTAATCTGCCTGTCCAGGTTAGACAGACAGAAGGTGCATCACTTTTGTCGGGTAAAAAGTCTCAAAAAGTCTTGTATAATCCTTCAGTGAGCAAGAATAATGACCACTGGGGCTGTCAGTCTAGTTAAATAAGCACTGTGATTATTTTTAAATGCGAGAATACAGACTTTTTGTAATGAGGAAGATTGAAATCTGAATATCTTAGATGTTTTCTGATGTCTTAACAACCATGAAACTGCCCTGTCACCTTTATGGAAGAGGAAAAATGGTTTGAAACAGTTATTTTTTTTATAATTTATTGCATCTCTTTCTCTAATTTATCATCTTCTTTGCCGCCACAATGACCCATTCTTCATATTTCCCTCGGGGGAATCAGCAAAATTCTTCGTGACCTTTAAAAGTGATTGATTCTGAGGCTTACTTTGTAAAAACTTTTACTTATTCGGGGGGAAATTGCTGAGTAATGCACGGTCTGTTCTCAGCAGCATCCTCCTTTATATTCATGCAGTCACACTTGTTGACACTGGGATCTTACCAGGGAGTATCCTGTAGTATACAGGTTTTTGCAGCCGAATCTGAGCCACAGCGCGTTTGAGCTTTGCTTTATTCCAGCTGTTTGACCAAAAACTTAACGACAATAACCCGCTTTAACAGATTAAATAATTATTGTTGTAGATGCCTGGCTAATTTCACATGTGTTTTCTCTCAAGGTGTAATGCAAAAAAAGCCGACATCAGAGACTCCGGCACGTTTTCCGTTTTCAAGAAAAAGTTTAAAACCTGTTGAGAAACCACTCAGACTCGCTATCATCAGTGTCTGATTTATAGCACCTGTTGATTTCATAACATCTGCATTTTATTAAATATTGGGTATTATTTTAGGCTGTGTTATTTCTTGTTGTGTTGTTACATCATGTTGTCATGTGATGTATGAGTTGATGTTTTTTTATGGTTTTAATGCAGATGAACATTAGCGTCCTGCTAACTCTGGAGGCCGGTGTTGATTATCTGATGCTTTCCCAGCCATTAGGGCCGATGCTGATATGCACGTTTGTACGATTCACATGACAAATGCAGATCCGACACAGGCCTGTCTAAAGACATTAAAGTGCTTTAAGAAAATCTAAGAACTCACTGTAAACGGCTCTGGTTCTCAGTGTGATAAAGTGCTTCTCTCTTCTTTCAACAGTGGAGCAAGAGCAGATCCAGAAGAGGACCTTCACCAACTGGGTCAACGCCCAGCTGGCAAAGGTGAGCTGTGGCCCTGACCTTTGACCTCTCTGACTTGTAATGTTGTCGCTAACTTCACTGCTGCTCTCGATGTCAGCTGCTCTGGTTTAGAGCGTCAGGTAAACGACGAACATTTACATGTGAAAAAGGTAAAGTTTCACTGCAAAGTTCTGGTTGGTCACCTTAATTATTATTACCTCGTGTGGCTGTTTGGGTCATTTTATAAAGAAAAGCTGCAGGTAAGCAACTGAGAGACACAGCAACAAAAATATGAATGACTTTTTTTCTACATTTTAGGCACAATTATATCTGAAATTCGTCATCGAGTATGCCACTGTTTAGTATTTGTTTTTTAATTGTTTTTAAAATTTCACTCAAGCATCCTTGTGCATTATCTCTAAATTATACGGGATCCACTGTGCAAAAAAAATACCTCATAAGGACTTTTATCAACTGCTGATCCTTAAAATGGACCATAATTTGTTTAAAATCTGTGTTATCAAAATGTCCCATCGCTTTCTCAACAGTTTTCCACTCTCTAATTCCTTCATCTCAGTGTGTCAAATGTTCTCCTACCTGCAGTATAGAGTACAATAGAATTCAAATGGTAGATTTTTTTCCTATATTCCCTCATTTAGTTGCATTGGGGTCTTTTTTTTTTTAGGTGTCATTTTCCATTAAATGGGAGTGAAATGTACAAAAAAAAAGTTGTAGGTATGCTATATTCATGCCATATCAGAAGAAGTGGAACAGTGAATTTATCTATTTATTTATTCTATTTTACTTATTTTTTTCTCTTTTTTCCTTTTTTATTATTTATTTTATTTTTTATTTATTTGCTTATTTACTTATTTTTTAATATTATTAATTAATATAAAAAAGAGCCCAAAAATGTTTCCTGCTTGTGTTTACACACTTAAGAAAATATGTGATGCTGAATAGGAGGTATAGGAGCGCAGATGAAATGGGCACATGGGTACTAGCAGCCCGATGTGAACAGTTTTTCCCAGTCAGCATCTCGTGTTTACAGTAAATCCAAAGTGACGTGAACGCAGCAGGAGGTAATGCAGAGCCACGGCTACTGTGTGTTTTTTTTTTTTTTTTTTTTTTTTTCCCACGGCACACAAAGTGCCTGGCAAACCGTGGTCACCACTCATGGACGGCCTGCGAGGGACGTTTCTACAACCAAATGCCAAAGTGACACTCATCAGAGTTGATAATCTACACTGCACAAAAAACCCCAAGAATCCCAAAGAATTGTTTCTCAAATACTCCAAGATATGATCCAAATATCCCCTCCCAGATACTGCAGATAGATGCCACCACAGATGCACTCTGTATTCTAGAGAAATACCAAGCTTAGCTATTTTCAGACATGACATAAGGTCATGTTTGGAACACATACATGATAAAAAATAAGATATATCTGGTATCATAATGTAATATAGACCGTAAGAGTGTTTATTGAGTCCATATTTGACCAGATATGACAAATATGAACAAAACTCAGCATATCCATGAGAAATGGTCCATATTTTTCAGAGAATCTCAGAGATATCCTGTTGAATATTTTTGGATTAGGGCCCTTTTGCACAGTGCTATCCATGTAAACAATATTTTGAGCTGGTCTTGTTGATTCTTTGAGTATAAAACTGGAGGTTGGTTGAAAGGAGACCGGTTGAAAACTAGTTGACACACCCACAGGAGGCTGGCAGGAGTTCACTGTGAGGGGGGTTTTATCTGAAACATGAAAACCAGAAGGTTAAGGCGAGCTGAGTCCAGCCGAGCCGTGCGGTGGAGAAACACGGCGTCAGTCAGTGGGACAGTGTGCCGTTGTGTTTGTGACGGTTTCGTGTTTGTTATGGTGGAGATTCACCTTCACAGCGAGCCAACATGAGCGGGAGCGTCCTGTCAGCTCGCTGCCGGCCTCCTGCCAGAGGTCAGCTGTGAATGTGACAGCGGAGGACGAGGGGGGTGTGGGGGCGTGAAAGCGGGGGAGGGGCGTTGCTGTAGCCATGTAAATATAGCCTTCAGGAGCAAGGTTCACAGCCCACAGACAGACAGCAACAGACGGCTGACACCCTCCCCTCCCCTCCCCTCCACCCACACTGGACCGGCAGCAGCCCCGGGGCTCCTCGCTCTGCTCGACCACCAGAGACTCTCAACCTCAATGGACAACCAGTGGGATTATTGTTAATCTGAAGTTCTGGTCAAATTAGATTCTGCACTACGACACAAACTCATGTTACATCTGCAAGGTTTCCTTCCAAAATGATAGTTTATTTCTATTTCAGGGCTGCAACTAGTAATTATTTGCATCGTCAGTTAATCTTTTGCTGTGTTTCAAATTAGTCATTTCAGATAGCAAATATGAAAATGAATGAGAAAATGCCCTCCACACGTTAACGATGGCCCAATAATGCCAAGCTTTGTCTGAGAAGCTGCTAAACATCTTTACAATGATAAGAAGCAGAGAAAATCAAGTTAAGTGTCAGCATTGGTGAAGCAATGGTTTGTTGTTTTTTACGTTATAAATAAAATTATTAACTGACTGCTCAGTTATAACTGAAGGACGAGTGTCTCACCATGGGTCAACTAGAAAGGCTATGACCCGTGGTTTGGGGTTTAAATGCTGTTGGAGAGTGTCTACTATTTGCCTGAACGTTTTATCAGCTGGTTGTTCAGGTGTTAACAAGCTCCGCAGCAGCCCAAATGTTTGTGCTCCCATAACACTGAGTAAGACACTGACTTTCTTTTCATCTTCAACAGAGTTAGCAACACAATATAACTCCACTCTTTCAACATAAGCTGCCCAGTCTTCAATGCCACTATCAAACGCTGTAATTGTTCCAATCATGGCCATCTTTGTTACGTCAATTCAGTCCCGTTTTTCTTGTTTTCCTTTTTAGTCCAGTAATTTTAGGCCAAAATTGGGGTCAACCTAGGACAAATTGCAAGAGAAGCAAACACAGCTGATTTTGTATCCTCAGTTTGTCCTGAGTGAGGGGAAAAAAAGTCCCAAGAAATCCCATTGGTGGAAAGTTTTGAAAATCACCTATTTATGACCACACATTATCTGATTTGATATGCGCTAATAAAGAATATAAGGAATAAATGCCAGAAGAGACATTTAAATAGTGAATTAAAAGGTTACTATATAACAGTGAATTCAAAGGTTACTATATATATTGTAACCTTTTAATTCACTGTTTAAATATCTCTTCTGGCATTTATTCCTTATATTCCTTATTAGCGCATATCAAATCAGATAATGTGTGATATGCATGTGTAAACAGAATAATTCAAAGAACTGATAATTGACTTTTTTTCATGTCTTTGTGTGTGTAATCAACTTGTGAATTTTTATAGTGATATCTGAAAGTAAAATTTTGAACCCTTTGCCCTGTGTGCTAAATACAGTGTTTTTTGGTAATTTGTGGTCATAAATAGGTGATTTTTAAAACTTTCCACCAATGGGATTTCTTGGGACTTTTTGTCCCCTCACTCAGGACAAACTGAGGATACAAAATCAGTTGAGTTTTTTTCTCTTGCAATTTGTCCTAGGTTTTTTCATAAAATGACTGGACTATTTAGCGAGTTTGTTGCATATCCCACTTGACTTACAGTCCGTTGCTAGGCAAAAAGTGTACTCCGTCAACTGCTTCTGCTCCAAACTGCTCCTTCTTTTCCTCTCCTCTCTCCTTTTCTCCTTTTCCCCTTTTCTCCGGGCGTTATCAGCTGATACGATGCAGGTCCATAATCCTCGTCGCCAATTTGTTGTGTATGTGGCCTATTAACACAACTATATTATTAATAAAGACACTAGAGAGAGGAACTTAACTGCTCTTTACTTGAAGAGTTAATTTGCAAAAACAGATAAAAGCCATCCTTAAAATGAATACACCTTTTTCACTGATACTGCTTGTAGTACACACACACATATATACACACACACACACAAAGCATGATTTAGGATAATAAACATTATGCCAGGCTAAATAAACATATAAAAAATAGAAATAAATATAAAGTAAATTCTAATAAAATTCAGAAAAGTTTGAAAAGGTTTAATAAATTCAAATGGAGATATCTGTTTTTGCAAATGAACTCTTCATTAAATTCCAAAACATAACAACTATATACGGATCAGTGCGCACCTCATAGCGCATGTAACGTGTTACTACAACATAAAGTAGTCCCTTTTTATAACGTAGGCTATACAGTACAAACCCAATTATTTATTATCTCTTTATTAGACGTTTCGGTTGGATCTCTGTTAGAATTAGCTAGTTTATGTCTCTTTGTGGTGAAAAAAAAAAAAAAAACGACTTGGGAGGTGTGGGAGATGTCATTGCAGTTCCTTCTGGTCACCAATAGAGGGCGATAAAAGTTGTATTTTACATTGATATTGTGAATGTATTATTATTTTTTTTTTTATATGGACTCAGGCAGTAGGATAAGATATTTTCTATTTACCTGAACAAGGCCAATCAAAGAGGACTTTATATACATTTACTTTTTCCGTTTTTTGTTTTTGTTTTTGTTTTTGTTTTTGTTTTTGTTTTTGTTTTTGTTTTTGTTTTTGTTTTTGTTTTTGTTTAGCAGCCAGACCTCGGAGTATGATCAGCATGTGTGAGTCAGTTTGGCACATGTTTTCCTGTGGCTGCCAAATCAGCTGACTGATCTGAGCCGGGAGCAGTGAGCCCCTCCCATCTGGCACGGCACATTGAAACAAAACCGGAGAGGCATTTTCAAAATAATAGTTTTGCCCAGGTCTGTGTAGCACTGGCAAGTTCAGGAGGAAAAATTAAAATTTAGAGAACTGTGTATGTCTATTTGAACCTGTGCAGTCACATAAACACACAAACACACACTGCTGGGATGCATGTGTAGGTGGTGTTGTTTGGGTGCATCAGGTTTATTTATTGTCGTGTCTCTGTGTTTGTGTTTGTGTGTGTGTGTGTGTGTGTGTGTGTCACAGAGGAGGCCGCCATGCATGGTCGTGGACCTGTTCACCGATTTCCGTGACGGCTCCAAACTGCTGGACCTGCTGGAGGTGATGAGCGGCCAGCGCATTGTGAGTCTCCGCCCGGCTCAACACCTAAACCAACACACCTGTGATTTTGCATATTTAATCTAATATCTACAAAATGTATATCCTTTACATCTCTGCTAATCCTTTCCCAAAGCCAGCAGTGGTATTTTAGAGCTGCCGTATGATTTTCCCTCTTTCCTCCAGCCGTTGGTTTCCATCCATTCCACCACGATTTGTAAATGAACTTCAAACTTTCTTCACGCCAGTTTTACATCACCTGAATAAAGTCGTCCACATTAGTTTTCCTAAAAGCAGCAGCACTGTTGTGTTTCGATGACTTGAAACTGGAGTAGCGACAAAACTCCTTCCTCCTTCCGCCAGGGAAAATAGTCCCCAGGGAAACCTTTTGCTTTCCACAGCCGATAATCAGCGGTGTGGTTTTATGAATGTTGAGGACTTTGTTCAATGCAGAGGCAGAACATGATGAGGCGGCTGTTTCAACCGAGAATTCACATTTGAAAACTGAGGGATTTTGATTATGATGTTGTGAAGTCTTCATTCCCCCGGTATGATTTGCAAAATGTTGTGTTTACTTGCACAATGTGGAGCAAACAGGCCAAACCAGGGTGGTGAATTTACACCAGCCACCTGTAAACTTTGATATGGTCATCAGCTGCTGGTTTACAACATTAAAAAATAATAAGAGGTGCAAGAGATGTGCAGAATAAATGGATGAAGGAGTTGCCTAACAAAAATCATTCCACTGGTTTATGGGAATATTTACACAACAGCTTCAGGGGTGGCAGCCCGTAACCTGCCGCTCCCTGCCCCAGAAACACGTTAACACCCAGCACACACACTCACACACACACACAAAAAAAAACAGGTTTTGATTTCAGTGCCACACAATCAAAGAGAGCGAGGCCTTCTTTCTAGAGATTTCCCAGAGAAATTCGTTGCAGGAGAGGACAGAGACATGACCAGGATGCAACGCTGCAATACAGAGATACAGCAATTTGACCAGGAAAGACTTGCAATTGTGTTTTGCTCTCTCCTCCTGCATGCAAAACCCACAGTCAGCTTTCTTTCTAGGAAAACGAGGAGATCACTGCCTGTAGTCAAGGTGCATGAAACATGTTGAGGGAAAGAGGGCACACCACAAAAATAAACTCCCAAATTAACTCCTGGAATACACTGAACATCACAGGTTGATGAGATCTAACAATATTAAAGTGTCTGTTTCCTTTAAGCTGCTGCAAACAAACCTAAAGCTTTCAGTGGAGAGTTTTAGTGTCCAGTGATGGTTTAAATGCTTTTTCAGAGACTTTTCAGTGACTTTTCCACACTTTCCCGAGTTTTTCTTGGGGAAAGCATTAAATTCATGTCCTTTGTGTCATAAAAAGCACCAAAATTGGCACAAAACTGGCGTGCACCGAGTCGACTTTCACAAACATATACCAGTAGAAGGTTGAACTCAGAGCGCCTCTACATGCTGCAGCAGGTCTGATCCTCCTCTGCAGTGAAACTGATGTTTGTTTTAGCTTTTCTCGGTTTCTCCGTCTGTAAAGTCATCACACGAGCGAATGAACGCTCGACGGCAGACGGGCTCTGCAGCCATGCGAAACGAGCGGGGCGTCGCTCCAGCTCTCCGGTTAACGAGCAGAAAGCACACGACGTTTTCAGGGATCCCGCTCCCGGCTGCTCCACTCCTGTTGGAAAAAACATATTCACACTGCAGCCGTGTCTGTGGCCTGAGGCTGCTCCAAGCCATAAATCCATGCTGTGATGTCATTCAACATAAATGAATTTATAAAGAATGTGTGGTGATTTTAATGCACGGTGTAAGCGTAAACATATTTGTCATATAAACAGAGTCCTCTGAGGAAATGAAAGTTGTGATGATGTAGTTTTTGTCCTGTGGGATCTGCAGAGTCGGGAGAGAGGCAGGGGGATGTTTCAGCACCGCAGCAACATCGAGAAAGCCCTGGCCTTTTTAAAGAAGAAATCGGTAGGAACTCTCTCCCTCTGTGTGTGTGTGTGTGTGTGTGTGTGTGTGTGTGTGTGTGTCAGTCCATCAGTCCAGAAATCTCAGGCACGACTGGTGTGATTTCCTCAAAACTCGGTGTGGTGATGCATCTTTACGCAGTGATCCAGTTTGGAAAATTACACCCGTTGACCTAATGGTGGCGCTAAAATTAAAGGTGACAATCCCAAACTCAAACACTTTGCCCCATGCAACACTTTTCCAATTTTCAGGGGTGTTGCGTAGTAATTTGGGGTCCCAGAGGCAAATATCTTTGTCGTGTGTTATCATCGTCTTCAACTTCATCAGTTTTATTGCCGTTTCTAACATTTACAGCTTTACTTCTCTAACAGCTGCTGCTACGTGGCAGTGAAAATGAGCTTAAAGTGACGTGGAAGTGTCACACTAGATGTGATGTGGATCCAGTGTAACCTGACCGAGCAGGGAAAGCAGCCAAAGTGAAAGTTTAAAGTGCATTTCTTTTTAAATTTATGTAAAATTTGCCACCTCTGCTGATTCTGATGAGGGCAGGAATGGAGGGACGACACATTTCATTCTGCTGCTCCAGATCATTACACTGAGTGGCTCATAATCATTATAATTCTGGGTCAAAGTTTGAAATTGTTAATCATTTTACTTCTTATCTCTTAGTCTATTAGTTTGACATCAGCTGTCCTTATAAATCACACCGATTGTCCTCATAGGGGAGCTGTAATTGTTAAACAAATCCAAATTATGAATGATGAAGAGCGCTGCACTGATTTTTGATGAAACAAGGAGGGATGAAGCGTCTTGTTAGTGCCTGGTCAAACGGTGTCTGCATGTGGGATGGCATTTTAATTGTTTTCTGTGGAGGTTTTCATGTGAGATGAGAAATATTTTCGTTTTCCTGCTTTTTCCCCAGATCAAATTAGTCAACATAAACATTCCCGACATTATCGATGGCAAGCCGTCCATCATCCTGGGCCTCATATGGACCATCATCCTACAGTATCACGTGAGTCTTTTTACGTTTTCTCATTAAATCCATCTTTTTTTTTTGTTTGTCTGTTTGTTTGTTTTTTTATTGTAGGTTTCTTTGTGTCTTTCTTTCTTTGTTTCATTGCGGTTCCCATCTTAACCTGTTTCTTTGGTTGTTTTTATAATTTCCTTGTTCGTTTCTTCCTCTTTTTTATACTTTTTCCTCAGTTTTTTGCACACACACAGGAAAAAAGGGATTTAAAAGAGCGCACTCCACTTGTCATGAGGTTGTCATTTTCAGATGGAAATGCTTGACATGTAAACGGTGGCGTGTGTGTGTGGGTGGTGTGTTTCAGATCGAGGAGCTGGCCAGCGGCCTGTCCTTCAGCTCCCGTCAGTCGTCCATGGAGTCGCTGGCCAGCCTGGACACTCGCTCCAGCCTGTCGAGCCGCTCGGCCGGCAGCAGCCCCGTCCCGCCGCGAGGCTCGCCGCTGCACAGCCGCTTCAGGGTCTCGGCTAAGAAGGCCCTGCTGCTGTGGGTGCGCGAGCAGTGCCACAAGTAAGAGTCCTGCCTGGAAAACAACATGTCAAAACGCATCAAGGGACAAACAGGGACAGACTGACATGCATCTGTTTCCTGAGGCGCTGACAAACTCCCTGTTCTGTATTGTCTATTTTTTTTTTTTTTTTTTAAATAAGGTTTCTCAGCTTCTATGGAGTTGTTTTTGCTTTTTGCAGTTTCATTTAAATTATGTTTGTTTGTTTTGATCTTCTTAAACTATGTCCTTTATACGTTTTCTAAATATCTATATATCTATATCTATATCTATATCTATATCTATGTCTATATATATCTATATCTATATCTATATATAAATATATAGATATAGATATAGATATATATAGATATAGATATAGATGTATAGATATATATAAATGTGTATACATATATATATCGATATCTATCTCTATGTCTCTATAGCTATACATATCTATATCTATATATATAGATCTATATATATAGATATAGATATAGATATAGATATATAGATATATAGATATATATAAATGTGTATACATATATATATCGATATCTATCTCTGTCTCTATATCTATACATATCTATATCTATCTATCTGTCTATCTATATAGCTACACATGTACACAGGGTAAAAACAGGAAGTAAAAATACAATTTATAAAATGAAAACAGACACTCACCAATGAAAGCAATGAAAACAATAAAGACAAAACAAAGGAAAAGACAAATAAAAACCAATGGGAATCACAAAGCCACACATTACGACACTTTATTATTAATTATTTAGTAGTAATAGCAATAATAACTCTAGCAGTAACAATAGCAGTAGAGGCAGCAGTAGTTGCAGCAGTGGTAGTAGTAGTAATAGTCGGAGTAACTCAAGTAGTAAAGTAACATTAGCAGTAATAGTACTTGTCATAGAAGCAGATGTGGTAGTAATAGCAGTATTAGTAGCATTAATATTTGTTAAATATTTGTATTAGTGGCATTAGACAGTGGTAGCATTTGTACTATTGTTAGTTGTAGGAAAAGTAATCCCAGTAATATTAGCAGTGGCAGTAGTAATTGGTGTAGTCCTAGTAGTAGCAGCAGTAGTTGTGGTATTACTGCAGTATAATGACGTGAGGTGCGTCCTGTGGCTCAGGGCCGGCTGCACGCTGAACGTGAAGGACTTTAAGGGCAGCTGGAGGAGCGGCGTGGTCTTCCTGGCCGTCCTGTACGCCCTGCGGCCCGACCTGGTCGACCTGTCCAAGGCCAGGACCAGAACCAACAAGCAGAACCTGGACGAGGCCTTCCGCATCGCCGAGCGGGAGCTGAGGATCCCCCGGCTGCTGGAGCCCGACGGTACACACACACACACACACACACACACACACACACACCCCGCTCAGAGCCAGGCTTGTCGTCATTTGTTGTCATTTTAATCGTTAATTGACATGTTTTCCAGCACAGAGTGTCCGGCACTGTGACGTCTTTTCCCTCGAATTTTGGATCAGAGGAGTCTTGAATTTCTGCGGAATCGACTTCAGTTTTAGAGAACATTATTTAGAAGAGATGATTCCCAGAAGAATCAAAACTGAGAAGCTGTGAGGTTCTTCAGCGAAATGCCATCTCAGGTTTTGGTCCTATATTTATCTGACATTTTTGCATTTCAGTTTCAGTAAACAAATCATCCACAGTCCATCAGGTGTCTGTTTGGTCGTCTCGGGCCATGCGGTGCAGACTGTTTACAAATTGTCAATTTTTAAGGCCATGATTTTTAAAGCCTTTAAAGTGCAGATGACTGGGGGAAAGCCGGCGGTGTTTTCTCAGGTCACTCTAACATGAATTTGTCTTCCTGGCGCCAGTGCCAAAGCGGTTTAGCGACTTGGTTTAATGGCACAGAGTCAAGCAGAAAACCCACGTGGATGATTCATGGATCCATCGTCCTTCATCTTTTTACACTCTCTGTCCCGGGTTGATTCTTGTAGCTCTTCACCAGAGACCAAACACTGCATGGCGATTATGCTCTCATTCCAAATATGATTCGTCCCGTCTCTGACAGTGATGTTATTCAGCAGCGGTGAATCTGCAGGGTGTTGCTGTCTGTTGTGACTGTGCCGTGCCCCGCAGGCCCCGGGGCGCGAGGGGGGGTGGGGGGTGGGGATGACGATCTGACGGTCTGCTGACTCGCTCGGCGGTTGTTTGCTTCGATTTGATATCAAACCCTCATTTGTTCGGCCTTGTCGTGCCTGTTAGCCTGTCACTTTATTATCAGACCTCCAAAGCTCCGGCTCCTGGGTTCCAGTATCGACCCTCTGAGCGAGTCCGGTTTCAGGCGCCGGCTCGTCGTGTTAGCCGGGCTGAGCTGAGCTGAGCTGAGTGTGTGGCGGTGTGGCCGCGCAGAGACAGTTTGATCATGGACGATTGTGATCTGGATGCAGATGTGGACGTTCGGGACCCGGACGAGAAGTCCATCATGACCTACGTGGCCCAGTTCCTGCAGTACTCCAGAGACCTGCCGGTGCCAGAGGAAGACATGCAGGTCTGTAGTGCACTTTTTAAAACCTTTTATTTATTTATTCATTTATTTTTACATCAGGTGGTATTGTCAAGATAACCTGTCCTCTATACCAGCACTCCATATACTCTAATATCTAACAATTCAATGCCAAAATACAAGAGTTCAATGTGATGATGAGATAATTCATTGCATCAGTGCATTGATTGTATTATTGATTGTTGGATATTATTATTCTATTCTTGAATTATTGCACGTTTTTAACTGAGATACAACATTTTAGCTAGTCGTTGACTTGAATGCGCCTTACAAACTCAGATCAAATTCCATCGCTGAATTGAATCTCTGTTCGGCCGAAAAATCCACACCCCATGTTGCCGTGACAACAGGAAAACCTGTCAAGTCATGCGTTGCCCCGTTTGATCGTTTGACCTCGCAGCGACATTTGAACACGGGTCTCATTGTCGGTGCCGATTTATTAAGACGCGCCGCACCGTCAGCACGGAGCTCAGCTGTTCGGTGGGGCTGCGAGTTTGGTTGTCATGGCAACGCTGATGTTTGTCTCGAAGCCCTGTTGCTATGCTGCGCTGCATCTTTCCACTGAGACTTTCTGTTTTACTCTGGGTTTCTCTCTCCTCTCCTTTCCTCTCCTCTCCCCCAGACACAATACCTGACTCCTCCTAAAAGTCCTTCTCCCATCAACCTGCCTGTTCACTACACTCCTGCTATCTCTGCCTCACCTCTGCGACAGGTATCCCCGACCCTCACGCCCCACCTCTCGCTCTTTCACCTCTCATTATCTCACCTTTCACCCACCCACCCACCCACCAACCTACTCACCTGACTGTGTGTTGAGAGACATCCACACATCTTTGGATCAGATTTACTACTAACAATGAAATGTTACTGTACCTTGCAATATTTTTGAGACGCCTTGAAATGAGATAAAGGTGGAAATTTCAGGAAATACATTTTTTCTCCAGCAATAAATGAGGAAATAAGTAAGTGAGTAAGTAATAGAATAACCGAATGAATAAACAATAAATAATAAATCAATAAATAGACACCACATAGGTAGATGTTTGCCTCAAGTGTTGTCAGCATGGCAGTGTGTTTCATTTGGAAGACACCAGGGACTCTTAGGATTATTTTCACCCTCATTCCTGCGGTGTAGTGTGGCTTAAATAAACTTTAGGACCACCCAGAAGTGAGAAAAGATCTGAATCCGTCCTGATTAAGCCACGTCAGGAGACTTATTTTGCAAGAGGACTGGATTTATAAAAGAAAGGGGGGGAAAAAAAATCAGCTGCTCGGAGCCAAGATTGCCGTCAAATCACGTGTCGATGAGCAACAGGACTGATCATGCAGTTTGGGACGAGTTGGTCCTGTTTTCTGCGAGCGAGCCGTCAGCCGCAGGGAGGGTGTGTTCCTGCGAGGAGAGAGATCCTCGTGGCATCGTCCCGTCACAGAGCTCATGCCAGGTCACGTCCCGCTCGGCAGCCGCACACCTGCCGACTCAGGTTCCCGATGAAACCACATTGGAAATCTGAGTTTTTACTGCGGTTGTTGTTACACTGTTGCTTCACCTCCAGGAGTTTTTTTTTTTTTTTTTTTTTTTAACTAATCCTGTGGATGGAGGACAGATCAATCAGAGTCTCCTGGGAAACTTTCAGCACTGGAGGCGTGAGATGACCAACTTTAAAAAAAAAAAAAAAAAACGAATGCAGAGATTGTTTTCCATGGAAGCCCTCATGCTTTTCCACAGTGGAGTCTTTGTTTTGTTTTTTTTGTTTTTTTTGTCAGCCTTAAAGTCCCCATGAAATGAACTCCCATTAAAATGTAATAAGAGGTGACCTGCACACCGCATCAGAAGGTAGAAATAAAAAATGTCCAACAGTGATTTCGTGGCTGGTTTGCCAGGTTTTTTACGCAGGAGGGCGTGGGCGCGCTAAACCACCGGAGTACAATAGAAACTATCACATGATATTGGCTCCCACGTGAAAGCTGCAGTGGCACAGTCACGTAAACAATAATTTAACCCACCATTTTCCATATGAACAACAACTTGCATTTTAGGTGATACTTTTCAAAACAAAATCCCTTTTTCCCTCGTTGTTGCCGACCACTGAGGTATTTTTATTTATTTGTTTATTTATTTATTTATTTTGAACATGTTGTATAAACGACAACAGACAAAAAAGTACAAAAGTACAAAAGAGATCAATAAATTCAATGCCATTTCCTAGATGGCCGGCCCATGTTCAAAAGGGAGGAGGAAGAAGTTAAAAACTTATATGATCCTAACCCTTGAGTTCCTACATGTTACGTATATATTGTATCATACTCTAGTAATTATCATAAATATTATATTATTAAGCTATGAACATGTAGAAAAATATAAAATCTGTGTAATTAACATCAATATTGTATTATTAATCTATCAAAATACAGAGAAATATAAAGTCTAATCTTATCTAATCATACACATACACACACATTTATACACATATATACATACGCACATTCACATACTTATATACACACATACACACATATATACACACGTATTCACACATACACACCTAGTTCAAAAGTGGAGTCCCAGTCTTTTTCTTTGTCTTGCCTGCCGTGTTATTTCTGTGTTTATTGTTGTAATATTTTGGAGGATTAATGCACTTATTTAGACTTAATGCACATAATGCACCTATTTTCTGAGCAACTTAAGTCCGTATTTCTGACATGAGGCATTTCTGATTCTGGCTCTGATTCTGATCTCGTCGCCTTTGTAAGCGGCACATGAACCGGCTGATTTCACTCTTAATTATGTTCCCCTGTGTTTAAGCCAGGAAAACACACAGAATCAAAAACGCACAAGATACCTTCTCATGGGGTCTTTAAAAAATCTGTGTTTTCACTTCAAGATGAGCAGCCTGGTGGTCCTTACTGCTCAGTGGAAACTCAATAAAAACCTCATGAGGCGCTGGCTGAGGGGCTGCAGTTTCTCTATCTATTGAATTTCACCGCACAGCAACACATTTAGTCGCTTCATAATCTTTACATTGCAGCTAAATGTCAAGGAGGACGTAAACACAGGCATTCGGAGGATCATTCACTGCTGTGTATGTGTGTGTGTGTGTGTGTGTGTGTGTGTTCCCTGGTCAGGCCCACCGGCTCCAGCCCAGATTAAGTCCAATCAGAGCAGCTCCTTATGATATAGCCGAGCCGACCAGAGCTGCTGTGGTAAACTTCATTTTTCCTGTACGCTCTGCCTCCGACTCTAACGAAACTAAAAACACGTCACGACTAAAATCAGAGTGGCTGTCATAACCCGAGCCTGAAAAACCTGCTTCCACAAAATGATTAACCAAAAACCGGGACTCAGAAACAAGGAGTCATAATAAATCTATTTTAATCTAGTTTATCTCCCTCGCTTCGTTTTCGGATGTGGTGGAAATTCGCCGTTCGAACCCTCGTCATGATCAAACCCAGACTTTCCGTGGAAATCCTCAGACAGGTTTAGACAGTTTCCCGACACACAAAAGAGAAATTATTTCCACTGTGGCTGTGGGCTAACAAGCTCACACCAAGCTCTGACAAGTCTGTGATCCACAAGAGACGGGGAGATATTTTCATCTCTATCCTTTATCTACCGTGGATGCATTTTGCTGTTGTTGTCGTTTATTTTTTCGTGTAATCTTCCCTTGTGGTCTTTTATTTTTTGTTTTGCAGTGAGATGTTGTTATAAAACCTTTTTGCTTTATTGATCTCACCTGCATGATTTCATTTATGATTGTGTCTTCAGTTTTATCCTTTATATGGACAATTTTTTTAATTAAAAGCTTCACTAAACAAGATCCTCATCCATCATTCATCCTGACTAACTGATGAGTGATTTAACATCTTTGAACGGTAAAAAGTTTGAAGGTTAAATGAGAGTTTAGCTTTGAATTTCCCCGCTCGTCTTCAGACCGGTCACTGTTTTTTGTGCATGCTGTGTTGCCAGGCATCGCCCAATCAGAAGGCGCAGGAAGTGACGTGCTGGCTTCTCCAGGCGTACGAGGAGCTGCTGGAGGGCTGGGACTCCACCGAGGGAGAGAGCTACGCAGAGAGATACCACGTACGACCCGAGCAAATTCACAAACATATGTTTAGTTAAAACATTGTGCGGCTGTCGCATTTTAAAACATATCATCATCAAATTTCTCAAAGTTGAGGCCGTGGAAGAGGATGCTCTGTTTGTACTGGAAGAACAGCGCCCTCTTCCTGTTTTGTGCTGTAAAGCAACCCAGCAAGTTTCCCCCAAAATCCAATTATGATCAAAATCAATGTGATCATGATTTATTGATATTAAAATGTCGCACCTTTGACCAAATACAGCCGAATATTGTGAATGAGATCAGATTATGGTGGCACAAATAGCAGGGATTTTTTTTTTGTTGTTGTTGTTGTTGTTGTTGGTGATCCAGGTGTTCCAGACGTTCGTGGTGTCCTTTAACGAGCAGCGGCGCCCCGTCATGCCGCTGCTGACGGCGATGAAACGAACCCCGAAACCGAGCGAGGAGCAGCGAGCTCTCCGGGAGGCGTGGGACTCCCTCGCCGAAAAGGTCGGTTCCACTCAAATCTGTGGTCGTAGATAGATAGATAGATAGATATAAACTTTATTAATCCCCGCAGGGAAATTGTAATGCCATAGCAGCACATAAAACAGCCACACATAACACAATAAAACAATAAAACCACATTAAAAACAGACTAGAAAAGTGCAGTAAAATAAATAAACTAAAATACAGTGAAGACCACAGTCTGTATGATAGTGTAGGAGTGTCACTGCAGGGAGACAAGAAAAAAAAAATTCACAGTCAGAGAATATTCTGAGAAAAGAACTCACAAAATTATGAGAAAAAAATTCAAAAATTCTGAGATTTTAAAGTCACAAATTTACGAGGAAAAACAAAAACAGTGAAAATTAGGTTTTCTTCAACACATGAGGTTCCTTCATAAGAGTATAAGAGAAATTTGTCTCATAAATTTGTGACTTTTTAATCAAAGAATTTTCTCAGAATATTACCCCTGGCTCTGTAATTTTTTTTTCCCTACAGTGTCCCCAGTACGCCGATGTAAGTCTACCCTTATGTATGAAAAATCAAATGTAAACATCATGAAATATCAGCACACAGTGTCGATAATCACCAGCTTCTTTCCAAAAATATTCCCTGCTTTCACAAATTGTGTTGAGAATCTTTCTGTGTCCTCTCTCTCCCTCTCTCTCTCTCTCTCTCTCTCTCTCTCTCTCGCTCTGTGTTTATGGACCTCTCTCGGTGTATGTAGCTCCGTGAGTACAAGATCGAGCTGGACGTGAGTCTCCCCGCCCCGCTCGACTCGGTGGCCGGCTGGCTGCTGAGGGCGGAGGGGGCGCTGGCCGAGGAGGAGGGCGACCCCCAGGACCACGGCCGGGCCGCCGACGACGCCAGAGAGAAACAGGAGCTGCTCAAGGTGAACGTTCACCTCACGCATGGGCCATAATCCAGCCATAATCCAGGGAGTTTATAATATCAGCACCACACCTATTCCATTTAATATTCCAAAATTAACCCTCTGAACCCCAAGCAGTTTTTGGGTGTTTTCTGCTCCCCTCACATTTTGGCTCACTGTGGGCTTGTTTTTCTGCTGCACCTCTATGGAAACAGCACAGCTGTGGCTATCACCTGAAGCCATTCAAAAATGTCTTTCACACAGTATGAAAGAGTTATAGTGCCATAAATAATAAAAAAGTAAAAAACGCAAACTGAATTTTTTTGATATTTTATTTTACAAAAATTGAGAAACATTGGAATTTATATACAGAACATTTTTTCAGGTGCCCACAAGTGTCACTGATCCAGGAAAAAAAAAAAAAGTAGGGCTTCTCATGATTTATTTCCTGAAATATTGCCATTTTTCCAACCTGTATAAATTAGGCGTTTTTTTTTGTTTTTTTTTTCTATTTACAGTATTTTTATTGCAAATTCACACAGTTCCCTTCAAATCTCTTTTTAAAGCCATGCCAACATTTAGAGTCATGCCACTCCATTAAACAGTTTTCTGTCCAAAATCAGACAGAGTGCCACACCACAATTCCTGCACTTGCTCAGACAGGCATTAACATTTTCTCACTTTTCTCTCTTGTTTAAACACTCTCAAAGTTCAAACCTTCCTAGAAAAATAAATCCAGTAAAAAGAAAAAGCATGCAAAATTGCATTAAAAAAAATCCGCGAAACTGTGAGGCAGCGAAAGGTGATCCGCGTTATAGTGAGGGACAACTGTATATATATTTTTTTGTGAGTTCAAGCTGTCTCAATGGTGTCCTCTGCCCTCTGTGCCCTCTGGCTACGCACTGCTGCCTACACACTGAAATTTTTGCCACATGACTGTTGGTCTCACCTGAAGTCGGACATGTTGCATTTAGGGACCGTCGGAAAATTCAAATTCCGACTAAAAAATAGGTTTTTAAAGCTTCCAGCTATGATAAACGGTTGAATTTTGGCGATTTTTTTATAAAATACATCCCGCCGGAGGGTTTTGGGGTTCAGGGGGTTAATCGAGCAGCTTTGGAAGTATTTCACTCCACAAATATTGCTGCTGACATCTGAAGAACTACAAATTTTGATTGTCAGCATGTTGAGTGAATTCTTCAGCTTTGGATCTATCGCCATATCAGTTAAATTCCCCTAATGCATTCTCTTTCAGCTAAAAAGAAGGGTTTTTTAAACTTCTTTTAAGTCCCTGCAAAGAAAAGACAGTTTGTCCGGTGGTGTGCCTTAGTGACATTTTGTTGCTGTCATGTGAAAACTTTGCCGTGTCAGCTGCCGTGACTCAGGGGTTTCCTTTCAGTTGAAGAATCTCATGATTTCCCATGGATTTTAAAACGTCTGTAAATCCTCAGGCTAACGGGACTGGTCAGGCAGCCGTCGACTAAACACACACACAAAAAAAATGCATTTGCCTCAAGGTGAAAAAGTGTGTCACAGGAGATCGAGAGCAGTAAAGTAGGAAAATGAGGAGATACCAATCATAGGAGAAACCTCATCACACCATGAACGAACCGACGTGTCAAATCACATCAGATAAAAAACACGAAACGCCGCAGCTTTGAAAGTGTCTCCTCAGGCAAAGAGTTCCACATTCAGGAAGGAGACTGACCATCCAGAATAACAATATTATTTGGCATTAATTCATTCATTCAAGGGAAAATCTGGGACCAAGATATGAAGATGCATCTAAATTTAAATATAACCTCAACTGAGAAGTGAGCCAGTGTCTTTGTCAGGGGTTTAAATGTGGAGCACCATGAATAAAAAAAAAAAAAAAAAAAAAAAAATGTTTGTTCTGGATGATATTGAAACATAAATGTGCATGTAAATATGCTCAGTGCTAAATATTGTTGCAGATTGTTGTATATTATAGATGAAATCTTCAAATCAAGACTGAAAACCTGCCTTTATTCACTTTATTACTGTCCATTTCATTCACTGCTGTATATTTTGTTTTATATATATTTATATATGTATTGGGACCATGCTGTGTGATTAAATGAAACTGATTGATTGATTGATTGACTGATTGGTAGATTTGCTTGGAGGAGATGCCGCAGCAGCTGAGGACCTTCCAGATGTTCCAGAACCTGGACGAGTACGGAAACCTGCTGGTTCCCACCGACAAGATGGAGGAGATCAAGAGGAGGTGAGGCCGCCGCGTTTTTTCAGCGCGCCTCCTCGAACACTTCAGCCAAACTTTATTATGTTCTCGCCGCAGGTTGTCCTCGCCGTCTGACGGTAAAACCATGGTTCCGGTAACTGTGGTCACACAAACACAAACGACAGTAAAAATTTCTGTTCCAACTTAACTCAAACTCCTCCTGCAGCGTAATCCAACATATACTCAGTCTGTCTCAAACAAATTATAATCCTCGTCTCATGCACGAGCAGCGACTGGCCTGCACCCTCACTGAACCGAAGACCCGTGTTATGTCTACTCTTGTGTTAAAAAATAAAGTCAAAAAACATCAGAGTAGTTTGTGAGGAGGAGGTCTACGACTCGCTCAATAATAAGCACTCGTGGAGATGTTTCAGTTTCAACAAAAGGGTCTTTAATTTATTTAAATGAACAGAAATATTCTCCAGGTTGACTTCAAACAATAAGCAAATAAAAACCGTAATTTAGCGGTAGATAAACTGTTTCACTCCTCACTCGCCTCACTCCTTCAGCACCAAGGAAAAACCAAAGAAACCAGCTGCCCTCACTCCCTAATCACAGGAGGAGGTTGGCCTGGCCGGGAGGAGGGACGTGAGCAGCAAAGAAATATAAATAATAGTTCGTCTACAATATATCCTCAACAGTTATCATTATCCTTAGCATTTCCAAATCATTCAAATAATTATACAAAGAATCAATAGGCTCCAACATCCAGCCTCCAGCTTGCTGACAGGCCATATCAAAGCTGTTTATCAACCTATTTCTGCACGTCTGCTCTCCAGGAGGCATGCAGTTTTTTTTTTTTTTTGTTTTACTTCAGCCGGGGTCAGTAAATGATACAAAACATGGCGTTTTTCTGTATTATTTTTATCATTTGCAGCTGTATCTCTTAAAAATAAGTGAATATGCATCCAAATGCCATCACTGGACATTGAGAAACCGTTGAAAATAAAGAGAAAAAATGATCAGAAGCACAAATCTTGGCACTAACTATCCCATACGCTCACAAACAGACGTTTTAAATCCTGCTTTTGGTTTGCAGTGGGAGACACCAGAGAAGCAGAACTAACTTTGAGCTGCAGAGTTGCTCACATTGGAGATGATTGCAGGAGTGTTTTAATAATGCTGACTGTTGAAGGGGTAGAGATGAATCCCACACACTGGCTTGACTTTCGACGAGGACTTTATTGCAGAAAACATTTTGATCCGGTCAGGATCCTGTTCAGGTCGAGTGTGCAGAAGTATTTTCTCCCATAATGTTGACTATGAATCACAGCAGCCGGGCGCAGCGTCATTTATCTGACACTTGTGACTCATTTTGTTCAACTTTAAGATCAACAGATTTGTTTTGTGAGTGAGATATTTTTATACATCCTCTCCCTTTTCACCTGACCGGCCCGATTTTAGGATTTTGTTTCTTCCTCTTCCTGTGTTTTATCATTTCTACGACTCAATATGAAGTTTCTTTTTCGGCTTCACTACTTTATCGTCACCTGTCTCGT
Source organism: Myripristis murdjan (assembly GCF_902150065.1). NCBI lineage: Eukaryota > Metazoa > Chordata > Actinopteri > Holocentriformes > Holocentridae > Myripristis > Myripristis murdjan. The sequence continues at coordinate 3,913,316 of NC_044001.1, forward strand.
CCAGGTTCACCAGTGTGAGAGTGACGGCTAAGTACCATGGGATCAGGCTGGAGTACCGGGAGCACCGCCACACCGTGCTGGAGCTGCTGGGGCAGATCAGGACCAAGCTGCGGCTCTGGAAGAGGCCCTACATCTCCCAGGAGGCCGTGCGGCTGCTGCTGCACGAGTGGCATGTGAGTGCTCTTTGCTCAAACTCAGCGTCTCGGGAAGAAGACCTGAAAATATTTACCGAGAGGGTTGTGAGGAGCTGTCACGGCGCGCTGGGCCTGCTGCAGTCATGTCGAATCCAAAAAAGGTGTAGTTTCCCTCTGGGATTTGACTCGGCCGCTCTCTCTGTGCGCTTTTTTCAGGAGCTGGTGGAGAAGCAGGAGCTGCCGTCTCTGCTGGAAGCCGCCCTTCACAAGCTGAAGGATGTTTCTGAGAAGTACATAAGCAAGTCTGCCCTCGGTAAGCGTGCTGTCGCTGCAGAACAATTAAACTCCTCCCTGATTAATCGCTTCAGAGTTTAACAGAAAGTTCACTCTCCAGGACTTGTGCCTGAAATTAAAACTGAACAAACACACACAGCATTTGCTTGCTGTTTGTATCTTTTTATGGTTTATGTTTGGCGATAATGCAGACATTATTAGTTATGTTTAAAGCCAAAAATATTAAGTATTGCCAGAGAACATGCAAAAACTTTTTGTGTTCACCTCAGAAGATGAAAATTACAGAGGGAAATTTGATTTTAGGCATCCAGTTGCTCGGACCACTTCAAAACAAATGTATATTTCTGTTGCCGGTGTAAAACTTTGGAATTCTCAACAGAATGACTTAAAGAGTTATAAAGATATTGCTCAGTTTAAAAAAAAAAAAAAATGTATAAAGGAGAGAAATTAGGAAATATGCATCTGAAATTTAACTGTATCTTTATTTGTTTTGAGCTTGTAAATTTTTACTTATGGGTTATTTTTGTTTTATGTTGCTGTAATCAAGGGTGTAGTCGATGGTACAGGTAAATGATGAGCAAAGGGTGGGTAACTGGAAATGACGGACCATTCAAGATTCCTCGTGTTCAAGTAAGGAGCAGACAAAAAAATAAGAATTAATTTCATCTCTCTGCTCCTTTCCAATCATGAAACGCATCAATTTGAAATACGTATTGTGAATTTTTGCACCAATTTCATATTGTATTAGTGTGCATTTTCATGAAAGGAGCAAATAAAAATGAATGAATGAATGTTATGATATGAATCAGTACATCAGGTGGATTTGTTGATTTATCTGTTTGATTGATTGATTGATTGATTGATTGATCCTGTGCTCCTCAGCGGTGGAGTACAACCACGTCAGTCAGCAGGTGAAGCAGATGGAGGAGGAGACGGCCGCCGTGCTGGAGGGCGTGACCGCGGCCAAGGGCACCATGGGACGGGTGCTGTCGGCCTGGGACTCGTACAGCGACTGCCTGAGCTCGCTGCAGGCGTGGCTGGAGCAGGGGGCCGCGGCGCACGGCCTCGCCCCGCCCACAGAGGTGTGAACACGACACACAGCACAGAGGGGCAGACTGGACGTTTAGGTCACGCTTGACATTTTATTTCTCAGCTGTCACCGTCCAGCTTTGAGTGAAGACGGTGATTTTTTGGGGCTGATTAATAAAAAAGGTATTAAGACTGTTGACACGTAGCGGACTTTTGCTCTACGGCGGCGTATTTGAGCCATTGTAGGGAACAAAAAAAAAAATTATGGAGCCGGGAGAGAGGGATAATATTCAAAGGAAAAAAAAATGAAACTTAAAAATTCTGAGATTATAAAGTCACAAATTTATGAGAAAAAAACTCAGAAAAATAGTTCTTATTATAATTGTTGTATAATTTATGAGTTTTTTTCCCATAAATGTACAGCTTTAATCTCAGAGAATACCCAAGGTTTTTTCTCGTAAGTTTACAACTTTAATCTCGAAAAGTGTTTTTTTTTTTTTTTTTTTTTTTTTTTTTTCTTGAAATATTACCCGCCCTGCCTTGGCTCCGAGATATTTTTTTTCCCCTCCAGGGGCCCCAATACGCCGTCATGTCTCTTGATGGTTACGGCTGAAAAAATAAAAACACTGTGTGTGAATTTGGTCTTACTTAACATTTAATGGACCAAAGCAAACAGATAAAACCACACACCCGAGCAAAATACAAATATAAATAATACAGACATTTGCAGGGCACACAAAACATGTCATTGGCTTTCTCTTAGTATTAGAGTCCCAAAATCAGATTTTAAATATCAGGCGGCATATATTCCATTATAATCTGGTCTGTAAACAAAATATATAACTGAATAAGTAAATAAAGATAAAAGAAATAAATAAAAAATAAGAATAAAAAACCTTCAATCCCCTAATCCCATATTTCTAATAATCTCTTTAGTTTAGTTTTAATGCCTCTCAGTCTGTGTTTAACTCCAGCAGTGAGATTATAATATTATTAATAACACGTTCACAGTTCCCTGCACACTCCAAACTCCTCCAGCCTGTCCATGCTCTCTGTGCAGGTGACGTCCGAGGTCATGGCTGAATGGGGCTCCCGCCAAGCCCACCTGAACGAGGTGGGCACCTTCCTGGTGGAGGTGACGGAGCCGCAGACCAGCAGGAGCCTGGCCGACGAGCTGCGCAGACTCAACGCACACTGGGCCGACTTCGCCAAGAGAGCCACGTTTGTAAGTTAGAGCGTGAGGGAGGAAACCTGACACACTGATGAGAAAGAGCAGCAACACAAACACACGGTTCAGTTCACATGTGGGGATTAAAGTGGTAATCTGCAAGATACTTGGTGTATATTTTAATTTTAGAGACTTTTTGTGCTCTGCTCTCCACCTCTGAGTGACCATCTGACTCTGATGTCTTTTTCCTTGGATTGAATTTGAGTTTCTCCTTCCTTTGTTCTGCCGTCACTTCTCATGCAAACTACTCAGTTCTAGTTTATTCCAAACAAACTGGAACCTAAAACTCATCACTTCCTGTGCAATGGAAAAAAGCTGCTCATCTTTTTTGCTCTGGAAGGTTTCTACCTGAGTGAAAAGACCTGGAAGGATCTAAGTGACAGTCATGATTTGAGCCGGTCCAGTTCTCTCAAGGTGAAGGAAAGGAGCTTCAGTGCTTTCTTTCCTGTCTCCTTTAGCCTCGGACCTGATCCTTTAAGTCCCACAATTCACAGTGAAACTTGCACTGACATGCACAAGAGTAAATTTGTATCTGTTTTGCAGAAATCTAATGATTATCTTCATATGATCTCACTAATCGGGATCCATGTGGGTAAATGTGAGCGGACAGGAGGGGGAGCGTGAGCGGCCGTTCTTCATGTGACAACCGTTTGGTTTCACTTTTGTGACTGCTGGCCTTTATTCCTTTTTTATTTCAATTCCAGCCTTGGTAGTGAAGTCATATTTTTCACCGTGTTGTCCTCGTTTATATCACCTGCATGAAAGAGCGCACAGGGCCAAGGCGTCCATTTTCACAACATCAACAGCGTAAGTGCAGTCAGATTCTTGTGTCCTTTCCTGAGTCCCTATGAACTCTCCTTCACGTCTTTCCTTTACCTCATGACTTTTTCCGTCAAAGGTCAAGGAAAAGCGGTCAGGTAAGGACATGGGATGTGATTTTTTTTGACCATCAGCTTCAGCCTAAGCGCTTAGGATCGCAAACAAGAAAAACTTCTTAAAGTGGACATAGACTGAATCACTAGTGTGTATTTATCAGTCATTATACCTCAAAGGGTATTTATTGATGCAAAAATTCTGCTCTGTTTTCAAATGAGTCACTCTGTTTGTGCCCTGTCGTGTTGTTTTTTCTCACCGTATGCATCAGTTTTCTGGAATTTGAAGCCGAGATCCTCCTATTGTCGCAGCTCCTCTCACACCCTCGAAATCAGTGCTGCTCCACCTCAGCTATTGTGTGCGTCGAGGCAATCGTAAAAGGTTTTACTGTCTCTGATTGTGGGTGTATTATCACGCGGCTCTAGGTGATTTACTCAGTTGTGCATGACAGACGCTGGAAAGATGTTGTTATAATCTGATTGTCAGATGGCTGTCATGTGTGCAGCTGAAACCTGCAGAGTTATTTCCTGTACCGCTGCACCGATACAGGAAATAAGACTCCATTTAAACTTTAGGTAATCCTCCATAGGCCAATTTGAATGCAAAGGATTTTTGCTCTGAATCATAAATGTGTTAATCTGTATTTTGTTTTTTATTTATGTCTTATTCAAATGCATACATTTTTTAACTCTAAGATACACACTCTATAGGCATGAGGGCTTATAGTCTTTAAGTAATGAAGCGTGCAGATTTTTGGGGTGAAAGATTTTTGTCTACACAGGATTCTGATTGGGTTTAGACGATACCTGCTTTTTAAAAGTTTCTGTAATGTGTCTGATTGTTGTATTTCTTCCTGTGCTCTGTCCAGGCCGAGCCCAGCGCTGACGTCCCGGCCAGGTCCCAGGACCTCCAGGCTCTGATCAGGGAGGCAACACTGATCCTGAAGGAGCCTCTGGAGGTGATGGCCGGCCCTTTACGCACCTACAGGAAGAGAATACAGGTGAGCTGGGTGGACGGGTTACAGTCATTCCTCGAATGAAAGGAATGGAGATTCAAGATTCAAGATTCAAGATTCAAGATTCCTTTTATTTGTCATTTTCACCCATAGTACAAGTACACAGGTTAAAACGAAATAACGTTTCTCACTAGTTCTAGTGACCACAGTGCAAGTTGTGCAATAAAAGAGTAGTTTTTAAAAGAAAAGTAGCATATACAATCGATAAGAATAGGAATAAATAACTAGATAAATAGATACATGAATACTCACATAGCACATAAATCTGTCTAAAATGTTGTAAGAATAAACATAATGGAGTTGTAATCCTTCTTGTGCTAACTGAACCTAACTCTGAATGTTTAACTCCAAAAGTCTGCTCCAACCAAATAAACAGGGAGACAGTTTCAAAGAGAGAAGCTGTATTTATTGCTGTATTTATTATATCATAGTGTGTTATGTGAAAGGTAAAATACATTCTGATGGCCATTACCAAACAATAAGCCCTGACAGACTGAATCAAAATGCTGACCCAAAAGAGACTATACGTAATCCCATTTATTATGCAGGTAATTACAAGAGACATGAAATATTGATTTAAAGTGACTTATCAGCAGTTGTCAAAAACCTGGACTCTCTGAAGTAACCACGCAGTAGTGTATTTTTGGCACAGAAAGTGTAATAATATTATTAGATGATAAAGAGCAATGTTCTAGTCTGTTATGTCATATTGTGGTACCGTGCTATCTGATACGCTGTTATGATTTCTGTGCTATAAATGATTTGATAGATTTTGGCATGAATGTCATTGTCTTCCTGCCTTTCAGTTCATGATGAGGAAGATGAGGGAAGTGGATCTGGAGGCTCTGGTTCCCTCCCCAGACTGCTCAGCAGATCAGATACAGAAAATGAAGCTGGCCGTGCCTGAGGTAGGGAGGAGGATCCCTTCTCTCTTAAAGATTCACACAGATTTGATCAGACGGATTCCAACTTACTGCATTTTGTAAATAACAGCCAGAAGCTCCCAGGTGTGACTGAGAGAGAGCTTGTGTTTGATTTGCCCACCACATTGTGCAGCTGTGCAGAGGCTCCACTGTTTGTATTTATATTTATATTTGTTTTGGGGCAAAATAATTCGGATTCAGATTCAGGAAAATGTGGGTGTGGCTTAAACCAGAAGTAATTTATTATTTTTGTAATCATTGGATTTTAACCACAAATAAATAAATAAAAAAAATGACTGAAATTCCTGCTTATTAAAACTATATAGGTTTAGGAAACCCACTCTAATGACTATGTATTCTGTAAATCAAAAGAAATATAATACACATATTTCACATTTTTTTGTGCACCATGACTGTTATTGTCTATTCTTTCGGTCTATCTCCATATCTCTCATCTGCTATGCTGAAAAAGATGAAGCTTTCAGGTTAACACTACTACAAAGTAAAGGGCTGGATGTCAAAGACAGCCAAAGCAGTGTTATCCTTCACAAGAAAACTCAGATTATGAAGAAATTTCATGTATTGTTTAAAGCTGAACTTAAAGAAAAATGTTCAGAAGGGTAGTTTATTCGTCAGAAAGCCATTACTTGCCAAATATGGCTTTGGGGGCATCCCTGCACATAATAAAAGAAATATACAAAGATGCAGTAACATACTACATTGAAAATGGTTCATACATTTAAAATACGGTGTGTTTAGTTTGCTCGGTAGACAAATCAATCATCTCAGAAGTGTCTTTAGTTAAACAGCATTCGTAATCTGTCTTGCCCGTGGTGACCCTGCAGATCCTGCAGACCCTGTCGGAGGCGGAGCAGGTGTGCACGGAGCTGCAGCACAGCGTGTCGGGGCTGGACAGCCGCCTGGCCGAGCTCCTGCACTGCGAGGCGGAGGCCAGGGAGCTCTACCACATCCTGAGGGCTGCGGAGCGACGACCTCAGCGGAGCCAGGACCCTCGAGTCCGGGTGAGCGATCCAGACACGGAGGCTGGACTGCTTGTCTCGTCAAGAATGGAACAGAATAGAACAGAATAGAACTGAGGCGTCCCGGTAGCTCACATGTAGAGCTCGTACCACCTTTGAATCCAACCTCAGGCCATTTGCTGCATGTCATCCCAAGATTGTTGTGCAAATGTGGAAATTTACCTTTACCTTCACTGTGGTTAAATTAAAAACAAACAAAATGTTATAAATGGATTGTTGACTTTTTATTAGGGCAGAGCAAGGCCTGTGCTGTTGTGCATATGGAGTTTATTTTCTGAACTAATCACATCAATTTGTAATATCCTCAGTGGTTTTTGTTCCATCGGAGAACACGCTATATTGGTTGTAAGTGAGCTACGGGGAGCCGGTGGAGTGTTTTAGCCAGCCAAAGCTGAGTTATATGCTGAGTTATCATTATCCAGTCACTAAAGTGATAAATTATTAAGTGGTAAAATATTCCTATGGACCCGCCTTCGTGGCAGGGGAAATGGTAACTTTCATGGAGAAAATGAAAGAAGTTGGGCCAAAACATTTTCTGTCCAGGACCCTTAATGAAAACTTTCACCCTGGGACCCAAACTCATTAAAGCATATTTCCTCTCTTATTATGCAGGGACTGAGAGAAGCAGCCCTGTGGCCCAGTTTGGGTGTTTTTACACAGTTTAAGCAGCCATAGATTAAAAGATTCAGTTTTAGGCTCATTAGGGTACTGTAATCACAACCAGCAACTGCCTCTGTTGAACAACCTGAAATTATCACTGATATTAATTCCCCCCAAAAGACATTCAAGTATGCAATATGCATATTCTTTATAGTTACTGCTTCCCTCACAATCCTACATTCAGACAGACTGAATTTAACGAGATTGCATTTACAAATCATAAACAAACTGAGCGTACAAATTAATACAGTGACAGAAATAATACTTTACTACTTCAGAGATCCAACAGAACTGTCTAGTGTAGTGTGTGATACAAAATATATTCTTATAAATATATTCTTTGGCTTTGACAACCAAGCTTGTCAGAGTTCATTGCTGAAATGTCTTGAGATGCCAGTTTCTTGGTCAAAGTAGTTAAAAAATTGTGAGTAGGTAGGGAGAGAGTTGATAGATTGGCACAAAATTCAAATGGATAGGGAGTTTTTGAAAGTGAGTCATTGCAATTGATTGATAGCGCTATTAACGCTATGATCATTTTGTGCAATGGGGCAGTACAAATATTATTTATTGCCCTTTTGGAAAAAAATGACAGATGAAGCTCTCATGCTTATTAAATCCCATCTCTTCCCCCAGGTGCTGATTTCCCGTGGTCTGCAGCTGGAGGGTCAGGTGGTGACGGAGGAGCAGGACCTGCAGGTGATGGTGATGACGGGGCAAAAGAACTCTCCAATCCAGTACCTGCACGCCTCGGCCATGCAGGACCGAGTGCGAGCTGCTGTCGCTCAGTCACAGGCCAGTAATCTTTTCTTATCGTTATCATTATTAAGGGAGTGGGAAGGTGCTTGCAGACTGCTGAGAGGGACCCGGGACAGAAAAGGCTTCAGAGTCAATGTTATATGGTTCTAGATGCAAAGTCTCAAACCTATTATGACAGATAAATGTTTGATTTTCTCTGTTGCTCGTTATTAATGGATATACATGTCCTGAATGAATAACATCAAACCTGTATGCAGGCATTTTTAGAAGCAGAGGCTCTCGACAGTGAATTGGCACATCATTCCTCTTTTGTGAATGTGTGCACAAAGGGTAAGGGGTTTGAGCTCCCTTTAGTCCCATCTGTACACATGGCTCATTAACTTAACATAGATACTGATGAATATAAGAAACACAAGTGAAAGTAGCTAATATTGAAGAAGTCAAATTAGAAAATTAATCAATTTGCAGTGGGTGTTATTGATTTAGTTTATTTTACTGATACGCCTGCAGGCATTTGAAGTCTGGGAGATGTCTGGGATTATTATAGTATCAATTTTGCAATGTGTGTATCTCCTATTTTAGGAAGCTGTTGGTATGTTGAGCAGCCTTGGAGCCAGGCGAGACAGAAGTAGAAGTCCTCCAGAAGAACAGCCTCCTCCAACAAAAGTCTTCATCAGGTCACAGGAAGAGACTCAGCTTCAGAGGTCTTCAGATGCTCTCTCAGCCACCAAGCAGACATCTCAGCTGCCAGAGACACAGTCACAAGTTTCCCCTCAGTGTCAGGAACCCTTTGTGCCAAGGATAGTAGTGCAGGTATACAGAGATGAGGAGATGAGTTCTCCTACGTTGCCATATTCCTATGCACAAGCTGTGACTCAGACCAGGCCACAGGTACCTCCAGAAGGCCAGGCTCAGGTACAGACACAGACCTCAGCACAGATCCACACCCAGACTCAAAGAGAAGTATCAATACAACAGCAAGAGCTGTCGCAGCAAGAACAACAGAGACTGAAAGAACTACAGCTACAACAACAGCAACAATTCAAACAACAGCAACTGCAAGAGGAAATTCAGCAGCAAGAGTCGATACAGAAACAGCAGCAACAAGAGCAGCAGAAGCAGCAACAACAGGTGAAGAAAACTGAAGAAAACCAGCAAGAACAGCAACAAGAACAACAGAGACAGAAGGAGCTACAGCTACAACAACAGCAACAACAACAGCTCAAGCAACAGCAACTACAAGAGGAAATTCAACAGCAGGATTTGATGCAGAAACAGCAGCAACAAGAGCAGCAGAGGCAGCAGCAACACGTGGAGCAGCAGCAGCAAGTACAGCAGCAGCAATATCAAGATCAACAGCTCACGGCAACGCAGAGACAAGTTGAAATGCAAGCCAAAGAGACACCAGAGGCCCAGAAACAGGCTCCACCTCAGCAACCAGCTCCACAGAAGAAGCCTCTAAGCACCCAGGAGCTTCAAAGCAGAAAGGCTCAGGCCATGAAGAACCGTCCCTGGCTGCAGAAAAAGGCCTCAGAACAGGCAGCAGCTCCAGCTCCAGATTCAGAACAGGCTCCCTCTCCAACTAAGGCTTCTACTCCAGTAAAAGCTGATACCCAAACACTGACCCAGCCAAAGCCAGGAGAAGAAATAATGGTTTCAGTTCAGGTGGTTCCACAGCATACCGGAACTCCCAGGCCCCCTCCTGAGGCACAAGTTAAGACAACTGGACAGCCACAACAACAAGAGCAGAAAGCAACAGACAACAAAAAGCAACAAAAACAGCAGCATCAGCAAAAACAACAGCCAAAACAGTTTAAACAGCAGCAGCAACAACAAAAGCTAGAGCAACACCAGCTACAACAACCATACCAACCACAAAAACAGGAACAGCCACAGCTACAACAAGCACAACAGAAACAACCAGATCAGCCACAAACTACTATGAGGCATGCACAAGCACATTCAGCCACCATGGTTAAGACCCAGACTATGACCATGGCTCAGCCTCATCAGCAAACACCCTCCCAAATTCAACCACAGCCCCAGACTAAAGTTCCCTCTAAATTGCAGCCAGTCATTCAAGTTCAAGTGGAACCCATTAGTCTGTCCCACACTACAGTGCACAGTCAGCAGCCATTAAAGACCATGCCGCAGGCCAAAATGAACCAAGGTCAATCACAGGTACAGGCTCATCCACAGTCACAGGGCTCTACAAAGACACAGTCAATCAGCCAGCCACAGCAACAGCTGCAGCCCCAGGGTCAGGCTTATCCTCAAACATGGTCCCCAGTCACACCTCAGTCTCCCATGCAGCCACAAACTCAAGCACATGGCCAAGCTATGGCCCAAATGCAGACATGGGCTCAGATCAGATCTTCCTCCCCTATGCCGACCCATGCCCAGGCCCAGTTGCAGGCCCAAATTCAGCCTCCTGTGCCATCCCACATTCAGGTGCGTAGCCATCCACAGTCCTGGGCCCCAGTCAGGCCCCCTTCCCCTATGCCAACCCAGCCACCCAAAGAGGGCCAGCCTCAAACCTACACTCAAACTATTGTCCAGTCTCAAACCCATGTTCAAACTTTAGTCCAGTCTCAAACTCATGCTCAACCTATGGCTCAGCAACACACTCAAGCCCAGTCTATGGCTCAGACTCAAACCCATGTTCAACCTGTAGTTCAGCCTCAAACCCATGCTCGACCCATGACTCAGCATCAAACACACGCTCAGTCAGTGGTCCAGCATCAAGGCCATATTGCCCAGAGCCAAGCACAGGCTTGGGCTCAAGTCAGAGCTGCATCCCCAATGCCGATCCCACATGTCCAGGCTACAATGCAGCCTCATCTTTACCCTCAGGGTGGCCCACAGGGTCAGACTCCACCCCAGCAATGGGTCCCCAAGCAAGAGCCTTACAACCAAGCCACTGACCAGCAAAGGCACCCCCATCCTCAAGCCTACCCTCAACATATAGGTCAGGCTCCACAAGCTCAGGGTTATCCAGCAGGTCAGACTCTACAATGGGCCCCAACTGGGCCCCAGCAAGGACTACATCAAGGGCCCCCTGGGTATCCTCACACAGGGTCACCATACTCTCAATCTCAGATGCAGCCCCCGGCACAAACCCAGCCATGGGCTCAACCACAGTCCCAAATGATGCCCCACAGCCCCATGCAACAACAGCAGCCTCAGATGAGAACTTACAATCTGGCGCATATGCAGACACAACAGGGCCAGGTTCAGCAACAATCTTGGATTCAGGCACCACCACAACTCCAGCCTCAGCAATATTCACAGGCTCAGCATCAGTCCCAAGCTCAGCATCACCCCCAGCCTCATATCCAAGCCCACTTACTTTCTCAGTCACAACCACAACGCCAGGCCCATCCTCAACTTATTACACAAGCCCAGCCGCAACCTCGTCAGGTTCAATCTCAAACACACATCCAGGTACAGTCCTATTCACAAGCAAAGTCCGAATCTCAGACTCATCACTCTCAGCCTCAGTTCCAACAGAAACCATCACAACCCCAATCTCAAGCCCAGTTGCCATCACAACCTAAGGCTCAGCCACCACCACAGACCAAGGCTCAGTCACCACCACAACCCAGCATTGACTCACCACCAAAACCCAGCATTCAGTCACCAATACAACCCACCATTGAGTCACCAACACAACCCACCATTGAGTCACCAACACAACCCACCATTGAGTCACCAGCACAACCCACCATTCAATCACCATCACAACCCAAGGCTCAGTTTCCACCACAACTCACCATTCAGTCGCCACCGCAACCCACCATTCAATCGCCAACACAACCTGCCATTCAGTCACCAACACAGGCCAAAGCTCAGTCGCCACCACAACCTGCCATTCAGTCACCAACACAGCCCAAGGCTCAGTCGCCACCACAACCCAGACCCCAGACCCAGTCACCACCACAACCCAAGGCTCAAGCACCACCACAGCCGAAGCCTCAGGTCCAGTCACCCCCACAAACTAGGCCAGAGACCCAGCCACCTCTGCAGTCAAAACCTCAAACCCAGTCACCTCCACTAGCCAAGCCTCAACAGCCCCAACCCAAGCCCCTTTCCCAGCTCCATGTCCTGCCTCAATCACTGTCTGAGTCTCCAGAGCTCCGCATCAAACCTCAGGCCTTGGCCCAAGCCCCTCCACAGGCCTATACCGAGGCTTATGCCAAGGCCCAGGCCCTGGCCAGGAACGGCTTTGAGGAGGCCAAGCACTGCCTACAGCAGCACATCTTGGATGCCATAAACATCTTCAAAGACAAATGCGTATCAGCTGAACAAGCATCAGTGAAAGAGGTAAACATGATTATTGCTTATTTCTGCATGATAATATTCAATTCTAAAGCACTCCTTTTTCAACATTTGAATCGTAATCTGCAATATTTTCATGCAAATGATTTTCTCTTTTTGTACTCTCTGTTGCTAATTGATCAAAGACAATAGGGTTTCAGCCTATACCCATTTCATATAATGATATACATTTGCTGCTCTAAACGTGCAGGTTTGTCCCAGCAAAAATCCTCTGGTGCACAGGAATTGGTGTTTTATGTTACTAGCAGCACCAACACCACTTTGTTTGGGATAAACAGAGGAATAACTTGACAAATGGTTTGAGCAGCCACTAAAATCATAACCCCGGCAATCCCATTGAAGAGATGTCACAGTACTGGCCACACTCACTGAAAAGTGATCTGTGGGCACCGAAGATGGCATTATAAGAACAACACATTACAAGAGAGCATAGAATGCAGCTTAAAAATAATTTTCTATGGTTTTGCAGAATGATTGCCATGTCAAACCTCTAAAATTTTCTTATATTGTCTTAAATACAAGTAAAGCATGCTTTGATAATCTTGTATTTATTTATTACGATAAATGTGTAATTTGTGTGAATGTAAATATCTGTGTAAACTCTCTCTTTCTCATTTTGGTACCAACTGAGCTATTTGGGGATCACTTTTATTACATTTCCGGCACTGTAAAACCCTCGAAAAAGAAAATGTTTCTCACAAAATATGCTTAAATAAACACACTCCTCCTCATGTTTCTAATTTCTATTTGTAAGTGAGATAAGCTCATTTGCCCACGAGCCAGCCTGCTCATTAAATCTGTGCCTGTCTCTTCTCCCAGGAGACCCTGAGGACCCTTGACCCAGAATTGCTGGAGGAGTTCCTGAGAGCAGCCGAGGGCATGGAGGCCTTCTGCACCCCCTCCCAGCTCCGAGACATGGAGTTCTTCACCCAGTCTGTCAGGACGCAGTGGGAGGTAAAGCACATGCTCGCTGTGTGTGGGCGGTGTGGCGGTTTAATTTCCATTGATAAGAGAGTGTTCACACTAATTGCAACGAGTTTTAATGACCCAGAAGTGTGTGTTTGCCTCCGTCTGCAGTTCACATGTCACGTATTTGCTTGCGTATGTCTTGTAAAACATGTGTGTACTAAAACTGTAGCAGTGTTTTTGCCTTCCTCAGTATTTTATGAATTTGAATGTCAGTCATTTTGCTTGTTCACATTTTATCTTTATGTAATAACCTGGTACAGCGTGTGATGTTCTAACGTGCCATCATGCTGTTTTATTCATTTCACTTTGTCACGCAGGCCGTGAGAGCTGACATATCAGGCTTTTTGCAACAATTACGATTTGAAGTAACAAGGAAAGACTTTAACACAGCTGCTCTGCAGTGTGAGATGCACTTAAGCTCCAGCTTAGAGAGCAGAACTCAGGTAGCCAAATTGCTCAAGCTAAACTCTTGGCAGGCTTTGGTGGGTGGATATGCAGCCAGCTTATCAGCTCTGCTTTCTCTAACCTTTTTTCCTCTTTCTCCTCTGTATGCCTTCATGGAGCCTATAACAAAGGGACTTGGTAAATGCATATTTTCAGTGACTTTGTTCTTGGTCTTTACAATTCAAAACAAATGATACAATTTATTGCCTTGAAAATAATTTACAACCACAAAAAACATAGTGAATATTATGCACAATACAGTAACATATAAAACAAAACTGTAAGGATAAGTAAAAAGCAGTATAACAGACATTACATTGCAAACTGAAATTAAAAAAAATGCATTTTTTATTCTCTCTGTACTTGTGGGCTGCTGCCATCTGCGGGGTTTGGTTGTGTGTTGCAGTGTGTGTGGTTTTGCACTGCCATGTACTCACCAGATGTGACTGGGATAAGATACAAATGGGAAAAATGAGAAGATGTTATTTAAAGAGAAAATTTAGATTCTTTGAGATTTATTGTGGTTTGGTCAATCAAGGGAAAAGTTTGTAGCACACAAATCTATGTAGATTTTTCTGTCAAAACAGAAATGCATGTGTGACATTGAACAAAACAGGGAAAAAAATTAATCTGGTTGGAGTTGGCTTTATAAATCCTCTGGATTTAAATCTAATTATTACCGTGCCAGTACGCTGACTGTCTTTGCTCTGTCAACATTAATCAGGCTTGCTTCTCGGTGGATGGCAGCCTGGCTCAGGCGGGGCAGCATCTCGAGGCCCTGAAAGAGCTGTGTGACACCCTGAGCCCGGAGGACGCCCACCGCCTGGCCCAGGCTCAGCTCAGGGAGTGTGAGAAGAGGCTGGCCGCCATCCAGCGCCAGTTCAGTGGAGACCAAGACACATCATCCCCCGACGCTGGGTGAGATCCTGACGGGAGATGTTACTAATCTTGTGTGGTCTAGTTTGAACGGTTATCTAAATAAATTGCACCTCAGAGCAGCAGTAGAGTAGATACAATAGTACAGCCATGTCTACATATCAGTGTGGGGCTGCAACAGAGAAGAGCATTCCATACCCACTTATTGAAATGCCATAGACAGACCATATTTACCCAAATTAATTTCAGGTTTTGGTATGGACGCTGGTGGACAAACGTCTCTATGCATAGAAAATTGAAATTTAAGAAAAAAGTAAGGAACAGAAAAGTACACAAACAATCTGTCCATAGAAAGCTGGAAACAAGATTTTACTTCATAACTTTTTTTTCCACATTACCATCCAGTCAAAAATGAGAGTGCAGTGAAATGATGTCATGTTAAGTGATTTTTTTTTTTTTTTTTTTTTTTTTTTTCGGTAATGAAGTCCTTTATTTATATTGTATTAAACTGTGGAAGGTGTGGTGGCTGTTATAATCCACATAAGCGTCATTTCACAATTCATCAGCAAAGCTACAGGATTACAACACAGGCACCAGAAAAGAGCAAGTATGTGGAGACATGATTGACACTTGTGAGTTATCATTTCATCTCTGTTTCCCAGGATCCCTGCTGACCACAGTCAGGATCTGACCCCACAAAAGGAGCAAACGACAGCTGACAAACCTCAGATCTCAGTTGAGGTATGATTTACTCCCATGGAAAGAATGAACCCTGGATTAGATTAAATTCAATAGTAGGAGCACTTTTAAGCATGCTTGTCTCCATCATCCTGCTACACAATCATACATTTACACACAGTTATAATATTCATCATGTTACATTTGTCAGGTGTCCCAAGTGGTGGTGAAGACGAGCCCTGTTGAGAGGAGGGAGATTGAAAAGCAGACGTCTGTAGACGAAGATCTTGCCAGAAAGGAGTCTGTAGAAAGGTAGACTGAACTCACTTTCCGTTTAAACTGCATTGAAATCTATTTCCAGTTTGCTAATTGCTATTTTTTTTTTTTTTTTTTACCAATTATTAAAACAATCTGGGTGTTAAAACATGCAGAATTCTGAACACACATTATGAAGGGTGCTCAAAACTGTTTGGAGGTCAATATTTTATTCATGTTTACTTTGACGGATAAATTCCCCAGACAGGAGAGTAGTAAGAGGACTCTGCAGGCCCAGCTGGCTAAGAATGAGCAGAGCATCCAAGACGTCCCTTCTGAATCTGTTTCCCTCAAAGGCCTGCATTCACGGCTGCAGGAAATACAGGTACAGTGCAAGTTTGTGTATACATAATCACAGCCTAGTATTTAATAATATTTATGATTGCAATATATGTATTTTTTTATATAAATGTCTGGATATAATATTTGGATTACTCTTAATAAGCAAAAAAAAAAAAAAAATCCTCAAATTATTAAATGGCAGTAGCATGGCAATAAAGAAACTGGAATTCCTTGTTTCCCAGTTCATGAGGCAGGAGACAGAGTCCCTGTGGTCTGACTACACAAACCAGTGCTCCCAGTTGGCTGGGAAGGCCGGGCTGGAGCAGGAGAGGGTGGAGCTGCAGGAGCAGTGGCGCAGCCAGCAGGTGAACCTCCAGAGGAGGGGCAGCGCTCTGGGCGCCGCGCTCAGACAGATCGACTCCACCGAGAACCACATGGTGGACTTCACCGACCGCCTGGACCGCTACCTCAGACAGCCCAAAGACGTCAGCGCCTTCACGCTGGCCAACAGCAACATCCTCACCGATATCAAGGTCTCACATGAGCCATGCACTGTCTCTCTTTTGGTCCAGCTAATGAAAAAAACCTTGAGAATGACTGCTGTGAGATGCAGGTGTCATCATCAACAAGTCAGTCAAACAAAGGAGAGGGTTTTTCCATCACAACCTTAGATCAGAGCACAATCCAATCATAAAAAGGCTGCAGGGCATAAAGGTGCTTTGTTGCTCTGGCCTTGCAGCTGAGGCAGCATTTTTCTCTTGCAGTCGTGATGAATGGGCTTATTTGCTCACACAGCACTTGTTCTGAGGGCTTGTTTACACCACAATTTGATTTGCCTTAAAAACAGCTCAGGCATGAAAAATGCATGAATTGGTAATTTAATTAAACAAAAAAAAAAAAAATCCCTTAATTTTGTTTCTTTCTTCTCTGCTAGTTTTTAATCTGTTTGAAAACATTCTTTGCTAAACCAGCTGTCAAATGTATCAAACCAGGAATATTTCTTGAGCCATTTTTTCCACAAATTTAGTCATTCTCTCCTCTTGTGACAGGAGCTGGATGAGAATATCCAGAGCGAGCTGGATCAGCTGTCCCGGCTGAACTCTGAATCCAGCGAGCTGGACCCCAGAGACCGCTCCCCCCTGTCCGGCGAGGTGGAGACACACCGAGCCAGCCTGGACCAGCTAAGACAGCAGGTCCAGAAGAGCGAGGCAGCCGCTCGCGCCCTCGACCGCTTCCTCATGTCCCTGCGCACCGTGGACCAGGACATCTCCGGAGTGCAGGGCGCCCCCTGCAGTGACCCTACGATACTGCAGGACTGCCGCTCCAAGCTGGCTCTGATCCAGCAGAGCATCGACAGTCTGAGGGACAAGGCTCCCCAGCTGGACCTGCTCCTCCAGGGAGCGAGGCTGACGGTGACCAGGGACGGGGCCCCGGCCTCCTGCCTGGACATGGTGGCCGCCCTGATGAGGAGGGTGGAGGAGGCCGACAGTGGGCTGGCCGGCCAGCAGCAGAGCCTGCAGAGGGAGACGGAGAACAAATCAGTGGGGCTGAGGAAGAGGAGCCTGCTGGGAGTGCTGAGGAAGCTGCAGGAGACTGCCGAGAAGCAAGGCCTGAAGGAGCCAACCATGCCTGCTGTGCAGCAAAGGTGTGTTTGTGCTTATTGATGAAGTTTAACAACAAGAACAGCCTTGCTTTTAGCTTGACCACCATGCATACATGGTTTTATCAACCCATAGAGGGCCTTGAAATCCTTCAGCTTTCATTTAACCATGAAAATCAGCAAGACTGGGGTTAAGATCCTTTCACAGGACAAAAGCATTACACTTCTTTTGATACAAGAAAACTGGATCCGTCTGCTCGTGACCCCGAGGTGCCGTTCAAAACATACAAGAAGCTTTGTTTCTGTGTAACGTGAGTAAAGGCTGAATTCATGAAATCATATTAATATTCTGTGTTGTTTAGGCTTCGCGCCGTGTCGGACCTGGACGCCCAGCTGCAGGCTCAGCAGGCGGAGCTGCAGAGCCTCCGGGAGCTGCAGGCGAAGCAGGAAGGAGGAGAGGCCGTCCTGCAGGAGCTGGAAACTCAGTGGGAGGAGACCCAGAGGGCTGTGGCCGACAGGTACAATGGGGAAGAACACAGGCTGAAGTACAAATAAAAAAAAAAAAAATAATAGATGGAAGAACAGGGGATTGCATGATGTGTATGTTGTGTGTATTCATGGTCACACACTTTTTAGAAAATAAATTAACTGAAATAACAGTTGATGGTGTGCACATCCAATAAAAATAAATACATAATAATAGCTAAATAAAATAAAATAAAATAAATAGAAAAATAAAATCATAATATAAAAGATACTACAACTAAAAATGAAAATATATTAAAAAAAAAATAAAATTAGGAGGATGATTGGAAGGATAAGTGATTAAATGTATGACTTTTTTTAACTTATTTTTTATGTTTATTTGCATGGAACAAAGTATCGAAATTCAAAAGATTGTTTAGATAATACAAACAAGTAAAAAAAATGTTACAAAATGAGCACCAGTACATGAAGAAAAGCATAACTGTGTGCGTTTGTGATTTGAGTGCTAACACTAGAATCACAGTTAACATGTAAATGTGAAGTATGCTGCGTGTTTTAGACCTGAAGAGCCTGAAAGCTTTTGCGTTCCTCCCGTTGCAGGAAGGACGAGTGCGACGTCCTGCTGGAGCTTCTCAAGAAGTTCCAGAGCTGCCGCAGTTTCCTGAGCAACACCATGCAGCGCGCCGAGCAGACGGTCAGCGAGCAGGCCTCCTACATGGGCAAAGACAACCTGCAGAGGCTCATCGCCAAGGTGAGGGCACAGCAAGCCAGACGATGATGATGTTGAACATTTGTCTTGCATGCAGAGGTTACCTTCGTCTGTCAGAGTCCATCTCTACTCAGTGAGCTGTATATTAGAAATGAGGAATGAACAAAGATTAAAAACTCACTTATAGAGCATATTTCATACATCAGTGTTACCAAAAGTGCTTTACACACATGAAGACGATGGTTCAGGGTGATGAAAAGATGTCCCACAACAGAAAAAACAACAAAAACAGCAACAAAATCAGAAACAGGCATCACAACTCGAGAAATGATGAGTCAAAAGTGTCACAGATTTAATATTTTGTGTGTTTTTTAGGGTAAAAATGTCAGTAAAAGTAGTAGGATAGAGTTAAAATTCATTGAGCCACTAGAGGGCAGACTCGCTGTGAGTCCCCAGTTCGTTCACGCTCAGTTTGCGTCTGCGCAGGTCCAAGACATCAAGGAGGACCTGGCCGGCCTCGGCGAGCGAATGGAGGAGATCCGAGGCGTTTGCAAGCAGCTGCAGTCCCACCTGAAGAAAATCCCCGACTGCAGCGACGCTCCGTTTGAGGCCGAGGCCGAGACGCTGATGGACAACTGGCTGGATGTAAGGAGAGAAATAGAGATCGACCCAAAAGGGAGAATAAGAGACTGTGAGGTTTAGTTATTCAGATATTTCTTGGCGGTCGAGTTAAAAACCTCAATGGTTTGAATGGCAAAGGAAAAAATTCTGGTAAAAATACAAACAAAAGTATAAATGGTAATGACTTATTTTTTCATACAAACAATAATGATGTTAATTTGAGCTTGGAAGGTCAGCTAAGCTAACTTAAATAATGTAGGTAACTTAGAAGGACATTTTTTCAGTTGCTAGCAGGAGGAGCAAGGCTTCATATTGTTACTCATATTATTCATATCATATTATTCCCTCCTGTCTCCCCTCTTTTTTCTTTCACACTGGGCTTAATCTAACATAACATTTCTGAGTCAGAAAATCTGTGGTTCTTACGCCTGCCTTTGTGAAATATTTTTTAAAGTCCAATCAGCACGAGTGAAAATAAGGGGGTTAATCCTCATGTTTTGATCCCTGGGTGGAACAATAAAGTCTCACTGAGCTGGACGCTGTGTTGCAGGTGACGGAGAAGACGGACACACACATGGACAACCTGAAGGTGGGGCTGGAGCTGTGGGACAAGCAGCTGATGCTGGGCGGGGAGGTGGACGGCTGGGCCGGAGCCAAGCTGGCCCTGTTCGCCGAGAGTCATCCCTTCCACAGCGAGCAGCAGGTCCTCGCCATGAGGGTACGACCTCAGCCGACCGCGTCTTTACCGCTCTACCTTCCAGTCTGCAAATCTCTCTCAAGACACGCAACACGCCAAGTGTCAGGCCTGGGTTTCCATGCATTGAAGTTGGGATTGGGAATCTGGGAATCTAATCTGAGAGTCATCTTATCACAAACCAAAATCTCTCTTTTTTTTTTTTTTTTTTTTTTTGTTATACTTTATTTTTTCAATGACTGTTGACATATCTGCAGCTTAACTGCTTCCACACTTACATTTCATTACATTTTTAATAAAGAACACAGAAAAAACAATACAAAACCGAAAAAACAACAACATTGCTCTAAACCAAATACCAAAAAAAAAAGAAAGATGTGACGAATTAATTGGATGCTGCTGATGTTTTGTGCCTTCAGTTCATATATACACATGCATACATATATGCATACCCATCAAAATACACACAGTAGGTCTCCCTATACATATACACAGTATACAATGCATAGTACTTGCAGGGAGTGTCAATAGCGTGATAATCTCTTTTAAAGTGAGAAAAATAATATTGACCTTCTGATTCCTTTTGATGATGTGGTTATAATTTACGGTCATCTAAAATCCACCTTTTCTCAAACACATCTCGATTTTGTGAGTTATTTTTTCCATAAGTTCAACTTCTTTAATCATAATTTTCCATTTTGTTAGATCCGGGGGTTTAGTTGTTTTCCACCCTTTTGTAATTTGCCTCAGAGCTGTGATTCTCAAGATTTTCATCCTGATTAAGACCAGCTGGAGGTTTTCCCAACATAATATGCTCTGCTTTCAAACACAGAGGTTTTTTTTAAAGACCTCTTCTATAAATGTAAAACCCCCCAAACCTCTTTACAAGACCTACTCTCTCTGAAGTCCGTTTTCATTGTGGTCTCCTCCTTTTTTTTTTTTTTTTTTAGGACGAGATCCATGAGCACGAGCAGAACATCGAGCGTTTCCACAAGAAGTCGGTGGAGATCCAGGAGATGCTGCAGAGCCAGGAGGCCCCGCTGGAGCTGCAGGTGAGCCGCAAAATCATTTTCACCGTCCTGCTGTTTTGTTGTCTCTCAAAACATAATTATTATATAATTATCATGAATGATCTAATTCAGCACACACTGCCTAAAACCTCTTATGTTCTCCCGTGCCTTCTACTGAATTATTGTTCTCAATGTCTTGTTAAATGCCTTTTTATAATTCATGTAAAGCACTTTAATTTCTTCTTTTGTATTTAATGCGCTGTGCAAATAAACTTGGCTTCTCTGTAGTTATTACAGTGTCCTTATATGATGCTGTAATGGCTGCTGTTG
The DNA here is from genome assembly GCF_902150065.1 of Myripristis murdjan. Lineage (NCBI taxonomy): Eukaryota > Metazoa > Chordata > Actinopteri > Holocentriformes > Holocentridae > Myripristis > Myripristis murdjan. The sequence continues at coordinate 3,934,620 of NC_044001.1, forward strand.
CCTTTGTGAAGCAGATTTAGTTTACCTTCCTTTTCTAGTCAAACCTGCCTTAGCCTTTATCTTACTCTGCCCTTCTCTACTCTTACGCCCGTAGGTGATGGAGACCCAGCTGAGGAAGAGGATGGAGCAGGTGAAGGAGCTGTTCACGGACAGCACTGACGTGTTCGAGGAGCTGACCGCCGTGAAGAAACACCTGGCCGAGAGGACGGACGACTGCCTGTCGGCTGTCGACAACATCCAGTTGTCTCTGAGCAAGATCACGGCGTCAGAGCCACAGGCCGGCTCAGAGATACAGGTAGACAGCCACGGTGACGCCTGGATTATAAGCCGACTCCTGGGTTACAGGGCGAGTCTCTTTTATTGGCCGGGTAAGGCTGCATGATCTGACAAATAAACACCAGTCCCTACCAGGTTACATCAAACATTCACATTAAAGCTCAGACTTGAGTGTTGGGTTTTAATCTGGGTTTCAGTTTAATCATCCTGCCCACTTCCCTGGGACTGAATCAGCACCGGCTAAGGTACCGGTATGATTTCAGGTTTATAATTCTCAAAGAACCCTATCCAGCTTAGATTATGTAATTGCAGTGTGAGTCTAATGTGTGTAATAAATAATAAAATGAAACAGATACAACAACAATAATGATTAAAAAAAAAGCCGCATTTGGATATTTTTTCGATATTATAAATTCTCAAGTGTCTTTTGGTATATTTCTAGCTTTTGCTGAGCCAGAATTTTGTTCAAAAGGAAATAAAAACGAAAGTCCCAAATACAAGCCGGTTACTTTTGCTGATTAAAGCGAACAGAAGCCTTGGCTGCTCATCGTAGTTGTACGCTTGTTTTACAGGACTGCACTGGACTTAATTAACATGAGCGCAGAAGGAGAAGCAATTAGCACGTTCCATTTGACAGCATTTATTATAGAGTGTTACCATTTCTACAGTCAAAACAAAGTGTCCATACAACTCAAATCTACACTTACCTTAATTACAGAAATAAGTGAACAACTCTGAATCACATAAATCAGTGCAGAGTTTGCTTTATTTGTTCAATTTGATATTATAATATCCCCTAAAAATGACAGGTGGAGGATCTTATGTGTTTGCCCTGACCGCCGATGGATAGAAAGAATCACTTGAGGGAAGGAATATCAATATCAAATACAGTTTGATGCTCACTAACGTGCAGATCAGAACAGTGAACTGTCCACGGCGAGACATAAAACTGTCTTTCGCTGCTTTTGTTGCCGGAATAACACCGATATGCAGCAGAATAACGTCAATATGCAGCAGAATAACGACGATATGCAGCAGAATAACACCGATATGCAGCAGAATAAAGACGATATGCACCGCTTCATCATCTCATCCCCGGCAGGATCTGTGCGAGCAGCTGGAGGCTCAGGAGGAGCAGGCCGAGGCCGTGCTGAAGGAGGTGGGCCTGGTGTGCAGCGTGGCCAGCCCCCAGGCGCTGGAGGTGCTGTCTGCAGAGTGCGGCCGGCTGAGGGAGGCCATCGCCCGCACCAAGGACATGATCCACCTGAAGAGGGAGGAGAGGGACAAGGGCCTGCTCAGGGTCCTCAAAGGTTAGCTCTGACAAAGTGTCTTTTTTTAATTATTTAATATGTTTGGATGCCATTTCAATTCAGCATACCAGTGATTACCTACCGATTTGTTTCTTGGATCAAAGGAACGGCACCCTTGGTGTTCTTGGTTGCTTACACTGCAAAAACTCAAAATCTTACCAAGATTATTTGTCTTATTTCAAGTCAAAAATGTCTTATTACTAGTCAAAATATCTCATTACACTTAAAATAAGACATGATCACCTCAGAAGTAACTTGTTTTTAGACAATTGTCTCTTGTTTCAAGTGAAAATTCACTTGAAACAAGTGAAAATTTGCTTGTTTCATTGGCAAAATTTGTTTATTGTTTCTAACTAATTTTCACTTATTTCAAGTGAATTTTCACTTTTTCCACTGGCAAATTTTGCCAATGAAACCAGCAAATTTTCACTTGTTTCAAGTGAATTTTCACTTGAAACAAGTGAAAATTGTCTAAAAACAATTTACTCCTGAGGTGATCATGTCTTATTTTAAGTGTAATGAGATATTTTGACTAGAAATAAGACATTTTTGACTTGAAATAAGACAAATAATCTTGGTAAGATTTTGCGTTTTTGCAGTGTATAGTGTGTTTTTAGTGATGATTTTCTTCATGTTCCCTCAGATGAAAGCAAGTCGTTTGAGGATTGGTTCCAGGACTTGCAGCTGTCGGTCAATGAGTGTTTTGAAAATCCTGAGAGCAGAGAGGAAGTGGAGACATCTCAGAGAAGACTAGCTGTAAGTTACTGGCTGGGTGTGTGTGTGTGTGTGTGTGTGTGTGTGTGTGTAAGGATCTTCCCCCAGCGCTGATTGTGACGTAATCTAAAACTTACCAAGATGAAGGGGTTCTCAAAGACCTTCTCTCCCGTCCACCAGGATTTTCTGTCGTCCAAAGACTGCGAGAGGCGTCTGGAGCAGCTGAGAGATCAGCTGGAGCGAGGCGGAGAGCAGCTTCCCGCCCAGCAGCTGGATCAGCTGTCCGCCTGGCTGAAGGAGCAGCAGGAGGAGGTGAACACGTTCAGAGCTCACTGCCACAACCGCCAGCAGCAGATGGACTCTGTCCTGAGCAGCTTGGACAGGTAAACACCAGCAAATATAACAACAAGGACGAGGGTGTGAAAACAGCCTATTCAGAGAACCAATTCAAATTCCTTTTTCATTTGCACATGGAACTAGTAATAATGCTTTGCCCAGAAAATTAGAGAAAGAACAGAAACTAGAATAATTAAAATTACATTTAACATCAGATGGATGTTAGATTTCATGTGTTTCAGTGCTTTTGATGCCTTTCATGGTGCGGGCGGGGAGGTTTAGGGGGGCTTTTCTGGTCGTTTCTTTGTTCCCACCATAAATTGCACCAGTGAAGCCGCTCCATCAACACTTCAGTGAAAATTCATGGATCTCCAAACTCACATACTTTACCTTCAGATTAAGTATTTCTAATTCGATAAAGCATCTCTGAGTCTGAAGCTCACATGGAGATTAACAGCGTGGATGTTAGCGTGACGTAAGTTTCTTGCGTCTTCTGATCTGCAGTCTGCAGGAGCAACACGACGGCTTCCGTGATTGGCTGCAGGCCAAAGAAAAACAGTCCGCGGACTCCGACCAAGTCAAGCACCTTCTCAAAGAGCTGCATGACGAGAGGTGACGTCCAAGATCTTTAAGAAAAAACAGCTCTTAAGATGTATATTCTGCCAATGTATCGTCTGACTGACTGCAAAGTGCTCGCCATGTATCCGACTTTTGTCTGTTCCCTCACAGTGGAAGAGCTGAGGCCCTCGGCGAGCTGCTGGCATCAGTCAGGAAGCAGGGCGTCCGGGCCGACAGCCTCCTGAAGGATGGAGACAACCTGCTGCAGCGCTACCGAAACCTGGAGGCCCGGCTGCAGAGGCAGGCGGAGGCCCGGGGCGTCCTGGAGGGGGAGTTAGACGGTTTTAATACCCAGGCTGAGAGCACCAGGGCCTGGATCAGAGACCTGCTGCAGCCCCTAACCTCCCAGAGCGCAGAGACCCAGGCTGAGGAGGTGAAACACACGGCACAGGTCAGTCAGTAGAGCCTAAAACCTCAGTGAATACAGAGATCAGCGTCAGGATTTGCAGAGAAAATCAAAGTCTTAACCCTATAAAGCCATTTGTATCATATATGATACACATTTTCAATTCCGTTTTTCATTTTCAGTTTAATCAATACTTGACCAAAATACTGTTGTATACCTTTGAACACTTCCCCTGTTCACCCTGGACCATACCATTGGCACTTCAAGTACATATCATATATCATACACCAGAAATTTAAAAAAAAAAAAAAAATAAAAAAATAAATAAATAAATATATATATATATATATATATATATATATATATATATATTGTTATAGGACTAAATAAAGGGTTCAATAAAAAAAAAAATTGGAATTTTCTGCCAATTCTTTCATAGCTCAGGCTTTATAGGGTTAATATGAATTTTCAATCAACAAAACCATCAATCTGCATTTACATGTTTGCAGAATTTGTCACTTTCTAAAAAAGATGTTTGTTCCCAGGCTGTCCTGAGCTCCAAGCCTGAGGGAGACTCGAAGGTGAGCGACCTGAGGAGACGAGGTCAGAGTCTGTGTGACAGTGAGGACCTGGAGGAGAGCAGGAGACAGGAAGTCCAGCAGACAGTCAGAGATGCAGAGGAGCGGTGGAAAACAGCCGTGCAGAGCGCCGAGGACGCGCTCAACAAGGCCGACGCACGAGCCGCCTTGGACAAGGACTTTGCTGCTTTCAGAACCCAGAATGAAAACGTCCGGTCCTGGATCAGAGACCAGAACCAAAACCTGCAGGCTCTGGACGCCACCATGCAGCCTGAAAAGAGGCGGCAGATTGCACAAGTGAGTCTAAAATTGTCTTGAAAAGGGACTTCGAGTTTTGTTTTTTTTGTTTTTTTTGTCTGGGAATTTTAACAATCAAGAAAAAGCAAAGAATATACCACTGATATCTTGATCCCTAATTTGTTAAAAATACTTAGTTCAGTGTATTTGGAGTAAGTGTCTCTCGCCACAAGCTGATTTGGTTATCTACATGGATATTTGTTTCCTTTAGGCCTCTCTGAGCTCCAAGCCTGAGGGAGACTCAAAGCTCGAGGCGCTGAAGGGACGCTGCCAGAATCTGTGTGACAGCGAAAACCTGGACGAGAGCAAGAAACTGGAGGTTCGACGGACGGTGACAGACGCAGAGGAGCAGTGGCGGGCGGTCCTGCAGAGCGCCAAGGAGGCCGTCGACAAGGCGGAGACGCAGGCTGCCGTCGAAAGGGACTTGGATGCTTTCAAAACGCAGAATGAAAACGTCCGGTCCTGGATCAGAGACCAGGACCAGGACCTGCGGTCTCGCGGTAGTCACATGCCGTCGGAGGAAAGAGCACAGATTGCTCAGGTGAGGGCATCAGTCATTGTGTTGCATGATTTATTCAGAAACATATGATTTGCTTTGCCTCAGAGTATCAAAACTACAAGCCCAAACCCATAAAGTAACTTTAACTATTTAACGCAGTAAATAGCCACCATCATTAACCCTCTGAACCCCAAGCAGGTTTTGGGTGTTTTCTGCTCCCCTCACATTTTGGCTCACTGTGGGCTTGTTTTTCACTGCAGTTACAAGTGCTGCACCTCTATGGAAACAGCACAGCTGTGGCTATCACATGGAGTCATTCAAAAATGTCTTTCATACAGTATGAAAGAGTTATAGTGCCATAAATAATAAAAATATAAAAACGGCAAACTGATTTTTTTTGATAATTTATTTTACAAAAATCGAGAAACATTGGAATAAATATACAGAATATTTTTTCAGGTGCCCACAAGTGTCACTGATCCAGGAAAAAAAAAAGTAGGGCTTCACATGATTTATTTTCTGAAATATTAACATTTTTCCAACCTGTATAAACTTAGGCGTTTTTACTGCCTTGCGCCCTTCCATGTTACTACTGTTGCCTACACACTGAAATTCAGTGAATTTTTGTCACGCGACTGTTGGGCTCACCTGAATCAATCAAGATGTCTCAGATCCACTGAAGACCGCAGAATTTTCTGTTTTTTGAATTATCTGGATTGATTAAACGACTATTTTTTGGCGAATTGTTGAATGAAGCATGTATAATAAAATGATTCGAATGAAAAATCACTTTTTTAGGCTTAGGAAAAAAATGGTTTTTAAAGCTTCCAGCTATGATAAACGATTGAATTTTGGCGATTTTTTAAAAAATACATGTCTTTCTATCCCGCTGGCGGGTTTGGCGTTCAGGGGGTTAACATGACAAAGTGGAGTGGAGATGTAGATAAAATGACAAGTGACACATGGGTTCTGCAAAAATGAGGTGCAATTCAATATTAGAGAGACGTGTAATACCTAATACACAAGTTATAGCCTCAATATTTAGTTCTTTCAAAGCTCTGCCTGTATCTTTGTTTGCAGGCTGTTTTGAGCTCCAAACCTGAGGGAGACTCAAAGGTGGACGACCTGAGGAGGCAAAGCCAGAGTCTGTGTGAGCGTGAAGCCCTGGAGGAGAGCAGGAAACAGGACGTCCTGCGGGCAGTGAAAGACGCAGAGGAGCAGTGGCGTGCGGTCCTGCAGGCGGCCGAGGAGGCTCTGAACAAGGCCGAGGCTCAAGCTGCGCTGGAGAAGGACGTGGACGCCTTCAAATCTCAGAGCGAAGGTGTCCAGTCTTGGATCAGGGAACAGAAACAGAAGCTGCTGTCGCTCGGTAGTCACATGCCGTTTGAGGAGAGGTTACGGGCCGCACAGGTGAGATTACAAATTAGATGCAATTAAAGGTCTCAGATACTAAAATACCTGTAATCTTAGGTTGCACTGGCGCTTTTTGTCTCAGTGTTAAGGCTAACATATGAAGCCAAAAACCCTGAGTAACATGTCAGAAATAAAAGCAAATGATCTTGATTTTCTGCTGTTTTGACACACAAAAGCCTGTCGATGTTGACAAATTTGCAGTCAGAGTGAAGTCACAGGCAACTTCTGTTCACAAAATGCCTGCACCCACAGCTTGCACTGTAAATATCGACCGGTGTCTTTGCCTTCAGGCTGTTGTGAACTCCAACTCCGAGGCAGAATCCAAAGTGAACGACCTGCAGCGGCGAGGCCAGAGCCTGTGGGAGCACGAGGACCTGGAGGAGAGCAGGAAGCAGGACGTTCAGCGGACGGTAAAAGACGCCGAGCAGCAGTGGAAAACCGTCCTGCAGGCCGCCAGAGAGGCCGAGGTCCGGAGTCTCACCGACGACTTCGACACGCAGAGGAAAGACACGCAGACCTGGATCAGAGACAAACAGCAGCGGCTGCAGTGTGTGAGCAGCCACGCCCCACCTGAGGAGAGACGCCGCACAGCAGAGGTCTGTCTGAACTCCGTACACTGCAGACACACTGATCACTTTTTTATTTTCAGCGAATTCAGTGTGATTCATGAATTTTTCTGACTCATGATATTGGCATGTCTTGAGCTGCCAAAGGGAGTTGTGTTTCAAAAGAGTTTGGGACATGAGGTGAGGTTTGAAAGCTCAGCACCTGCTAAAGTGATAGTTAAGTTTACTAGATCTAAGGTCAGCTAACTCACTGCCCTCTTTTAAGTCGCATCTCAAAACCTATTTTTACAGGAAGGCCTTTTTAGAGTAGCTCTCTCTTGCTTGCCACTTTTATTGCTTTATTTTATCTTGTTTTATTTTATTTTATTTATTTTTATTTATTTTATATCTACACTCCTGACTTTGGTTGTATCCTGACTGTTTTATCTTGCTCCGTAAAGCAGATCGGGTTTATGGTTTCATGTTGAAGTTTTTGTGTGGTTGGCGTTGACTGTATTGTTTTGTCTGATCTGTAAAGCACTTTGTAACTGTGTTTTGAAAGGTGCTATACAAATAAAGTTTTATTATTATTATTATTATTTATTATAAGTTACTGATCAATAATCTTAATTAATCCACAGATGCATGGTCATGGCCATTTTGTGATATGCAGAACTAAAAAATGTAAGCCTTGAAGCTGTTTTTAGAGCATTAATTTCCACGTCATATCCACATTTTCCATGTTAAAATGATTCCTTTGATACTATTAATCATGTTTTTTTGTAAGTGGATCACAATGAGCTTCACTTCCTCGGTCAACAATATTACATGCAGCCAAAAATGAGGAGTGCACTAGACAAAACCAAACGGGTGGTGGAAATTTTGATATTGAGAGAGCTTGTCCTTTCATCATGCATTTTTTCTTTCCACCAAATTGTCTGTTGCATGTAATGAGAGCATCGGATTTTCTTTTGATAGACCGTCCTGAGCTCCAGACCTGAGGGCGACTGTAAGGTGAACAACCTGAGGAGGCGAGGCCAGAGCCTGTGTGACCTTCAGGACCTGGAGGAGAGCAGGAAACAGGAGGCTCAGCGTGCCGTCAAAGACACGGAGGAGCAGTGGCGGACGGTCCTGCAGGCGGCCGGTCAGACGGCGGACGACGCCGAGGCTCAGATCGCCGTGGAGAGCGAGATGAGAGTGTGGGAGGTCAGAGAGCTTAACACCTCTGTTAGACACTCATTTATCTGACTTTTATCCACAGAGACCTGCAGTGAGAGCAACAGTACAATGACATTTCCCATATCATTAAAATAAAAGTTCCCGTAACAATCTTACCAGTCATTTTGTAAAGGAAAGAAAGAGTTAAAACAACATCAGCCTCGTGGAAATTATGATAAAATATTCCTTCACTGCAAAAACGCAAAATCTTACCAAGACTATTTGTCTTATTTCAAGTCAAAATATCTCATTACACTTAAAATAAGACATGATCACCTCAGAAGTAAATTGTTTTTAAACAATTTTCACTTGTTTCAAGTGAAAATTTACTTGAAACAAGTGAAAATTTGCTTGTTTCATTGGCAAAATTTGCCAGTGGAAAAAGTGAAAATTCACTTGAAATAAGTGAAAATTAGCTAGAAACAAGAAACGAATTTTGCCAATGAAACAAGCAAATTTTCACTTGTTTCAAGCAAATTTTCACTTGAAACAAGAGACAATTGTCTAAAAACAAGTTACTTCTGAGGTGATCATGTCTTATTTTAAGTGTAATGAGATATTTTGACTAGTAATAAGACATTTTTGACTTGAAATAAGAAAAATAATCTTGGTAAGATTTTGAGTTTTTGCAGTGTTTGACCTTTAAATAATTTTGTACAAGAGAGAAGTGCAATGTAAATGATTAAGAGGCAACCCAAAAGACTTTTTTTTATCATGTCTGAATGTTTTTGATTGGACCCTTGCTGGATAAACTGCAGAACTGAGCATTAATTCAGTGTGTGTTTTTCTTTCTTTTTCAGCTGAGGGAGTTTGATTCTCATAAACAGGAAGCTGAGACGTGGCTGAGAGACCTGCAGGGAAGGCTGGAGTCACTGAGCAGCCAAACGGAGGCGGAGGACAGACTGCACGCCGCTCAGGTGAGCCTGCCGATAAGGAGCGCCGAGGCTCCGGTTACGAGGTCGCTCCTGTTCAGCACAAAGATGCTTTCAAAGTCCCAACTCTGGAGGAGGAGGAGGAGGATTTAGACCCGGAGTGCAACAAGTGAACAAGAGGAAATGTTCTCGTCTTCTTTAATAGCAGCCAGCGTGCTAAAAGCAAATAGCAAATGAAGCACAGTGACCCCCCCTCCATTGTAACTAAATATTAAGTCTGCCCCCTGAAGATCGACCCCCTCATAGTCGCTTCAGATCCTTTGAGTCAAGCAGTTGTTTAAATTTATTTAGAAATGTAATCATTTTCATTCTTTAATATTTAAAATCATATCTGTGCCGTCTCATTACTGCGACAAAGCCACACCACAATTCAAATTGGCCGGAAATTCAAGTCTTGATGCTGCTGTCGTAATCAATTTTAAAGATTTTAAATGCTCATGCGATTAATATTAATATGGTCCAAAAATAAATAAATAAATAAATAAATACAGATAAATAGTTAAACCCTCATGCTGGATGGCTGCATCTGGTTTGACTGAGGGAATCCTGTGATGGAAACAGTCCAACTGGATATATAATCTGTAGGATTTTCTCTCAGGTCTGCATTTTAGCTTAAATAAAGCTAAGATAAGTACTTAAAACTTGTGGAGTGTGACGTTATGATTTTAGATTATAGTTTTCTTTCCACCCGAATACTAAAGCTGCTGATTTTACTGATCAATAAACTGAAAACCACAGAGGAGAGGCTCTCCAGTGAAATCAGCTGGTGTAAATAATCTGCAGACTCGTGGTTCCTCTGTGTTTTTGTTTGCTTTTGTTGTTTTGAGTTTGATTTTAAGCTTAGAAATGACTTTATTTCACGTAACCGCAGGCCATCCTCAACTCCAAGCCCGAAGGAGACTCCAGGCTGCAGGAGCTGCGGAGGCGAGGCCAGGCTCTGTCTGAGCACCAGGACCTGGAGGAGAGCAGGAGGCAGGAGGTCCAGCAGACGGTGAAGGACACGGAGGAGCGGTGGAGGACGATCCTGCGTGACTCCAAACAGGCCCTGGATCAGGCCGAGCGCCAGTGTGCTCTGCAGGCCCGGCTCAGGGACTACGAGGCCCAGAGGGAGACCACCCGAGGCTGGCTGGAGGAGAAGCAGCAGAGCCTCTCCTCTCTGGACTCCCAGACCGACCCAGAGAAGACAATAAACGCTGCACAGGTACAAGCACAGAGCAGTGTGTGTTTCAACAGGTTAACAGCTCACTCTTTTCCAGTGTTGGGACCAATTACTCACAAAACTAATAAGTTACAATTACTAATTACTTCTGTAAAAAAGTAATTTTGATTACTACTCAATTACTGCTGCAGAAGAGTAATTCAGTTACTGGGGAAAGTAATTTTTATGATTACTTTTTTTCTTTTCTTAAATCCTCTTATTAATGCACATATTTTTGCATTGCTGTTGCAGTGTGGACATTGCTGTCAAATTTCATCTGTCATTGTCAGTGTTGGGCACGTTACTTTGAAAAAGTAATTCATTACAGTTTAAAGTAGTGATGCCAGCTTGTTCAAGTGGGGAATTGAACCCCCGGTCTTCTGTATGGCAGGAGGAGATACTATCCGCTCTACCGTTAGGGAACACATGCAATTTTTGTAATTTGTGCTCAATCATTCTCCACGCATGTTGATAAGTTACGAAAAGCTGCAAAGTCCGACCGATTTGAAAATTGACACACCGCTTTTTCTCCACAAGACGCACATTTTTTTGAATAGGATAATAAAATAATAATAATTATTAGTAGTAAGTAACGGCGCATTTTAATGTCAGTAACGGTAACGGCGTTACAACGGGGGGAAACAGTAATTTCTTTGATTACTCGTTACTGATAAAAGTAATGCCGTTAGTAACGCCGTTTCTTTGTAACGCCGTCACTCCCATCACTGCTCTTTTCACAAAATGCACTGCCTCAGAAGTCAGTTTGGATCTGGAACGAGCTTGGCAACAGCCTCAAAGCGTCACTGTCCATCTCCATCTTCAAACACCGGCTCAAAGAACAATTATCAGGCACTTACACATAACTTCGTTTATCAGCTATTCTGGGATTGTATGGTTGTGTATCTGTATGTCTGTAATTGTTACCTGTATGTTTGTATGTTTTAAGCTGTAGGTCTATGGGTCTGTCCTTTGCAAATTGTGTGCAATGTAGCATCAAATGGCTCCCACCATAAGCTTTTGAGACCAATTTCACATACAACAATGTAAACAAGCAATATGTAATGTGGAATAATTGTGTGTGTGAAATAAACCTCAATCAATCAATCAATCAAAAAAAAATTAATTTAATATAAACAAAACCAACAATTCAGCTCATTAGCTTGAATGGGACTTTTTGCCAGTGATTTGTAAAGTTAGCCCAGCATAACAACACAAAACCGTTGTTTGCAGATTGTTGAAAAGTCAGTTATTAGGCCCAACTTTATTATTAATCAACAGCAGCGTTGGCTGTTTTCCATTATGAACATGATCGCTGTAATTTTGCATGGTGGGGAAAAAAATCACAGTTCACCTCAGGTCACACAGGACTGCAGAAAAATAATTTAGTTTCACCCCAAGTAGCAGTGTAGCAGTAGCAGTATATAATAGCAAATGTTAAAGCATCCAAAAAACATGCACATCCATAATAACAGAATCAAAGTATGATTTACAACATGCACTAAAGTAAAAAATTAGATAATTTTTGGGCTAATTTAAGAAAGGTAAAAGGTGTTTGTCTCCCTGTAGGTAAACTTTTATACGCCCTGCATAATGTTGCTTGTGCAGTCATGTTTTATAATAATCTGAATTTAGAGTTTTGATTCCACAGCCTAAGGGAATGTTTGCAAGGTTAATAAATCAGTTTAACTTTAATTGTAAGTTATATGAATTATACCTGCGTGTAACAGCAAAGCAGAGAGCTGTTCCTCTTGTTGTTGGCTGAGGTTTTAGCTCTCAAAGTGCCTTCTAGTTTTATTTAATTTTTCCTCTCTGTTTATTTTCCCATTTTTCATTGTGTTGCGTGTTTCTTAAGTGATTTAGTGATTTTCTTGTCTCCAGACCATCCTGAGCTCCAAGCCCGAGGGGGACTCCAAGCTGTCGGAGCTGAGGCGACAGAGCCAGAGTCTGTGTGAAAACGAGGACCTGGAGGAGGCCAGGAGGCGGGAGGCTCAGCAGACGGTAGAGGACGCGGAGGAGCGGTGGAGGAACGTCCTGCAGGCCGCGGAGGAGGCTCTCAGCAAGGCTCAGGTCCAGTACTCCCTCTCCAGGGAGCTGGACGGTTTCCGCGCCCAGGCAGAGAGCAGCGGAGCCTGGGTCGCAGAGCTGCAGCGGCAGGCCGACTCCCTGAGGAGCGGCTCTCACGGCAGCCGGGCCCAGATAGAGGACAGGCTGAACACGGCACAGGTAGAACACAGCACAGGTAGAACACCGCACAGGTAGAACACAGCACAGGTAGAACACAGCACAGGCTTTTTGCTGGAAAAGTAATCCCATGTGCCAGAGGAGATTTGGTGTTTGCTTCAAAACCCAGAGGAGTGTATCCATTGCATCCATGTTAACACCTTGCAAGCAAGCATGTAAGTATCACGTAGCTCTTATTGTCGGCACACATTCTTCACATTTGTGCATTTGTTCTTCTTTTGTCAAGTTTAATGTTTTTCTGCAATGCTCAAATGAAAAACACGTTGACATTTTTATTTGGTCTGTTAGTCATTTATGCACATTTTAACATATACAGTCGTTGCATGTCCTCAGAGGAGGGATGCTGCAAAACAGCTCGAGGGACACATTCATGAATACTAATGATGCATAGATATATAAATACATGTTTTCTTCATAACAAGCAATGCATGGTTCTGTCCTCAGGCTATTCTGAGCTCCAAGTCGAAGGCGGAGGCCGACATGCTGGAGCTGAAGAGACGAGAACAGAGTCTGTGTGAAAATGAGGACCTGGAGGAGAGCAGGAAACAAGAGGTGCAGCAGGCGGTAAAAGACACAGAGGAGCAGTGGAGGGCGACGCTGCAGGCTGCTGAGGAGTCACACAGGTACAGTGACACCTGCTGCTGTTGACCTCTGACCTCTAACCTCTGACCTCACTGTGGAAGCAGGCATTTCTCCCTCAGGCCATCAGTGGGTTATCATGTCAGCTTCCCAATCCAGTGATATCCATGGGTGTCATTTGCCTTTTCCATGTTGTTGTACATCGAGCTCTGGGTTGCTAAGTAACTGGTCTGATCCTCTGTATCGCCTGTTTACCCATCAGGCAGTTGGCGGGCGTGTTGGAGCGCCTGGTGTCCTGTCAGTCCGAGCGCGCTCAGGCTCAGTCCCGCCTGGCTGAGCTCAAGCAGCAGACCGCCGACCTGCCCCGCCTCTTCTCCTGGCCCGGCCTGGGAGACCGCCGGCAGGCCGCCGAGCAAATCCGGAGCCTGCTGGACCGAGCCGGCGCCCTCGCCCCCGTCCTGTCCGCTGTGCACGCAAAGGTGAGGATCTTACCGGAAAGCCCAAAATATTACAAATCCTTTCAGGGCTGAGTAGCTCACAAATTTAGTTTGGCTGAAAGTGGGTTCACAGGGAAAACAAAACAAAAAAATCTCTCGACTTCTCTTCCCCGCCTTCAGAGTTTGGAGTTGTCTGAGATCACCCAGGACCCCAGCTGGTCCCACCCGTCCTGGGCGGCCATGGAGGAATCCATCCCTGCCGTGCTCAAAGAGCTAACGGTGAGTTATGTACTCCGAATAGACAGATGTAGAGTATTCCTTGGAAATTATGCAAGAAATTATTTTGTTTCATGATTCCAGTCTTTAATTCATTGCAGCTAATAATTTATTACCACAGTAAGTTCTGTGCATTTGTAAATTTGCTTTAAAAAATGTTCTAAGGTGTAATTCTCAGTCCTCCTTGCTGTCTTCTTTCCCTCTTCTACCTTTCTGCATTATCACTTATCATTTAACTGGTTTATCAGTGACAACAGGGAGTCTCACGCAGCTTTCTTTGTGAGCAGGAGCTCGGAGCCAACATGGAGTCGGGCATCCGGACGGAGCGTCAGTGCATGCAGCTGGTGGAGCAACACGGAGCCGCTCAGAACTGGCTGAGGGAGCAGGTGAAGAGTCTGGGAGCTCCTCCGGAGGACAGGCAGGGTCTGCACGCTGCTGTCAACACACTGAAGGTCAGAGAGTAAAACACACACACACACAAAGACTCAGCAATAAGAGCTGTCAAGGCAGTTCACATGCACACACACAAGAGACACAATCCACAAACACACAATTTATTTGGGTTATTGGGATATGAGAGGCGTCTATGTTGTCCTTGTGGTGAAAACATTAGTGTATTCAGAGTCATCTCTTATGCTCATACAGCCTATTTAGAAATAAAGTTTATTATATCAATGAAAAAACTACCAAGGAAAGATATTTCCAAGTTAAAAGTGTATTATTGCTGCAGTAAATTTTGGTTTTGTGATTGAAGTGAGGCTGGATAGTTCATGAGAGTAGGAATGTTAGTCTCTTAAACAGAAATTATGTCTTTGCTTTGGCAACTTACCAGCTTTATAAGTTCAGTATTGCCATGACAACAGTGTCAGAAGTTGAAAAAAAGAGAGTTCAAGGCACCTTGTATTGATGGCAGGGATTTAATATCACAGAATATAAACACAGCTTTTTAACGTTTTCTTTTCGTTTGCTCCATCTTTTGTTTTTAATATGTTATTGTATCGCGAGTCCACACAGCGTCTGTTCACCTCTTCGTTACTTTCTTCCATGAACGTCTCTGGTGCCGAGTGACACAAATCCCCAGTTCTCTTCTGCTTATCTAATGTTTTTAGCTTTCAGCCTGAGCGCACAAACTAAACCACCATCCAAGATTGTTGACGTAAAACATGAAATCCTGTTCTCTGTAAATTCTAATCATCTGCCCCCTCCTCCCACCCCGCACCAGGCTCTGCTCCAGACGGTGGACCGGGAGGAGAGGGAGATGAAGGAGCTGGACTCGGCCAGAGACGGCCTGCTGAGCCTCTGCACCCCCGGAGGTCGGGACGCCCTGACGCTGGAGGTCAGCCACCTCCACGAGCTCTGCGCCTCCTCGGAGCAGGAGGTGAAGGAGCGCCTGGCCGGCTGCGAGGCCAGGCTGGAGGAGCTGGACAGGCAGGCGGCCGGCAGAGTCCAGGGCCTGAAGGACCGAGCGGCGGCCCTGCAGTGGGAGCTGCGCTCTCTGGACCAGGCGCTCAGCTACAGCGAGCCGCAGAACAACATCGCCCAGCTGCAGCAGCACTGGCACAGCCTCCAGGTGCCTTCATTCACTAAAGCTCAGGATGTAATGTGACCGCCCACTGTGTTATCAGACAAGAGACACTGCCTGTGCACAGACGTGATGAATGTCAGGAGGAAGGAGGGGGTGTGAGGGAAAGTGATTTGGGATTATCAAGTGTGCAAAACTCCCATCTCAAATGCTAACAGGAATCTGCAGAAATGGCTCAAATAATTTTCATGTTGTAATTTTTTTTTTTTAACGTGGGTAGAGTACCACATGGAAGGGCCTGTACAAAGTACAAAAAATAGGCACAACATTTTCTGCAGAGAAAAATAAATACAGCTCTGTTTATCCATAAAACAGCAGGTTTCAGCAACCAGTGAGACACAGGGGCTCTATATTTTTATTTTATTTTATATTAAGGCAGTTAGGAGATTAAAAGTCTCTTTTGCAAGAGCATTCTGGCCAAGACAGGCAGCAGCACAAATAACAGGACTGCAGACATACAAGAAAATCTAACAAGTTACAATAAAAATAGGAAATAAATTACAGAAGATTCAGGTCATTTTGATTCCAAGCAGAGGGAGCAGCAAATTTACACACATTTTGTTCAGTTCAGTTCAGCCTTTAGGGACAGATAATAGTAATAAGTCCTGAGATCGAAGACAGTAATGTGCCATAGTTTTATAAAAGTTGTGGATCCATAGGTAAGACAGAAGCAAACCAAGAATTGCCCTGTAAATAAAAATCTACCAGTGCTAGAATAAAGCGACTGATTCTGATGGTTATCGTTATCTTTCAGGGCAATAAGAATAAAAACATTAGTTTTGCCTCCAACCATCTCACTGCACTTACACTGCATGTCAATCAAAGATATATTTTTTCTTCAGAAATCCAAATTAAGGGAGAATATAAAAGCTGAAAGACTTCTATTCCCAGATGTGCAGTGTCTCTGTTCTACAATACAAAGCAGAAGATTCAGTTTATTTAGTTATGAGTTACACTTTAAAGTGAATTTAGCCCAGTATTGTTAACTGGACAGTATCTGGTAAGGTCACGCAGCTTTCTCATCAGTCCTTAATGATCCCTATTAATGTACTTTCCCTACGTGTTGGTGACGCTGCATTGCAAATGTGATTTACACGATGACGTTTCCATCCTTTCTCAGAACTGTGAGAAGTCACTGGAAGGTCTGGGGGTGAAAGTTCATGACCTGCACCAGGAGTCGCAGTCTGCGGCTGCAACAGATGAGCTGCCAGCAGACGTCGTCACCACGGTGGAATCTCTAAACCAGCAACACGACAGGTACACCAACATTTAACCTCTGCCAGCTCAGGAGTTATTTTTAGTTTATAGACAAGAATATGCAGAAAAAAGGTGACTACAAATATGTGTTAAAGTTTGTGTCAAAATCGTTGTACAGGTGAATTTGGCTCAAAGAGGAGTGTAACAGTGGAAAAATAGGGTAGAGAATGAACAAAAGGAAGGTGCAGTTGTATCATTTTCTTTTTGGATTCTTACATTTGTCTTTATTTAATGGAAAATACAAGCAGGGAAGTGATGTGTCATTGCGAGAGGTCTGGTTCAAAAGCGACAGTCCACTTGACCGGTGGGGTATTTCCAGCTGTGCTTTGGTTTACCTGAACAGACTCTGCTCTGATAAACTGTCAGCTGGCACAGCTCTGCTTCAGTTCAGCTCTCAGTCCACAGTCACAGGCCGGCAGCACACCACAACGCTGTGCTGTTGGTCAGTGACACGGAAACAAGGAGCTCTCATTGATTTATGACCTGTTTGAAATGTCGAGAGGTTATTACATCTTAACCTCATGTCTGGTTTGTGGAACTGAGGGTCGGGACACACACAAACACAGGCAATATCAAAAGATGTGTATAATTAAAAGGTGTATTTTTCTCAAAAAAAAAAAGAAAAAAAAAGATCATTATAAAATTGTATCAGCTGTAAACGTTTAGTATCACTGACCATTTTTCAAGTTAAATTCAGCCAAGAAAACGGTAATGTTAGGGGAAGATTTAGAAAACTTTGCTTTGTGAATATCGAATTTACCAAATAAGATCATATAATTAACTACATGGTGAGTGTAAGAGTTTGTATGCTCACAGGAAGCTCTAACCCCTTAACCAGCAGTTTGTAAAGTCTGTACTGTTCTGTTCAGAGTGTAATCTTAAATCTTAATCTTAAACATCTTTCCAACATGTAAACAATTTTTGATAACTTAGATGAACTTTGATCATATTTATTACAAGGATAAATATTGAACAATATCTTCCACTGTACTTTTATTTTATTTGATATAGAAAGCCATGCATTTTGTCAGTGTATGTCCTTGAGGATGGAATTCCTAAACGATTTCCCTTTAGACAAAAACATTCACTGTTATATGTGATGGTGTGTATTCTGCTGCTTAAAGTGAAAGTGATTTGGTTGTGTGTGTAGCCTGAGGTCCAGGCTAAGCGTGAGGCAGGGATCCTGCTCTGACAACGCAGCTCGCTGTCTGACCGACTGTCTTCACGCCCTGCAGCGGTGGAACCACAGCAAACCATCAGAGACTGTTTCCTCTGTTAAGGTATTGTTTTTAATCTGCTGTAATCCAGGGAGGGTTTACTGACAACACACACAGCTTCACACTCATACAGTATAATACACTTGCAGAAATACTAAACATAATCTACCAGGAGAAAAGTTCTTCACGGAAAAAAATAATTTTTGAGATGTGTAATATTTGTGAAAAATGACTTCAGCGGCAGATAATGTTGCTAAAGTTTTTTTTTCTTTAATATTCAGGCCATGCTGTAATCAGTTATTACTTTGTCGGTACTTTATGATACTGTCAGTCTCTCCCGTGCTGTGTTTGGTTTTTAAATCAAACTTATGAGATACAGGACAATTTTGTGCATGCCTACAAATTTTAACCAATAAAACTAAAGTAGCAATTTTTTAGGTTTATAGTTGCAACCTCATTTATGCAATTTAATGTTTTAGCTATATTGCATACTGTGTGTTATCACAGATGATGTTTTAGCTACCTGTCCTCTGCAAATTAGCTCATACGTCAAAATAATGTTCAGTCTTAGTTTATGCACTGTGTTCAGTTTCCTAGAATGTGTTCATGCAAGTCATTTAGCTGACAAAAGTCTTTAGACCTTGTGGAGCTAAGCAAAATGAAAAGGGAGAGTAAAACACTTGCAATGTAAAAAGTACGAAAATGTATTCATGCTTAACATTGCATAAATATGCATGTGTAAGCTGGCAACACAAATTGCTTCATGAGGAGGATTGCTGATGCAAAATATGCAAAATGACTTCAGGTGATGTTAATCATGAATATATTGTCTTACTTTCTGTATTGCAGCTAGTTATGGTCCTGTTGTTATCAAGGAAAAATATTAAGCATTAACTTTGGGATTAAGTTAAATATATTAACTCAGGACCCCACTACCTCCAACATCTCACTGACTTGTTATATCCATTCATAGTTGATGCATTTGCACATTTTGTTTCACATACAAACACAGCCATTAGGATACTTACAACATTTACAACTTTATAACAAGTTTTCTATCTTTGTCTCCTGGTATTAGGTGGCTTTAGAAGAAGGTGAAAAAATGCGACTTAACCTGCAAGAGGCGCTTTCTCACCAGCAGTTTCTGGTAGACTGTCTGAAACCTGACGTGTTGGAGAGACTGCAGAAAGAGGGCTCAGAGACACTCAAAGAAGCAGACACACATACTGCTTCTCTCAGCCAGAACATGAAGGTATTTATATAATATTTCAATATTATTCAATATATTCAATATTTCAATAAGCTGAATTGAGTCACTTATATGAAATTTTAAAATGTACTCATATGGTTCCAATCGCAACAATTCTCTGTGTACCTTACTGTACCTTTTTCATTTATTTATTTTTGTTTTTCATTTGAGGAACTTGATGAAAAGAGTAAACAGAAGTTGCAAGACCTTCAGTCGTCTCAGGTCCTGCCTGATAATCTGCCGGAGACGCCACTGGTGGCACCACCACGGAAGAGCAAGCACTCACCTGAGAAAAAGCGTGCTTCCATTGTCCAGGAAAGCCATCAAGAAAACAGTGCCACAGTGGAGAAATCCATATCTGTTGAGGAGGAGCTTTCAGTTTCACTAGACACCATACACACTGAGACTAAAACACCAGATCCTACTATAACAGTAGTCGTGGAAGAGAGTAAAACTACTGGTGTGGAGCAAACCAAGCCTGAACCTACCAAGAGGAAAGCTAAGAGGCAGAAATCTCTTCCAGAACCCACCACAGAACAAAGTAACACTGCTTTTGGAGAGGCACAGTGTAAGAATATAAAATTATCTAGGACTCCTGATCTTGCTAGACCAGAGCAGACTCAAACTACTGCTGAGCAGCCTACACCGACCAAAGCAGACCCTAAGAGTGCACTATCTGAAGTGTCTCCTGTGGTTGCCACAGCAGAGCAAACTGCTTTTATGGAGCGCACCAAACCTGAAGCAAATTGTGCAGAACTTTCTGTGGGTGCTGTGGAACCTGTACAGATCAGACAAGTCTCTGAGAGTCCAAAACCTGTGCCATCCAGGAGAAAGTCAAAGGCTTCACCTACTGATGCAGAGCCTTCACAGACCAAGGGGGAGACTCAAATGCAGCCAGTTTCCATTACTCAAGAGTCAGTCACAGATCAGACTGGATGTGCTGTTGTGGAAGAAAGTGAGCACATACCAACAAGGATTCCAGATTTCTCCACAGTTTCAGAGGCTGTCACTACCAGCCCTGTAACTGCTGATGGTGAGACTGAGGGCATTAAGAAAGAGCCTGAGTCTCTGAAGTCTTCCATTACCCCAGAATCAATCACAGAGCCAGCTGAAACCACTGTCGTTGAGGAAGCCAAGCTTGTACCTACCAGAAGAAAGTCAAAGGGTCAACAACTTTCCAAAAAGCCTAGTGATGCAGAATCTGCAAAGATCAAGGAAGAGCCTGTGAGACTGAAGTCTTTCCCAACTTCAGAGCCCATCACAGAGACAAATGGTGAGCAACATAAGTCTGTGCCAAATACAAGAAAATCAGAGAGTCTGGAAGTTTCCACAACTGCAGAGCCAATCACTGCCCATGGGAGAGCTTCTGATGGGGAGCATGAGAAAACTAAAAAAGAACCTGAGAGTGTGAAGTCTTCTTCCGCTCCAGACTTGGTCAGTGGAAAAACTGAAACTGCTGTTATTAAACAAGGTAAGCTCTCACCACCGAAACGAAAACCAAAGAGCCCTGTGATCTCTCTGAAGCCTAAAGAAGTTAAACCTGCACAGACCAAGAAAGAGAAGTCCCCCTTGAGCTCCAAGAAGCAGATGGGAACTGCTGTTGTGGTGGAAACTCAGCACTTGTCAACCAGGGTTTCAGAAATCTCCACAATTTCAGAGGCTGTCACTACCAGCCCTATAACTGCTGATGTGCAGTCTGAACACACTAAGAAAGAGGCTGAGTCTCTGAAGTCTTCTGTTGCTCCAGAGGCAGTCACAGAGCAAGCTAAAACCACAGTTGTTGAGCAACCCAAGCTTGTACCCACCAGAAGAAAGTCAAAGAGTCAAGAACTTTCCAAAAAACCTGCTGATGCAGAACCTGCACAGGTCAAGGAAGAGCGTGAGACTCAGAAATCACTCGCAACCTCAGAGCCAGATGCTGCCCATGGTAAAACTACTGATGTAAAACAATCTGAGAGTGTGGGGTCTTTCACAATGCCAGAATTGGTCACAGGAAAAACTGAAACCGCTGTTATAAAACAAGGTAAGCTTTCACCACCAAAACGAAAACCAAAGAGCCCTGTGCTCACCCCGAAACCTAAAGAAGTTGAGCCAATACAGATCAAGGAAGAGCCTGACAGTCAAAAATCAGCTGTAAGCTCCAGAGAGCACAATAAAACTGCTGTTGTAGTGGAAACTAAACACATATCAACCAGGGTTTCAGAAATCTCCACAATTTCAGAGACTGGCACTACTGGCCCTATAACTGCTGATGTTGAACCTGAACACACTGAGAAAGAACCTGAGTCTCTGACGTCTTCCATTATTCCAGAAGCAGTCACAGAGCAAGCTGAAACCACGGTTGTTGAGCAACCCAAGCTTGTACCTGCCAGAAGAAAGTCAAAGAGTCAAGAACTTTCCAAAAAACCTGCTGATGCAGAGCCTGCACAAGTCAAGGAAAAGCCTGAGAGTCTGAAGCCTCTCCCAACCTCAGAGCCTGTTGCTGCCCATGGTAAAACTACTGATGTACAACTGGAGATAACTACTAAACAGCCTGAGAGTGTGAAGTCTTTGTCAGCTGAAGACTTGGTCAGAGGACAAACTGCTGTTGTACAACAAAGTAAACTTTCACCACCCAAGAGAAAACCAAAAAGAGGTGATGTCTCCCTTACAGCTAAAGAAGTTGAGCCTGCAAAGACCAAGGAAGAGCCAGACGGTCAGAAATCATCCTTGAGCCCCAGAGGAGAGAATACAACTGATGATGTTGGGCCTGAACACACTAAGAAAGAGCCTGAGTCTCTGAAGTCTTCCATTACTCCAGAATCAGTCACAGATAGAGCTGATACCACTGCTGTTCAAGAGGCCAAGTTGGTACCCACCAGAAGAAAGTCAAAGAGTCAAGAATTTCCCAAGAAACCTACTGATCCAGACATTGCACAGGTCAAGGGAGATAATGAGAGTCAGAAGTCTTTCCCAACATCAGAGCCAGTCGCTGCCCAAGGTGGAGATGTTGATGTGGCTTTGTTTGTACCAACAAGGAGAAAGTCAAAAAGTCAAAAACTTTCTACAGCCTCAGAATCCAACCAAACTCTGGAGTCTCAGAGTCCAGAGATTTCCATATATCCCGAAAAGGATGCAAAGACAACAAGAGCAGTGGAGCCTCTTCCAGAGAAAGAGAAAGGCCATAAAGTGGCCACTGTCATCTTGGAATCTGTCTCACAGCAGATCCACACACCAGGAAGCAGTAGTCATTTAGTTGAGATCCTTAGTGAGGCTCAGCTTCCAGTTGAGTATTGTGCTGATAAAGCAGCTCTTCTACAAGGATTGGAAACTACAGAAGAGAGGCAAACTACACTAGTGATTGGTCCAGAAACTAAGAAGAGCAGTGTCCAGGTTCTCAGCACCGATCCTGCAAAACCCAGTGCTCCTGACAATTCAACATCTAAACAAGTTTCCGTTCCTGATACTCCAAGTACTGTTATCCATAAGAAAGCACAGGAGCCTCCAGGAAAGAAACTGGCCTCAGTCATCCTAGACACTTCATCTGTTTTTGTACAGATAACAGACACCTACCCACAGACAAGCTCTGAGATTGTGCGTATTGTTTCCAGTGGATTGTCTGGGGCTGATACCACATTCATTCAGGCATCAGAAAAATCAGAGACCGATACTCAGTTGCTTCCTTCTGTTGTATCTGTAGAGTCTTGCGTTCCACCCAGTCAGACTACCTTGTCTGAGGCTTCACCGCCTGTGTTACAGGAGGTTAAAGTCGCAGCTGGTGAGGTCCCAGAGCAAACCATTTCCCAGCCCACAGAGAGCGACTTGAGTACAGCTCCCCATGCACAGCTGCTTGTCTCCCAAGCCACTGAGACTCAAAAGCGATATCTGGTTCTTGACCTTCCTGAGATGGGAGTTTCCCAGGAGAAGCTTGTTGAGAAGCCAGATCAGTCAGAGAGAAAGTATGTTGATCAAGCACAACAGGAGTGTGTTGCTGAACGTGACACTGCTCAGCCTATTTTAACTATGCCTGCTGTTTCTGAGGAAGTGCAGCCACATGAGGCAGAGACGGCGTGCACAGATGTTAACTTACCTCAACAAGAGATGATGAAGCTGAAACCAAGCCAAACTGAGACTCAGGTAGAGCTTCTCAAAACCACAGAGGAAAGACCTGAAGAGGTCAAGGGATACAGTACGGAAGAAAACTATGCTGAAGAGTTGAAGCCCAAACATGACATACATGATGCACCCAAGAGTTTTGATGAAATACCTGTTAGGATAAAGAAAATTCACTCAGTCACTCACTCATTTGTCCAACTAAATACGCAGATCAATGTTGAGCTGCAGGAAAACTCAGCTGTCCCAACAGAAAAGAGCTCAAGAACAGATGTAGTGCAAATAATCAACCAATATGAGGCAGAACCAGAAAGCAAGGATGTGACTGTTACTGAGGTTCAGCCTGAAGAGGCTGAAGGCCAGCCAACCAAGGTAGAACAGCAAGAAAGCAGTCATGAATCTCTCAAAGTCAGAGCTAGCCAGGTCGCAGAGCAAACCATGGCACAGCCTACAGAAAAAGACTTAAGCACTGCACCCCATGCGCAGCCACCTGTCACCCAGCCCACTGACACACCACAAGATGATAACATAGACCAGTCATGGAAGAATATCCCTGAGATTCAAAAGAGATATCTGGTACTTGATCTTCCTGAGATGGAGGTTGTCCAGGAAAAGCTTATTGAGATGCCAGATCAGTCAGAGAGAAAGCATGTTGATCAAGCACAGCAAGAGCATGTGGCTGAATGTGAATCTACCCAGCCTATCTTAACTATGCCTGCTGTTTGTGAGGGAGAGCAACCACGTGAGGCAGAGGCAGAGTGTACAGACATTGAATTACCTCAACAAGAGATGACGAAACCAAGCCAAGCTGAGACTCAGCCGGAGCTCCTCAAAGCCACAGAGGAAAGTCCTGAAGAGCTCAAGGGTTACAGTACCCAAGAAAAGCATACTAAAGAGTTGGAGACCATACATGACATGCACGATGTACCAAAGAGTCTTGATGAAACATCTGTTGGGATAGAGGGAGTTCACACAAAAACCAATGTGTCATTGGTCCAAGTAACTACACAGCTCAATGTAGAACAGCAGGAAAACTCAGTTGTCCCAATAGAAAATAGCTCAAAGACAGATGTAGACCATACAAGCAGCCGAGATGAAGCAAAACCAGAAAGCAAGGATGTGATTATTACTGTGGTTCAGCCCGACAAGGCTGAAGGCCAGCCGGCTAAAGCAGAAGAAAGCAGCACTGAACCCCTTTTCACTGTAGTCCCCGAAGCACCAACAGATGTAAAGGAAAAAGATAAGAAAACAGAAGAATGGGAGAAGGAAGAGGTGAAGGAAAAGAGGTTCAGTTTAAACAGAGAACTGAAAGAAACTCCACCTCCCGTTGCCACAGCAACAGCTGATGACCAAGTGCGGCTGGAGAGTGATTTGCCACAGGTAAGACATTAGGATGAGTTGCTAATCTGGAGACTTATTTAACATTATTGTAAAGGCTGTTAATTCGACTAGTGTGTGTGGTTATTGGGTAATAGCCCAATAATTACTGACAAAATTTGGCCTTAATTCTAACTGAACTGGAGTCAGGGAAACTGTATTGTATTGAAAATCAAATGCCGATATAGATTAATTTGTTAAGAATAATTGCCCCTTAAATTAGGATTTAAGCAGGAATTACCTGTCAATGGGATTTTCTTTTTCTTTTTTAATATAATATAATAATATAACTAATAAGTTACTCAGGATTAATTAGATAAAGCTAGTTAAGATTTAGGCTGCAGGCTTCTTTCAGTTTTCGAGTACAAAATACCTCTAATTCAGAAAGAAGGTAGTTCTTACAAGGGAGAGAGGATGTGAATTGACATAATGAGAAAGAGAGAAATAGATTGACATCAGAAGAGAGGGGGAGAGAGAGGGAGACAAAAAAATATCCAGACAGGACAGAATGATTTTAGAGCTTGCTTGCCTCGAGGAAGTTATATATATGCTCTATTATTTTCAGCCCCTGCATTTATTTGCTTGCACTTACTCCTTAACACATTGAGTGTCTTGAATGACTGGTTAGTGTATCTTTAGACATTTTTGTCACACTTATGTCAAAATGCAATGAATTTGGGATTGTATAAGACTACATTTTATTGGCATAATACACAGAGCAAAGAGCATAAATCTGAGGTATGTGTACCTGTACAAGCACAGATTTCACTGCCCAAGGGTAGGAATATGAACTACCTCATGCATGATGTCATGATGTTGGAACAGACAGAGGGTAGGGATTGGTTGTATGTGCACTTTTAGTTTAAGGGAAAATAAGGGAAGGGTTATCTGACAGAGGAAGACTTTGGGGGGGGGGGGGGGGGGGTTGAAAACAGCACACTGTTCTGATTTCAACAAAAACAATGTACACTTGTGTGTTACAATATTTTCATACACTAGTATTGTAATTTTGTGTTCATAATAGGAACAGATGCACCGTGCAGAAAAAATGTCATCAGCACCAGTGGAGGCAGTTCCTGTTCAGAAAGCTTCATTTGTAGTGGTTGAGAAAATCCAGGTAGAAGTACAGCCCATCGAGGAAAACCAAGTTAAGGAAGAGGTTAATGTGAAGACTGAGGAACCAGTTCAGGAGGCAACAGAGGAACCCACCATGAAGGACACCTTCTCAAAGATCCAGCTTGTTGCAGGGACTGAACCTAGGAGCTTACTCTTTGAGGTATCAAGAAATTTTCATTGACATTTTGAAGGAGCAGTTGGTCTATTTTACTTGTGTAAAAATTGTGAATGTCAAAATTTTTATTTGGTGACAACTGTTGATAAATACTCGAAATGTCCTCAGAGAGCTGTGGTCTAAGCACAAAATACTCTCAGCATTGTGAGTTTTAATGCAACTAATTTTATTTGTCACATTATTTATCTTGTCATGATCTGAATCCTGCACATCTCATTCCTGTCCTAACATTCTCCACTACGTTTTTGGGCATGACCAAAAGTTTTGAGAGAATTTTTTGAGGCTCTGATGTGTTTCTGTGTCTTTCTAAGGATAAACCCCAGGATGACTCAGCCTCAGAGATTATGGGTACATCCATCAGTGACATGGAAGATCGTCTGAGCAGGCTGGTGGCTAAAGTCTTGGGCTGTAAAAACTGTTCTGTTGAACTCAACCCCACAACAATCGCCCAACAGGTTGAAAAGGCTGAGGTGAGACTCAAGACAGAAGGAAACTATTCTTTATAGCAGCTGCTGACGTTTTACATACTACTGGTGTTGAATAAATAATTGGCAGCTTGGTCGGGAAGGTAGCTTGCAGCTGACTTTGCAAAATAATGTCAAAATGCTCCTGGGCAAGAGCACCTCCTTTGCATAGAGTATCTGTACCAGCCTGCTCCAAGGGTTGGTTTTGGAAACTAGCACCCAAAACTCCCAACATAAGCCAACATGACTGCAACAGTTATTTGCTTGCCCTTATTCCCCTATCTGTCCTAGTAGCAATAAAACATGCATTAAACACACAAATCATAAAATCTCAAATTAGCATTTGAAATGCAGACTTTGATCTTTGCAGTTAATTATCTTCTTCCTTGTGGTTGCTGGGCACAGGAATGCCGACAGGCTGCCCTGGACCAGGTGTCATTGCTCTCCCAGCAGAGAATAACTGATGCTGAGGACAAAGACTACCTGGAGCATGTGGAAGGCCAGTGGAACGCTGCTCTGGGGGATGCCACTGCTGTTATCCAGAGCAAAGAGGCCCATCTGAAACTGGTGACTGACTGTGCCAGACAGACAGAAGCAGCCAAGACCACCCTGGAAAAACTGGTGGCAGAACTAGACACTGTCAGAAAGTAAGTTGTCATATCATGGTCACATTAGAATCTGACTCAGAGGCAAATTGTGTAAAATGCAGTGTAGAAACTGTTAGACACTTCCCAGTGATGGTCTACTGTTTATGGTAATTATTATCTATTATCTATTAATATATTATCTAATATATTATTATCTCAAAATGAATGTGGTAATGATTCACTGAACTGATGTCAAACTACACAAAGCAATGTAACACATAACCTCTAAGAGACTGTAATGTCAGCACTGAAGATGTACATTTAGTGACACTTAGTTCTTAGAAAATTTGATTTTGCCATAGTGGCTATGTTGTTACAACAATAATGTTATAACAGCTTTAATTTATGGACTTTGCCCTTTGTTTGTCCCAAAGCACCCCAGAAGAGACCAGCTCCAAGGAGGTAGAGAGGCTGTGCTCTTTCCAAAGAAGCATGGAGGAGAACAGGACAGTTCTAGGAGAACTGCTTCTGACTCATACAAAGCTTGCCCCCCACCTCAGCCGATGTGAGCGAGCAACTGCACAGATTGAGCAGCAGGTCCTACAGGAGAAGTGGAGAAGCCTAGAAAGAGGTGTGGAGAAGACCTTGTACCGCGTAAAT
This sequence comes from Myripristis murdjan, assembly GCF_902150065.1. Taxonomy (NCBI): domain Eukaryota; kingdom Metazoa; phylum Chordata; class Actinopteri; order Holocentriformes; family Holocentridae; genus Myripristis; species Myripristis murdjan. The sequence continues at coordinate 3,962,209 of NC_044001.1, forward strand.
GTCCATGCCCAGGAGACCAGCAACCTTCAGTTCGAAATATCAGGCCTTCAGAACCACCTTGAGGCTGTTGCAAAAGACCTAGAAGCCCAGTCTCCAGCTGTTACTCCGTGGAATTGTAAGAGGGCACAGCAGTTGATGGTGGCAAATGCTGAGATTAATGCTGCTCAGCAGAGATACCTCCACCTGCAGCAGGTCTCAGAGGCACTAGTCCCCAGCTCAAAATGGGAAAAGGATAGAAAAGAGATAGAACAGGGGCTCCAGAGGGTCAAAAAGCAACTCTCCCACACAGAAGAACTAATTTCTTCCCAAACCCAGAGCAGCAGCAACCCCACCATGGAGAAAATCGTCAAGGTGATAAAGGATGCCCTTGCCTGGGCTAAGCAAACAGAGAGTGACATTGAGAGCAGGAGGAAAAAGGTGGCTCTTCTGCCTGAAGATGTGCACCAGCAGATCAGAAACCTGAAGCAGCTACAGTCTGAGATTATGGCCAAACAGGGCCAGCTGGAGATACTGGTGGAGGAGGTGACAGAGCTTCTCCCACAGCTGGACAATACTGAGGAGGTGCCTATGGCACGTTCCTCCCTAGCTACTTTAGAAGAGCTCTCCAAGTCTACCAGTGAGAAGCTAGCCAAGGCTGTGAGAGAGATAGAGTCGAGTCTGCAGTCCAGAGAAAAGATGTCACAGCAGATTGCTGACCTAGACTCCTGGGTTGTGGCTCATCTGCGCAAAGAGACCTCCAGAAAACCAGAGAGTGAGGTCAGGAGCCCATCTGACATTGATCGCCAGGCTCGTCAGATTCAAGATACACTGACTGAGGCTGAGAACCAGGCTGCTGTCAGTGAGGCTCTTGTAATGAAAAGCAGAGATATTGCCTCTGAACTCAGCATCACAGAGAACTGCCTACTACATGACAAGCTTACCAATCTCCAGGAGGATATCAGAGATATTAGCAGCTATGAGAAGACCAACAAACAGGAGTTGGAGGAACTCATCGAGACTCAAGACTCGTCTAAGCAAAAGCTGAATGCTGTAGAAAAAAGCCTGAGACAAATGTTGGTAGATTTGAACAGGCACAAGTTCCCCATCACCAAAGAGTCACTGCATGCTCTTGAACCTTTCAAACACATGATTTTGGAGCATAAGTGTCAGGTGGACCTTCTCCAACCCTGTATCCCGCAGGAAAAGGCAAGGGAACTGTTCTCAGTGATTGCTGAGCTTCAGACCAAATTGGCTGCCCTGAATATGAAGTCCAGGGATCATGAGAAATACCTGAACTTGAGGCAGTGCGTGGAGGACTTCAAAGAGAATGTGCAGGAGCAAGTTCTCCAGAGCAAAGATCCTAGCAGGAATGTCGAGGAAAGGTACAAGACCTGCCAGACCCTCCTTGCCCAGTTCCCTCTCATGAAGGGAATGTGTGACGAGGCTGCTTATCAGCTCCAGAGCATCTCCCATGACCTGTATCCCTCACAGCTGAATGCTGAGCGACAGAGACTTAAGCAAAACATGGAGAGCCTTAATACCTGGAAGATGGCTATCAGCAACAACCTTAGCATCATTGAGTGGGATATGCTGAAGGGGCTGAACCTTGATGCAGAGCGGAAAACCACTGAGGCCTTCCTCAGGGAAACCCAGGATGAGCTTCTACAGCCGTACATGTTGGAGCCAAAGGAGGCAGTCTTTACTGAGGAGCACAGGAGAATTATGTCATTGAAAAGGACTGTAGAGTCCAAAATGAGAGCACTGGAGGTCCTGGAACAAAAGAAAGGAGACCGTCAAGGGAGAAGATCTCAGGAACAAGTGGACTTGAAGAATTCAGTCCTAACTGAATGTGACTCACGAATGGCAAGTTTTATTTTTCTGCTTTTTTATGCTCTGTAATTCATTTCTAAAGATATGTCTATTTTGGTAGGTGTTTCTGCAAATCCACTTTATACTATACCCTTCATTCAACTAATCAGTGATAATCAGGGCATAGAAGTTTAAGCCAGCATACATAGGTGGAGATCTCAAGCTAATTGTAGTGCTATGGAAAAACAAAGCAAACATAAAACAAAATTACTCATTTGTATTTATTATATTTCAGGAGAATATTTCTCAGGTCAGGGAGTCTTTGAGAAGATACAGCTCTGCTGTGAAACACGCAGTACAATTCCTGAGGAGTGCCGAGGCCTCAATTCTGCCACCGCAGGGTTCAGTGGGAATGTGCTCTGAAAGGCTGGAGGAGACCCGGCAGGCCTTGGCCTCATTGGAGCAGCAGTTCCAGATTCATGTGGACCAGCTCCAGAGCCAGGTTCCCCAGCACCCATACCTTTCCCCCAAGCAAGTGGAGAACCTCCAGGGGAATATTTTGAGCCGGCTTCTGGTGAGGATATCCACCCTCCAGGCTCAAGGCAACATAAAAATGGAGAATCTCAGCAGGTACAAAGCTTTTCTGGTTTTCTGGTTTCCTGGTTCCTCAGTCAAGGGTAAACTCCAAACAAAAGCACAATCAAAATCGTTTTTTTCTCTTGATTGTGTTGCTGTAGATACACACAGCATAAACAACCCATGTAGTTACAAATCAGTTTATTAGAACATCACACACTATGATAAAAAAAATCTAACTGATGAAAATTTGTGTTTCTCAGGTGTGGTGAACAATACAGAAACTATAAGAAGTGCCAAGATGAAATTAGCCAGTGTTTGAAGAACATAGAAGATGGTCTTTCAAATTGCATGTCTCAAAAAGTCACATCCCTCACCGACTGCACTGATCAGCAAGTTAAACTAAAGGTATGAAACCGATCCTCTTCAGTGTTGGCCGCCAAATATTTTTGCAACAAGAATACCACTTTTTTTGAGTTCTTGTATTTTTCTAACATTAGCTGTGTGGTTAACTCTTGTGTAGGCGCTGTCTGAGGAGGTGGAGTCTCTTCAGCGGCGTCTGGAGGGCTTGAGGGAGTGGTGCCCAGAGCAGAGCTGTCGTATAGGCCGACAAGCCGCTGCAGCTGCTCTCTGGAAACAGGTATCGAGACTCCGCCGCTGCACCCAGGAGCTGACAACTCGCTGCAAATGGAAGATGGCAGAGTGGAGTGATATCAACAAGAGTGTAAGTAAATCTAGACACAAACACAGATATCTATGCTCACAAATTACTTCTCCTTGTCAAGATTATATCACATGATTTGAGTAGTATTACGTAATCTCATTAGCATCTTTTTCTCACTTGTTTCAAGAAAAAGATATTATATTAAATTCAATGACTAGATTAAATGCCCACTTAGCCCTGCCTATCCAAATTTATTAAACTTACCCATATTTATTGTCTGCTTCCAGCTCAAGCTATTTTTTGTCTTTTTGCCAAATTAAACCAAACTACAGTGCAGAAGGATGCCAAATATAATAAATAAGACAAATGAAAGCAAGTTTCATTTGTGAAAATTTGTGTCACACATGCAAACAACTGTGTATGTACATATTAGCTCTAACAAGAGGTACAGTGGAATTGTAGAACCATATATGTAGATATAATGTGTCTGGGATAGCGCAATGGATATTTCTTAAAATAAAAGGGAAAAAAGCCTTACTAGTTGAGTCATGTAAATGTAATCATGTAAATGTAAATGGAGCACCACCCTTACATTAGATGCAGCGTTGACATCAGCTCTCTTCTCTGTCCGCTCCTTCCTCTCAGGTGGAGAAGGCCTCCGCTGTCCTGGAGCAGGTGGAGGCGGAGCTTCCTGACGGTACCGGGAAGAAGGCCTCTGCCGAGGAGCTTCATGACATGCTGCTGTTCTGGGATCAGTACCTGGACCGACTGGACTGTGAACATCGGGCCATGTCTGCACTGGAACTGCGCATCGCCAGGCTGCTGGGTGTCCCCGCCCACCTGGAAAAGGCCCCTCCCACTCCGCTGTGCCAGCAACTGCAGGCCATGCAGGACCGTTATGGCAGGTGAGATGGAATGTATTCCAGGTAAAAGTTTGCTAGTTTTTGCATGAGATACAGGACAGCCCAGTTTGAAATTCTTTGAATATTAAACTTAATTTACAAAACATATTATCCAGTTTGTTTGCAGGGTAAAGTGTATGCATTAGCTGAACGTTTTCCTTCTCTTGCTTTAAATTATGAATGTAAGTCACACTCCAGTCATCTCTTAATGTAATTCAGAAATCTTCCTCATCTGAATTATAATTTTAAAATAATGAGTAATTCACCATTTATCAGTGATCATTATGATTAAGTATTACCACATTGTATCTGTTGGTGGTTGTTGGTGTTCACTTTTGTGTGTGTGTGTGTGTGTGTGTGTCCTCAGCCTGAAGCAGAGCAGCAGGGCGGGTCGGGATGCGGCCCGGCTGGAGGTGGAGGAGAGGGAGAAGGTGCGCGAGGAGCTGCAGGGTGTCAGGGTTTGGCTGAAGGCTGCAGACGGTCTTCTGTCGGAGCCACAGCGCTGCAGCAGCTCACAGGAGCTGCAGGTGGGTCACTGCTCAGTCTGAAGAGGTGTTTCTCTCCTGTTTTCTGGTCAGAATCCAAGTGAGTGAGGTGACTTTGTTGTATTTGGTTTAACCTAGTTCAAAATGACAAGCAAAAGTTGCATACACCAACAAGTAGCTTTTTAATTGGGAAGAGTTTCAGAGCAGCAGGTAGTCAAAACAAATCTGATTCTACTCCCTGTAGCTTTACTTAAGCATGTTGAGCATTCCTTTGCTCTGTACTTTAATTGACTCCCTCTTGTGTTCATGCCCATTAAAAACACATGAAGAAAAAACTGAATATGAGCATCAACCCAGACTGCAATTTGGCCTAAGCATGCAATATCAATATTTGACTCTGTCATATAAAACCTTGTGTTTTGGGGTCATTTCTTGGAGATTTATAGTTTTGCATCGTATTCTCACACCAAGAAAGTGCAGCAGAAAGCAATGTTATTTAAATAAGTTTTCAGTCATGGTTTTAAAATTTTCACAGACCCTGCATCTCTTATAGCCTTGGATAAGGAATTCCATCATTTTGGTGCATAGTTTGCTGACGATTATCTTATTTATGTGACAGTTTGTATTTAAAAATAATAATAAAAAAAAAAAAAACAGCAGCAGCGGATTTAAGAGGCCATGAAGGATCATAAATCAACAACCAGAGGGGACAGAGCCTTTGCAGTAGCAGCCCCCAGACTCTGGAACTGCCTCCCCCTCCACATCCATGCAGCCCAGACTCTGAATATCTTTAAGTCTCATTTAAAGACCCACCTCTTTTCACTTGCCTTTGATTAGTGTCTCTTTTTTTTCAAGTGCCAGTGTATAGTGTCCCCTGGTAATTCCTCAGTTACCTTTTAATTTATCTTTTCTTTTGGATTACTGTCAGTGTTTTTTTAATCCTTTGTCGTTTTGCTCTAAGTATTTCCTGTGTTTATTGCACTTAAGCACTTTCATGTGAAGCACTTTGGTGTGGCTCAGCCATCTGTAAATGTGCTATAGAAATAAATTTGACTTTTGACTTTAACAAAGACTTAGTACTGTAGGCTGGTCCTAACCCATTGAGATCCTTGTAAAAAAAAAAAAAGTTTTGTAAATAAAATTAACCTGAATGCTAAAAGACACAGGGAGTCGGTGCTGGCTAGCTAAAACTGGGGTGATCTGCTCTCTCTTTCTCGCTCTAGTTCAAAGTCTGGCAGCACATGGGACAGTCCAAGTAAAGTGTGACTGAAGATCAAACGCTGGTGAAGTCGGCTCCCTCTGTATGAAGGGTTGATTTCACCTTTCACATTGCATCAGTCACTTCCTGTGGGCTGAGAAATGTCCAAACCTGGGAGTTTACTGGGGGAATCTACTGCGTCTCAGTCAGTGGTTTCGATGGGATTCTCTGCTTTGCGATAAGACAGGTGTACTTTTACATAACAGTATTGCCCAGGGCAGCTTTAAAAATGCTGAGAGAGGGGGGGTGGGGGGGCTGTTGGCTGCCCCGGTGTAAGTGTCCAGTAAATACGTGACGTCTGAATGTAACCGTTGGTTTGGCCCGAGGCCCAGAGGCAGTTTGGTGTTCACTCGATCCACCTGCCAGCCCCTGACTGTTGTGCTGCCTTTGTCCTGAGACCTGAGCAGCGGCCAACATCTCCCCATCCGCTTTCTCTTTTTCCCCGCCGCCCCCACCCGCCTCCCTCGCCGCCGCAGAGGCTCTGTGTCGCTCCTCTCCTCCCCCAAAATTCCCCCCTCACATCCACAAATCCTCCCACCCCTCTTGTACGAGACACCTTTTGTTAACTGTTGTAAGTGGATCTTCCAGGTGGCCTCTGAGGCCAAGTCTCAGCACTCTTGTCACCTTATGGACACACACACACATACACACACACACATTTTCATATTCATCATGTCCCTAGTACACACCGACACACACACAAACTGTCCTCCTGTGCTCCTTTTTGCCCCCTTGCTTTGTATTCTCTCTTCCCTTCTCTCTCACACACAACCACACACACTCTCTTTCTCTCCTCTGTTCTCACACACTCTCGATCTCTCTCTCTCTACACACACACACACACACACTCATTCCCAGTTTCCCATGGTGATAACAAGATGCACCTCCCTCTTTCGCAGAGCATCGGACACTTTGAGACCCAGGTAGTCTCCTCCGTCTTGCCGTGCACATCTCACCGTTTTTTCTCCGCACGTCAACCGGGTTGTCGCCCTCTTTTCGTCGTTATCCCGCGATAGGCGAGCGGAATGGGCTGTCACTGCGTTTCCTGTGGTCGTGATTGAGAGAGGAGAGAGTTCAGTCTCTAACCATTGTGGGGATGAAAGACTTGAAGAGGTTAGGCTCTCTTTAATGAAAGCAGCGGAGGGAAAGAGGGCTGACTGCCGCACAAAGCGCTGAGGGCTTACGAGCTGTCGGCCGGTAAGAGACGCAGACGTAAGCTTCATTTCTGTACATTTTGTGACATAATATGTATATTTCCAACATGTGAATATTTACACCCTCCCAGATACAAGTGTCGCTGGCTTGAGAGAAAATTGACTGGGTGAAGTTGTTAACTCTGTGAAATCCTTACGAGGTAGTTTTTTAAAGGAAGCAGTTGTAATTTTTACAGCGTTGAGCAATGAACATCATATAACTATGATTAAATGCAAAACTGAGATGTAGCATTTTGGGAATAACTCTGCCGTCGTCATCGTCGCGATCAGATTCCCTTTTTTCTCCTTCCTGTTTTCTCTTCGTGCCTCTTTAACTCGTTCAAACTGTCTCTCCCTCCCTGGGTTTCAGGACGTCCACAGCCAGCTGTGTACCCACAAGGCCGTGCTGCAGCGCATCATGGACGGCCTGAGGATGAAGTACTCGGACATGTACGTGCTGGTCCCCGTCGAGATCGAAGGCCAGCTGCAGGACGTCACGCAGTCGCTGCAGGACGTCGAGAAGAAGGTGCACAAGACTTTTTTGCAGCTCATTTACAGTTGAATTCTTTATGAATCCGAACGTAGGGTGACCAAATGAAAAATTCAGAAAGCCACAAATTACAAGCAGTTGTCCCAAATCCTGAATCCTGTTTTTCCCCCAAATTAGACTAACCCGCATTTTTATTAGTTATAGCCTAATGAAACGCTGATATGAATTATGGCTGACACAGACATGTGACAGGAACTGCACGGGTAAAATGAATAAAATAAAATTAATGTAATGTAATGGATAATGATCTACACACTACACGTTACAACAACACAGTTGACTTTGTGTTCATGAACAAAAAAAACACATTTTAGTGTTGAGTTTTTACTGTTTTGACTGATATATTTTGTTTGCGTTGCGCTTTTTGTGATACTCTAAGACACTTTACTGTAAAAAGAGATAAACTCACATGAAATAAACAATATAAGCTGATAAATCAAAACAAATAGAGAATTTAACACTGACTGATTAGGAGACAGTAAAGGAAACAACTGGTGGGGTGGATGACTTGGGAAAATTCAAGGAAAAGATGAGTTAAAGAGAGAAAAAAATTAAAAAGTAAGGAGGAGATGGTTGAGTCTAAATCCAGCGCTGGCAGAGAAAAAGATGAATCCCAGACAAAACAGCCGTAAGACCAGGACAAGTCAAAGATGTCAAAAAGTGTCCTGACTCAGACGGATATTTATGGATCTGCTCAGGTGGGAGAGGCGGTGGAGAGGAGCGGTCCGATCTACAGGCTCGGAGCCAAGCTGTCTGAGATCCAGGCCGGTCTGGGCTCGGTCCAGAAGAAGCTGGAGCAGAGGAGCCCGACTGTGGCCGAGGCAGAGAGGATGCAGAAGGTGGGTGGGGAGGAGGAGGTGAATCCAGCTGGGCAGAAACTGGCATCATGAAATCAACAAGACAAAAAAAAAACAAAAAAAAAACAGCCTCAGTTTTATTCTTATGGTCACTTGTGGAGATGTGCAGTTTAACCCTAGAAAGCCTGAACCATCAAATTGCCAGAAACTTCTAATTCTTTAAAAATATGTTTAATGAACATTCTGGCAAATAATAAAGAAAGAAAGAAATTAACACTTATCAAATATGAATTTTGTTTCGTATCATATTTGATGCATCTGGAAGAAAAATCTATAGAACACATTTGTAACCCCTTAAACTCTGACTTTCCCTTCAGTTTTTCCTCAGGTAATTTCTAACATAACACATTTTTTCCCACACTGTACGACATATTCTGTATCTGCTACACTGAAGCTACATCAGACCTGCATCATATCACCTTAACTTTGGGCACAATTGGCAAAAATACCCATGAAAAACCCTCTTTGGATGTCTCCTCTGGGAGTCTCTGGTGCTGCAGTGCATGCATGATCCACCAGGGGGCAGAAGACGTGTATGACATTATGTACATTGGGTTTCATCATTTAATGTGGAGGGCAGGATGCTGCAATGTTTAGTGTGTGTGTGTGAGTGTGGTGAATCCATGTACTTTTATAGTATGTATGTGTGTGTGTTTTCAGGTTGCATACATATTGTACATGTGAATGTGTGTGTGCATCGGTGCCTCTGCTTATGTTTCACGCGCTGTCTTCACATGTGCTTATCTGTGTGTGTGTGTGTGTGTGTGTGCTCAGTGTGTGTGGGATGAGCTGGACGTGTGGCACTCCTGCCTGGCGGCGCTCGAGGTGGAGATGCAGGACTTAGAGCAGCCACAGGAGGCGCTGCTGCTCACCGAGCGGCTGGCTGAGATCCAGCAGCTGCACTCCCACCTGGCCAAACAGGCCGAGCAGAGGACCGCCTTCCTCAGCAAGGTCAGAATGACTACAACTCCCATCAGCCCCAGCGCTGGGTCAAAGCCACACTTAATATTACCCTCCTAAAATCCTGAGACTCAGCTGTTCAGTTCATATTTTATTTGATTAGTAAATATCAGATGTTCTGTATCACTAATTAATGTTTTAATTATCTCATTAACAAACAAATCAAACAAAACAAAACAGCAACTTAGGAATAAAAAAAAAACATTTTTCCCTCCCACTTTTTTTGGGTCATTCATGTGCTCTGATAAAATCATAATAATAACAACTATCTGAGGGCCGATTTAACATTAATATTACAAAATCTTTCTTTGTACATCCAGACCTTGACATTGAAATTAAAGCAACAGGACTTTTGAGTCTTTATATTCCTTCTAATAAACCCCGTCTGCTTCGTCACTGTATTTGTATTCGTGCGTTCATGACTCAGCTTTTTTTTGATTGCTCATGACTGTTCAATATCTGTGCTCTGGTTGGCTTTGCAGTCGGTGTTTGTGACTGTATTTTGGGGTAAATGTGCTGGTTCTGTCATCACATTGATGATTTAGTGTAGTTTGTAGTTTTTCACAAGCTTTTAGGCCATATGTGGAAATAGGAAAATGAAAAATGGGTGTCAGATGTGGCTAAATCAAGGAAAAAAAGGGTTTTGATTGACAGTGATTTTTCTTTTTTTTCTTGTTTTGTGCCTTGGATTTTGTTTGTGTTGTGGTCAGATCCACACGTGGCTGCAGGAGCACGAGGAGATGATCAAGAGCTCCAACAGCTGGATGACCGAGGCTCAGTCGTGGCTCACCGCTCCCTGCACCTACACCACAGCTAAATGTCTGGCCAGCCACGTGCACGCTCTGCAGGTCAGTGCATGTTCACCTTTACCACCCTGTACCGCCGAATGCAACTCTACACTGTGCTGTACTTCACTATAGCAGAAATACATCAAACAGCGCTGTACACCATGTGCTTAGAACTGTGCGCCTGCTTTCAAAGTAAAAGTAGCAACTACAAGGTGCAAGATGCAATCATTTTGTAAGTCGCTCACCTGTTCAGACTCACTTTTACTTGATTTCATTTCTGTTTTCCTTTTTATTACTTGTAGATCAACATAGAGACTGACAATCAGTATGTTTACATGCACACTAATTTTCCACTATTATTCTGAATATGACAATATTCCTACGTCAGCTTTTAGGAGCATTGTCTGGTCATATGTACAGTGCATTAAGAATATGCATCTCTAATTTGATTTTTACCACAGTTTGCAGCCTCTTCGCATTTTTGATCAGCTCTGTGCGTTGTAAACCAACCAACAAGCCAACAGTTTGCACGGCTGAGGTAGAGATGCATTCACAAAATAAAAGCCCGCATTTCTGTTTGGAAGGAAAAATGCACCTTTTTTAGGAAAGACTTGGCTATCATCTGGTTTTTGGATGTGCACAAATATTGCAACGGCGACTTTTTCATTGGTTAAACAAGTCAGAGTCTGCACGGCTGCATGTAAATGGGAATATTAGTGGAATATTCCTCTTCATTAGCCATGTAAACAGCTGAGTAGGAATATTGCCTTTTTTGGAATAAGGGCAAAAATACTTTGTGCATGTAACTGTGCGTGTAACATCTTGTTCATGTGTTTGATGGAGGATCCGACATTCTGTCTTTGTTGCAGATGGTGCTGGATGACTCGGCGCAGATCCGGACCACCCTGCAGGGGTTCAGCTCAGTGCTGACGGACATGTCGCAGGTGTGTGACGTCACGCTCCTCCAGGAGCAGCTGGCCGAAGCCGACCGCCAAGTCGCCAGCGTTCAGAGCAGCTTTGTGGCTCCACTGTCTCAACTGGAGCACGCCGCTGCCGTGAGTCCTGCACACCCTCTCATTTTATCATCTTACCATCACATTTCATTTTTAGTTAATTTGTAGTCTAACTGTTTTTATCATTTCCCTTCCTTCTTTTGACAGGAATTCTCAGCCAATATTGTATTTCTGTCATCATGTTTCTCTCTTTCTTCTCATTTGTCTGCTATTTTTCTGTCTTCCTAACAACAAAAATATGTATGTTATTGTTTTCTAGGAGGTGGAGGCCATTGAGAGTGAAGTCAGACGCATGGAGAACGACGTGGGCGACATCAGGAATCTGTTATCTTCTCCAGAGACCCTCCCCAGCCCCAGACAGGAGAGCCTCAAGGTGAGACGAAGCGCTGTTGGTCAAAGGATGCAAAAACAATCAGTCACACTTGTTGTCTTCAGTTTATGTCCATGCAGCGGCTGAGGAAACACTTACATTATGTGCACAGGTGATTGAGGATGTTCCAGCATAGTGGAAGTAGTGCTTCAAGAGAAAAAAAAAATGAAACACACACACAGATTTTCAATCGCCCAAACAAAAATCCCAGAGAAAATGGCAGAAGCCTTTGTTATTATGCTTTTTGTTCTGAAATGGTCCAATTCCTTTGTGCAGATGGTTGAGCAGAGGATCCAGTCGATGAGGAGGACCATAGCTGAGATCCAGAAATGTAAACCAGGCCTTTGCCTTCCAGAGAAGGCTGAAGAGACGCTGTCTGTCTTCTCCGTGGTGGACCAGCTCCAAACTCTCCTGCTGGAGCTGGAGAAAGTGAGCCAATCAAGCAATCAGTCAATCAGTCAATCAGTCAGTCAGTCAGGTTATCAATGAATCAATCAATTAATCAGGGACTCATCATTGATTTGTTACTCATAAACTCTTATTCTAATCTTCTAACCTTGATGCCAATGTTTTCCTGAAAATTTGAAAACATGGCATTTATGACTTGATTGTAAATGAACCAGAACACCATGTTGTTCTAGAGGATAATTCATTTTTTTGTCTGTTCACGCCGATCACCCTGATATACATCATGTCAGATGGTGTTATACTGACGAGCCTTCTCCTTTCCCGTCCTGCTGCAGAGGGTCCCTGCTCTGTTCCTCCAGCAGCCTCTGACCCCGGCCCCGGCCAAAGCTCTGTCCCCCAGCTCATCTGCCCTGGCGTCAGCCCAGCCTCGGATCACAGTGACCCCTTCAGAGCCGGTAAATGTGTTCACAGCGCACCGTCCAAGCTGCACGTTTTACTGTCCAGGTCGCTGTTTGACTGTGCTGAGTCTCAAAGATATACCCCTACTCATCTGAGGAGCTTCTGCAGCTCTTGTCTGGTCAAACCTCCGTGGCCAGTTCACACCTTGCAGAAATGCATATCAATGTGTCCCGCTCGCAATAACAGCAATGTATTACAATACACATTTTCTAACTTAGAGCTTCTTCTGGTAGCACAACTGATAGGCAGTGGGATACGATATGATACGATACGATACGATCCGATATGATGCGATACGATATGATATGATGCGATACGATATGATGCAATACGATACGATATGATATGGTACGATACGATATGATGCGATACGATACTATACGATACGATACAATGTGATACGATACGATACGATACTATATGATACGATGCGATGCGATACGATGCGATACAATACGATATGATGCGATATGATGCGATACGATACGATACAATATGATACGATACGATACTATACAATACGATATGATGCAATACGATATGGTACAATACGATATGATGTGATACAATACTATACGATACGATACTATACGATACAATATGATGCGATATGATGCAATACGATACGATGCGATGCGATACGATACGATGCGATACGATACGATACGATACGATGCGATGCGATACGATATTTCATTGTTCCCTGGGCCAAATTTGTTCCTGGGTCACTGCTTTTTTACATGTATGTCAAGCAGTTTTCATGTTGCCTTTCGTTATGGATGGATTCAATATTTTTAGCCAGCTTTGTTATGGCTTTTTATTTTTAGCCATTAGCTGATCCTGTTGGCTATCATTTAACTAACTGCCAGCTCAGGCGATTAGACGCCACTGTTTTTCTTTGAGGACTGCGCCCTCTTGTCGGTACATGACATGTGTGTATCTGCCACTCCAACCACAGAGATAATGCCCCATGCATCCATATCAAGGAAATCCTACCAACTTGTGTCAATAAATCCAAACTACGCCTTCAGAGCAGAAATGTTGTTTGAAGATTGTTTCAGGTTTTGATTCAGGAGACGGCAGCAAAATACTAACCAGAGTTTGGCAGTCATTTTTAACTTTGGTAGTGCAACAGTGTACAGACTTTGTTCACAGCCAAAAGTAAGCAGTGCAAGGATTAATAATCACTCGTGGCCAACAAATTCTGCTGTGTTCTGCACCATCTTAAAGGAGGCGAGCGTGGACCAGGGCCAGATCACCATCGCCCGTGTCACAGAGGACGTGCTGAAGAGATCTGGAGCCGCACTCATGACCGTGGGCTCACCGGAGCAGAGGCAGTCCTGGGCAGCCGACAGGACTCAGGTAAGGAAGCAGTGAAGCCGTGTGTCTGTCTGCACCTGTTGAAGCTCTGGTACACTGATCCAACAGACAAAAACATCTCAACCTCCCAAACATTATCTTAGAAATAATTCAGGACAAAACATCAATGAGCCATAAGAAAAATGGAGTTGTGAGGCAGGAGACAGTTTCTCTCAGATTTAGGTCCTTGATGTTGTTGGGCACCTGTTGGCTCAGAAAACAGTAAATATTATATATATTTGAATTATTTGTGCAGTATTTTCTTGATTTCTTACTTGTATTGGATGTCATTATCAAGGTTTTTGTTGCAGAATGTTGAAGTCTGGTTAAAATGGTTTTGTTTTTGTTTAAAACAAATGTCTTACTCGATGAATGACCTCTAACACCCGCTGTGTTAACTCGGCCTCGTAGCTTTACCCACATAGCTTTCCTGCACTTTCCCAAATGTAAACCCTGTTTTTAATTATAGCAATGCATGACCCTCATAACATTTTTCGCACTGCTGTACCCTTGATCGAAAAAAAACAAAAAACAATCTAATATCTGAAATGAGAAAAAAACAGTGAAAGTTACACATATCTACCTAATTGAGACACTCCAGTTTATTGATCTGTTTAACAATATGATTTGGTATCATACACACCCAATAATACCAGGAGAGCATAAATATAATCCTGTGCTCTTTTACATAATCAGTGAAAACATAAAATCAGTTGAAATATCGATTTTTTTTTGTCTTTTGTAATACAATATCTTCTTGTCTAAAATAAAATTAATGCAATCCTCAATCCTCTGCATGCTACTAATGATTGAAACTGATCATGTCTTTGTCTTTGAGTGTGTGTTCATTTCATACATTTCATCAAAAGTGCAGGTACCGGGACAGTGAGTTAAAGTCTGTCCGTTTGACGTGACAAACTGAGCTTCACGCTAAGCGATGTGAAGGCTGTAGTTGACTTTTTGCGCCGCGAGTTTGCGGCTCAGTGTCCCGCCTGCACTTTTGGCTGCACCTCTGTGACCCTGCACATGAGCGTGTTTCCGTGACCGCAGCAGGAGCATCTGGGTGTGCTCCGGGCTGAAGGAGCCAGAGAGGAGAGAGGCAGGGAGGAGAAAAGAGAGGAGGAGGGAGGTGGAGCAGGTATTCTCTGGTGGCTCTGGGATGCCTTCGTGGGCGATGCTCCAGAGGTAAAGAAGAACAAAACCTGCCGCCGAAATTTTACCCGTTCACTCTCATTCTCTCACCTCATTTTCTCATGAAATGGCGTGTCTGGAAGAGTAGATAATTCAAAGAACGGTGTCGACACCATCTGAATCATCCTGATGCAGTCTGTCCACATTGCTTGCCTTTAACCTGGGTCACTCTGCTTCTGTTGGCACTGAATCCCTCCATCTTCGCCTCCTCACCATCTTCTTCATCCTCCTCATCATCATCCGGGCCAGCACCTGCTCCTTCCACAGTTTCCTTTTCTCTTTTTTTTCATAAATCTGCTATTTGAATGTCCTTTTCTACTCCTGGCCATTTCTGTGCACATCTGAGTCAGTATTTTGTTTTTCCTCTAGAGGGCAACAGAGAACAATCTTTGTGGTTCATCTGGCAGTAGATTAATTTATCATTTTAAGGGCTCAACAATAGTCAGTATTGTCTCTTTCAGCAATTTTCCTCATTCTCACGTGTTTGTTAATATGATTGTTATTGTCGTGATTGTCATTTTTGTTGCTGTTGTCAGGGAGCGGTGGTTGCTGGCACAGAGGAGGCTGTCAGAGAGCAAAGTGCTGAACAGCCTGACCGCCAAACTGGAGAGGAGAGAGAGGTAACCAAACAACCACACACTGTAAAAGTAACTATTGGCTCTTATTGAAACTGAAATCCACCAGGATTTGAGTACGTTTTTCCAAATTAAATCTCGCTTTAATACTTTTGGCTGTTTGTGATGTTGGCGCTGCAGGAATTTGAGCTTATTGTAGTGCTGCAATCACTGCAGTTATTGCATAAGAGTGTGAGCTAAACCTGTAACAAAAAAAAAAAAAGCCTTTTCTGTTATCCATGCCAACATCCAAAGTTCTCGTCACCTTTCGCCGTCTCTTTTATTTACAGTGAGCAACAGGAAAAGCCGGTGCATCTGGATTGTGGTTTTAATTTGAGCCAACAAATTTGTTTTTATAGCATCTTAGTTTCTAAACGTAGTAGAGTAACATAACAAATTGATGTCCATAACATTAGATAATGTTAAGTCTGTAACTGACTGTATGTGTGACCCAGTCATGTGGTGGTCAGTGTAGTTAATCAGAATAATACCGTACTGATATTCTAACCCTGCTCATGTTCCTTCAGGATGTTGAGGGCGTCTCTGTCACCACGGGAGCGAGTTCGTCCGAAGCTTTATCAAAACCCCTGGGCACAGTCAGAACTCAGGCCCTGCCCGAGAGCATGGTAAACACATCCTCGTCCGTGCAGCTCTCCAAATCCGACTCCGACTCGTCTCAGCAGAAATGTGTAGTCTCATAGGTCTAGAACCTCTGCACCTACATCTAGAACCTCTCGCTTCCTCTCAAGCTAGCCCTAAGTCCTCCCAACTTCTATAGACAAGTGTCAGAACTCTCTCATTTCTTCTTGAGTGCATTTAAAGGCTTTCATTTCTTTTAGAACCATGCTTGGAACTCGAAATTTTCTTCTAGAATGACCCTTAGACTTCCCTGCTTCCTCTAGACTGAACCCTAGACCTCTGATTTCTTCTAGAGCCAAGCTTAGTACTCTCACCTTCTTGTAGAACCAAGCCTCGATTTCACTGCTTCTTCAACGAATCAACCTAAGACCCTTTATTTTTTTCCCACAACTTCCAATTTCTTCTCCATCCCACCCAAGAAGTCCCATGTTCCTCTAGAACCAACCGTAGAACTCTGAGCAAAGAGCTTCTGCATCCTCTGCAGCCATCCCCAGAACATCCCGGCTTCTTGTAAAACCGACCTTAGAGCTCTCAGCCTTTCTCTAGAGCCAAACGTAGAAAACTTCCGCTTCTTCCGCAACCAGTGCTAGTACTCTCACTTCCCCTAGAACCGAATCTAGAACGTCCAGCGTCTCCTACGGCTAGGCCAAGAACCTCTCCCTGTCTCTCTGTCTACTGTCAGTGCATTTACATGGCAAGAAGAATTCCAGGTGTTTTATTAGCCTCCGCAGTTGGATTCTCAGCGCTGTGGAACATTTTGTTTACATGAGAAATTTGGATTCCAGTAGGTTTAACCAGTGTTTTAAGCTGCATTATGAAAAGTATACTGAGAGGGCTTAAACTATAATCATATAAACAATATAAACAAGACATACAATGTGTGGCAGAGTGTGTGGCACAGCAACTTTTTCTAGGTTTTTACTTGACTTGTTTACATGAAGGACTACTGGGCTCACCAGCTCTCCGTGAGCAATTCTGCCGATTCAGCGGCGCTCGCTCGCCGCTGTGGCACGTTACGTGGTTTACAGCTGTTAGCCAGAGATGACAGAGCACATTGTCTGCAACTACGTGTGAGATTATTTGACAGAGTGAGGTCTACAGTAACTCATTTTCACCAAAATAAAAAAGAGCAGACTGATGGTATCCAGCATGTGGGATGGCTGTTTTAACAGTCTGTAATATGGTTTTGCATGGACCTTAACTCTGATGGTTTAATATGATTTTATAAAAGGTACTTTCAGTTTACACATGTACTAATATTGAAATAAATTTTGTGAACCATGTTTTATAATGTATTATACTGAGATTCTGAAAGAGGATGCTGTTTTAAAATAGGAATTGCATACACTAATATATTAAAAAAAGAAGTTTTTTGACTGTTGACTTTTCATTTACTATCTGAGCTTATTTGCAAATGTGGTGGTTACCTGTTTAAATATACCCTTATATTCTTGCTTACAGTATGCAACTGCTTTTTGTATTTCTACTCTCTGAACAAAATGATACTTTGCAGAATATGCTGTTGAGAGAATCGATTGATTAATTGGGTAATTACACTGATGAATTACTCTGTCTCTGCCTGGCAGCAGGACAGAGTGGGAAGGAATTACCCTTTTGCTTTGAATCAGCATATTCCTATCCACACTGTAGACCACAGCTTTTATACTGTAGAAAATTACCTCTCCTAATTTAGTTGGCCATGAAAATGCACTGATTTGACATTAATAGACATTAACACGGCGCTGCTGGCAGGTGAAAACCTCATGACTCCAGTTTTAGTGATTACTTGAACATTAATTGATAGAGATTATATCAAACCCTTTGAGGATGAAAGAAATTGCATGACCCTTGCACTTTTGCAACAAATTCAAGGCAAATTTTGTTATTTAAAAAAAAAAAAAAATTCATGGGTCCCTGACTAAAAGTATGCAACAGCACCTGAGAAGCTGTGGGGATTTGTGGAGATCCAAGGTTTTCACCCAAAAGCAGCGATAATAAAATATTTTACATGTTTGCATGTTCTGTTCTGTAGGTTGTTCCATTTTTTGTCTTTTCCATTTTTGTCTTCATACTGCGGCCAAAACGACAACCAGCAATACAAATAAATCCACAACAATGATCTACTCCTCCGTCTCTCTTTTTCTGTGTCAGGAGCTCATGAAGGGACAGAGGGGGCTTGCATGGAGGGGGGATGACAGCCACCCAGAGGGGCTGAAGACACACACGGCACACACACACGACACACACACACCTGGTAGAGACTCACACACACCTAGCGAGCTCAGAGTAGACGATGCACCTGTTGCCAGAGATTTTCGGCCTGTAACCCCGGAGAGCGGTGAGGCGGACAGCGGCGTTTGGTCAGTGGAGGCGTTTCAAGGCTCGGTTCCTCCACGGCCTCCATCGTCCACCTCGGGGAAGGTTCTGGTCGAGAACCGGGAAAGATCTGCAGAGGCTCAGGTTGCACCCAGCATAGGAACACCCCAGCCCCTAGAAACGGCACCCACCGGGTCCGCTGCGTCACTTTTAGCCAAAACACAGGCACACACACCCTCTGAGCTGAGTGAATCATCACCGGTGCAAGCGAGGGCCTCGGCCTTAGATCCCCCAGCCTCCCCCAGCCTCACACACAGCACCCACCAGAGCACACTCAGACCCCAGCATCAAGAGGACAGGGTGGTCCTGCCTATGGGTCCTGCACAAGGCCTGGTAAGCGATGTCACACCTCCCGTCCCGGTCCCGGCATGACACACACTCAAACCGATCACACACTCACAGCACAGTCCTCCTAACCCTCTCTAACCATGCAAGTTAGTGGATGCAGAGACGGGATCTGGTTGCACACAAACCCTCACCGGTGGATTGAGTTTTCATCGCTGTTGGTCACTTAGAAGATGTCCTGCTGTTTGGTTGATTAATTTAATGTTTGACCCATTGCACAGTTGCACATCAAACTTTGGGTTTACACACTTCCACGCCTGGAGAATGATTAATGATTTAATGATTTAATGGTTACTTTTGAAGTTTGTGCGTTTACATTCTGTATTCACTCAAAAAAAATCTCTAAACAAGTCATTTAGTCTCATATTCAGTCTTAAAATTGTGCTTTTCTTCAAACATCGTAGAAAAAAAAATAAAAATCTGCCAGTCGGATGAGATAATCCCACTTGTTTCTGATGCTAATTAATGTGTTTCCACAATTTTCTTGAATTAAGTGTCATTTTGTCGATCTCAGTGGTCTGATCTGCCCCATTCTGCCTTGTTTCAAAATTTTTATACTTGTTTATACCTTTTGAAACAAGTGCAATTGCATTAGAAAAATGTGATTATCTCATACCCATGGATTTTTTTTTTTTTTAATTAAGAAAAACTGGATTGTAACACTGAATGTGTGACTAAACCACTTGTTAAAATGGAGATTTTTTTTTGCAGTGTATATTATATTCACATCAGACTTGCTGAAAGCCAAGTCTTGTGAATGATTCGAGTGGTTAATGATTACATTTCTGTTTACTTTTTTTTTTTTTTTTTTTTGCATTTACATTTACATTGCATTCACACTGAACTTCCTCACACCCGAGCCTGGTGAATGACGTCATGCCCTCGGTAATCCCGTCGGAGTGATTAATCTTTACATCCAGACTGGGGTTTGTTGACTCATGGTGTTCACTTCCTATTGAGGTCTGATCAGATCCTCAGTCGTTCCTTTGCACCGTGTGTGGAGCGCTCAGCCGTGAGAGGAAACCGCCTATTGTGACTGTGTGAGTCTTTTGAATTTAAGGACAAATGTACATTCTGGGCGTTAGCAGTGTAAACTTGAAGCACAGAGTCAGAGTCAGTCCATTCAAAAGATGGGAAGAAGGGAAATTTGAATGAATGAAAGTCAGAGGGGAGAGCAGTAAATCCTGTACACACAGACAAGAGAATGCATTTACTGTGTAGCTTCATGTTCAGTGCTAAAGTCTTGTTTTATTTCTTACAAGGTAAAATCCAGAAATAAGTGAAACTGCACTGGAAACAGGTGGGATTATCTCATCCTGCAGGCAGATTTTTTTTTTTTAGCTTGTTTGAAGGAAAAGCAAGTTTTAAACACCGAGCATGTGACTAAATGTTGAGATGGAGGTTTTTTTTTTTTGTTTTTTTTTTGCAGCCTACAATAAAAAGGCTGACTGCATAGCAAGTCTACCAAGCACATTAGCAAGTTAAGAAGAAACTGGGGAAGTGTGGTGTGTTTGCTGCTTACTCAGCTGACTGAGGCGGTAACCCAGCCCTCTTGTCTCAGCTCCACCCCTGCAGCCTGAGGCCTCTCTCTCTCTCTCTCTCCCACACCCACACACACACACACACACACACACACACACACACTGTGACAATGAGTCCCTGTCACTGGAGCCTGCCACCGCTCCAGGAAGTGGCTTCTAACACAGGTGGGTGGAGCAGTATGGGAGAAAGAAAGAAAGAAAGACAGAAAGACAGAAAGAAAGAGACAGAGAGAAAGAAGAGAGAGACAAGGGGAAAGAGAGAGAGTGAGAGAGATAATCAGGGTGGAGAAAGAGGGAGAGGAAGAGGTTTGTGAGAAGGAATAGGAGGTTTCAGTGTGAGAAGTAGATTTGCAGGTCATCATTAGTGGGTCAGCTCAGCAGTCTGCCTGCAGTTTGCACAGGAGCCAGGTCGGCTTACACCCAGCCGAGGGCCCACCCCCCCTCCTCCCTCTCTGTGTGGGAGGCTCACCCGGCCCTGCTGTGTTTGTGTCCCAGGCCCCGGGGGAGCGTCACTCGGCGGCGGGGTCGGCGTCCGGGCCCGGCCTCGGTGAGGGTGTCCTCCATGTCTTCCTGGAGAGGGCCAGTCAGCTGGAGCGTTGGCTGCAGGAAGCGCAGGGCAGCCTGGGAGCCGCGGCTGCAGGTTCAGCCAGCATGCAGGACAGCGTGGAGCAGCAGCTTCTCACCTGCCAGGTAAGCGCCGGCAGCCCAGCCCAGCCCAGCCCGCCACGTCTGTGCCGTCTGAGGAGACCGTGCCAACTTCAAGATAGAAAAACAAAGATATGAAACTGGTTTGATTCATCCTGCAGTTCATCAGGAACGCTTTTACATGTTTTGAATACTTGGTGTCAGAGATACGACGGCATGTCAGGGCCGCTGCAGGGAGAAAATAATGACAGAGCCGGGGAGGAGGGGTAAAACTCCAGGAAAAAAAACTTGGATAATCTCTGAGATTAAAGTTGTTACAAGAAAAAAACTCACAAATTTATTAAAAAAAAACAAAAAAAAACTCCAATGTTCTGTAATTATAATGTCACAAATGTTCAAGAAAAAAACTCAAAAATTCTGAAAAAACTCTAAAGTTCTGAGTATAAAGTCACAAATTTACAAAAAAAAAAAAAAAAAAAAAAAAAACTTGGAAAAATGCTTTTTCCTATATTCTTTCTTATACTTCTTATACTTAGAATTTTCAAGTTTTTTTCACATAAATTTATGAGCTTTTTCTTGTAAATGTACCTCCTTAATCCCAGAGAATATCCATGCGTTTTCACATGAATTAGCACTTTAACCTTGAAAATTCTGAGTTTTTTTCTCAGAATATAAACCAACTTGGCCAACTGTAGCCCTTATTTTCTATTAAACATGAATCAGCATCAAACCACAAGGACTTAATGCAATATCAGAAGAAATATTGATGACAGAAACAGGTTACTCACACCTCTAAAATGTCCCAAAGACTTTTTTTGTTTTGTAACTTGGTACCATATCGAGCTCATTTGAAAGACGCCTCCATCCTGTCAACACTGTTTGATTGACAAATGATTTCTGGGAATTGCGGTGCAAGTTTTTCAGCAATGCAAAATTACGGTTTTCCTCACAGGTCTTGGAGGTCACTCTGCCTTTATGACCATTTTCATTCAGAAAAATGTCAAGATGAGTGACTTGATTTTCCCAGCGGTGACACTCATCGAGCTGCAGCGTAGGAGGAGGATGATGGTGCATCGCCACGTCACATGACCGTCAACCGATGAGGCAAACTGGTTTCAGATCAGAATATCTTGGCTGAGATCATTTGCTCATACTTCCCCTGCGTCTGTAAAGAGCCGCTGAGCATCTGAGGTCACTGCTCAGGTCACATGACCATAACAGCTCATAAGCAGCTATTTGAGGTTGCACAATGTAGATTCAAGAAGAAAAAGAAAATGACTCATGGGAAATTGAATTCCAAATCCTCACCGCTTTGACAGGAAGGGTTGTCGCAGATTGCATTAATTCTCATAAAAAGGAACATTTTAGAATATGAGGCTGGAGCTTGTGTTTGTGCAACATGTGCACACTGCAAAAAATATCAAGGCAGTCCAACTTAAAAACTTAAGTTTCCCTGCCGCCTTAAGATCAGCAGTAAAACCCACTTAAGAGTAGAATTTATCTCAATTTACAAACTCAAGTTGAAGATGTTGACACAGCTGCTCAGACTCCATTCTGTCAGTGCAATATTACAAATTGTAAAAGTGAAGCAGCTAATGATTATTTAACTCACCTTCACCCTGATGTCAAAGAAAGGAAGATTTCACGTCGCTCATAAGAAAAAGTTCATGCTTTGAATCCGAATCCATATTTGCCAAGTCGTCAATAATGACTTTCTGATGGAGAAATTACCCTTCTAATATTTTTCTAAAAGTCTGACTTTCAATGACTCATGTAATATTTTCACAATCTGGGTTTGATTGTGAAGAATGACACTGCTTTGACTGTCTTCAGTGTCCCGGCTTTTATTTTGAAGCAGCTTTAAACCCTGATATTATACAGCCAAATGCACAGACAACAAGAGAACAGACAATAAGAGTCACAAATAATATAAAAGCATCCTCAAACTTCATAACTCCACACAAAGAGCACACGATAAACAACAACACACGCACACTAAAGCACTAAACAGGGAACATGAGCCAAAAAAAATGAACTCTGATGAAACTCCATTCCACCACTTCCACTTCCAAGAGCGAGTTGAACAAACATTGAAAATTCTCACACATTCAAGACAACGAATGATTTTAAATTCAAAATCAGAAAACGTAAACAGCTGAGTTTGATATTCAACAGAAAGCACGGTACATAAAGTTAAAGATAACAAACTGAAGAGGGCTGTTATTATTTTTTCTGCAGTGTGTGTGTGTGTGTGTGTTGGGTTATTATGCACCCTGCTTCCTCCTGCAGCTGTTTGCTTTCTTTCTTTTTTTTTTTTTTTTATGGAACTGAATTATAATTCGATGAGCTCTTCCTGCCGCCGCTCTGTTTGCTTCTGCTATCTGAGCGGAGCTGCAGCACAGACAGGCCCACAGTGTCTGCTCTCACCACTGCAAACAGCATCAACACCAACATGCATGTTTACGGCCCGTCAGTCTGAGCGCGGCACAAACCCGGCCGGGGCGAAAACTCGTATCTCCAGTTTGGGTGATTTACATGTTTTGAATGAAGTTGAAATTTTACCTGCTGCCTCATGAGCTCAGAAAAAAAAAAAAAAAAAAAAACAGCTCAACGTGCCGACATTTACCTGTGCACCCTGCAGTTTGGTGGCTTTTTGATGAACGTCTACTCTACTTATTATTGTTGTTTTAAAGGCAGGACTTTTACTCAGGTATGTTTTGGTTGAGTTATTGCACCTATCAGTGCATTTTTTTTGCATCTGTGCAGTGTTGCATTAGAAACAGGTCGATGATAAATCAAATCTGCTAAAGCTTGTGAGGGAAAAATGAAGCAACATTAAAATGAACATTGGGTTTTGATTGATTCACCTCAGTAAGATTAGGCAAAAACCTAATTTATCTCCAATATTATCAGTTTGCTTGTTGATAGCTACTAGCAGAAGAAGCATCAATGTAGTAACAACACAGAAAAACAAGAATGGACTTAATTTATTCTGATCAGAGTTTGAATACTGACACAAATTGAGCAAAATGTGCACTATAAGATGTGTAGTGACCTGTCTTTTTTGCATTGTCTGGTCACATTTATTACAGTACCAAATTACAGTCACTTTTAATTTAAATGACATATTTTCTGACTATTATTGAAGTCAATTTTTGAAATTGTAACAACAGGAAGCTTTTAATTAACCTGAGAGGCGAGGGTCAGAGCCGCCCCAACACCAGGTGTGACAAATCCTCTGCTTTCTTTCCGCCATAAACTGATGCAGTCAGAGTTTCACTTTTGTCTTTGGTTTGTTGCTTGCAGATCAGACTCGGTGATCAGAGTTCATTATCTGGTGTTTGCTCGGGTTTTTATTGCTGCTGCAACCTTGACTTCTCATTGTGTATCAAAGACTGCAGTAAAATAAAAAAAAAAAATGGCTGTGGAATTCATGATGAGGAAAGTGAATGAATGACAGACTCACTGCTTGTAACAGTTAGGCTACCCCTGAGCTGCCTTTGAGCAAGGCATTCAAAGGCCCCATTGTGCAAGTGTGTGTGAGACAGGACAATTAAAAACCACAGGTAATTTGTTTCATCACACTTGTTATCATGCAAACCAACGCTTTAGCAAAAAAATTGAGCAGAATTTAACTGGGAAGCACATCGACCTGGAGGGAAGGAGGGAGTGAGGGAGGGAGGAGTTAAGGGAACAGCCGCTGTTCTGCTGCCAGTGTTTGAGCTGAGGGCGCAGCGGCTGCAGAGGCAAAGACCAACATCATCAGAAATCTACTGGTCAAGTGTCATAAATTTAATCTCTGCCAGATTACTGTCAATAATATAAAACAAAAATAATAATAAACTTTTTTCATAAGGTCCTTCCCAACAAGACGCAAGCACAGAATAAAATCACGCTAAAAATAAAAGTAAAAAAGTAAGGCCTGCTGGTCGTTTTTGTTGACTGAAATTTAAAAAAAAAATTACAAAATGCAAAAAATAAAAATGGCTCCTAACTGAAACTGCACTGTGTGCTTACAAAAATAACTAAAATAAACTAAAATTATGCAGAAAATGTCTTAAGTTTTTGTCTTTGTCACTTTATTTACAGTATACATTCACAATATTTTTTCTGACCTTTTTGAATCTCACCCCTGACAAAGAAACATATTACATAAATGCTAAAACTAACACTGACACTAAGAAAAACTAAACTAAAACTAAGCATTTTCAAAAAAATAAAAACTAACCCACTTTAAAAATGAATTAAAACTAAACTGAAGTTGAAAACAAAATAAAATAGAAGCCAATGAACATACAAAACTATAACAACCCTGTAGTGATTACACTGGGATTACAATGAATGAATGAATGAATGAATGAATGCACACCAAAACATGTCAATTTCACCCTGCAGCCCCTCCTGTAGATTTACAGTAAACACATTTCAGTGGAAACACATGCTGCAGCTGGCGTGTACCTTTCGCAATAAAAGCCCCTTTTAAAGCCTCAGTCAGTGAAAATCCCAAACTAAAAGCCTTTTGTGTGTGAAGCTGCAGGACACTGAGTCTAAACAGTCCTCACCTGGCTCATTCCTTGATAATTAACACTTTAAGATGAAAAAGAAAGAAAAAAGAAAAGAACAGAAAACTTAGGAGGTGTGGATTCTGCAGAGGATTAAGTCAGCTTCCATGTTGACCACAGTTACACTGAAAAAAAAAAAATCCTCTGAAATTTACAGTAAAATACTGGCCGCTGTACGCTGCTTTGAAAACCTGTTAACAATAAGTATCTTTCAAAATAGCAGTTGTAATATAAACCTAAATAAAAACCTAAATAAAAAATATATTACGGCATATATTTAGAGTTTAAGGTATGATTTTGCTGACTGGTGAGAGGTTTTATACTGTAAATTTAAACATAGACACAAGCAAAATTAAACAGAATAACACTGTTAATTTTAGAGTAATTACATGCTTTTGAAATAATGGTACTTTCCCTTTCATTTTTTACCCAAAATGTTTATTTTCACAATAAAATCCTGTGTTTTATGACAATAAAAGTTAAAGTGATGCACTGTTTCCTGTTTTAGAGTAGTTTAATGCACCTGCCACGGTGATGTACTAGTTTTAATGTTGCTCTTTGGCAGTTTTTGGCTGTAATTTCTACAAACTTTTTTTTTTTTTTTACAGTGTACATAGCCTCTGTTTTATCAGAGATGGCGGACAGTGATTGGCTGATATCTATTTAATAAAAGGAGATGAGACATGCAAACTTAGTGGTAAACCTTTTACGGTTAGGAAGTTTAGATACGGGCTGAGTTAATCTGAGGTGTACAGGCCCATCATCATCATCATCATCACCATCACCATCATTATGTCATCAGTCAGTCCTGTCCCGCCCAGGATCCACTCTCCGTGACCTCAGGGGTGTAACCCGACCCCGCCATGAAAGTTTCAGAGGTTAAACGCGTCCCGGTGGCACGGCGGATTTGAATGGAGGCTTTGTGGGCAAACGGGCGCAGCGTCTGATGGGATCTCACCTCCATTCAAGGAAACGACCTGAATGAACCTGTGCTGCTTTTGTTTTGTTTTTGTTTTTTTTTTGTTTTTTTTTTTATTTTAACTCGCTGTTCCAGTGAACTGTACTTACAGCGCTTTTCACACGAGAGTGCCACAACGCACCAGAGAGAACAACAAAGAGAGAGAGCAACAAAACGGGTCAAAGTACCAGCAAATACTGTGCTGTGCTGTCATATCCTCAAATCAATCAAAAATATGGGCAAAATGCAGAACGCACAATGGAACAAACCGGACTAAATTGTGTTTATAAGCTTCAGTCTAAAATGGGTCTCAAAATCAGAAAGGTCACTTTGTTCCTCTAGTCCAGTAGAAGCACAAGGAGTTGTTTTTTTGGTGCACGTGAACAACCTAAAGTGACATTTTCTGATATTTTTTAAATGACTTTGTCTATCTTTAGCTAAAGGGTGAAGCGCCAAAGAGTCAGAGAGTTTGGTTTGAATTATTTGAAAGTCAAAAAAGCCTATGGAGAAGGCCTTTGACCTACTGATTCTAGATGTCCCATTTCTGACCTGCATGACTGAACAACTTCATCATCGCTCTGGTTTGGACCAGGCAGCCGGGAACCAGTTTCATGCCAAAAATGTCAACTTGTCAGTGTTTAATCCCAGATTTTTTTTTTTATGTCAGTGCAGAAAAGCCTCTGAAACGATTTTAGCCACACAGCTTTTTTTTTTGTCTTCTCTTTTTCTCAGGAGTCACACTATATATTTCCATGGACTGCTCAGAAAATGGTCGTGCTGCCACTTGTTTTTTTTTTTTTTTTTTTTTTTTTTGTCACTTAAAACAAGTTTGACTTCTCAGAAAATGGACTTTGACGTCTCACTTTTTTTTTTATCAGCCATGAGAAGAATACAGAATACAGCACACATTCAACACACAATCACTGTGGAATGAAAGTTGCTGTTTCGTTTTTGTGTTTTGTTGCATTTTTTTCCCCACTATCCTATTGTTTAATATTGTTTTTATATTGCTTTTTGTATTGCTTTTAAAGCATTTCTCTTTTTTTTGCACTATTTAATTGTTTTTTATATTTAACTTTTTTGCACTGTTTGCACCGTGGAGAAGGTCAGAGTGAAACTTTTTTTTTTGTTTTTTTTTTGGATTCTCTGTATGTCTGGCACATAACTGCAGACTTGACAAGAAAGCATCTTGAATCTTGAATCTTGAATTTTACCATATCTTTCTTCAACTCAAAACCAGTCTTACCAGCAAAAAAAAATAAAGTAGAATAAAAAAACTGACTGTACTATCCACTCAAACCCACGACTTGAAGTTTAAAAGCTCTTTACTGCACCTCACATGTACTCAGCCGGTGGGAAATTGTACATTACCTCCTTTAGGTGACTAATAATTCACTGTCCCAACACGCTGACGTCCTGGTCTGAGCTCCTGCCTGTTTGCATGTGTAAACTATTTGTGATGGACCTGTTGGTTTAGCTGTTTAGCATGTTACATGACGTGACGCTGGGGCTTTCTGTGCAGGAGATGTTCGAGGAGATAGAGCAGAAGGTGGCCAGCCTGTCGGCGCTCAGCCAGCAGCAGGACGTCCCGGGAACGGCGGCGGCGGCGGCGCAGCAGGAGGCGGCCGAGCTCCTCTCCTCCAGGCTGGAGCTCCTCAAGTCCAGCCTGGTCTCCTTCCAGCAGCTGCTGCAGGACAGACAGGGAGCAGAGAGGATGAGCTGCACACAGCCACAGGAGCAGGTACACACAAACATCCAGGAGAGAGTCACACACATCAACAGAACTACAGGCTAATTCACTTACTTGTACACAAAATACTGTATGTTAAAGTAGCTTTCTTAAAATTACTTTTTAAAATTTATTGCACTTATTCCACTGTCTTCTGTGACCATCCAGGCCGCCCGAAAACAAGCTGAAAGGTTTTGTGTGGAGTAGAGAAATGTGCTTTAATAGTTTCATTGTGATATGCTGAGACCCTTTCATTTATTAATTGAAAACAAGAAATAGAGACAAACATTATAGACAAAGAAATACAAGGTCACACAAGGTCGCAAGGTTTCTTTCCATCTGCCAACTTAGAAATCTGAAGTTTTAAAACATGCAGACGAGTTTCCAGCTGTTGACAGCGAAGCAGATAAGCTGCCTTATTTTAATCCCTGATAGTTAAAAAATAAAATTGCAAAAAAAAAATAATAATAATAAATAAATAATAATAATAATCTCAGGTTCTTTACCACCTTGAATTTAGTTTCCTGCCTGCAAATGGAAAAACTCAAACATCGTAAGGCAAACAGACAGCTGGACTATGTTTGTTTTAGAGTCACTAATCCACATCAGCTAGTAAATTTAGTTTCAAGGGGTTGAAACTTTAAAAACTTTACGCTGCCAGTCACACACACACTCAGCGAAGTGGCAGCATGTATTTTATAGCAGCTGCCACATGTCACTGATGTGTGTGTATGTGTTTGTGTATGTGTGTGTGACTGGCTGTGCAACATGCCTGAAAGTTTCATCCACTAGAGGGCAGCGCAGCAGAGGTTTTACACAAGTGTTGACTCACTCTTAAAGATTTTTACTATTACTTTACTTTTACTTTTACTATTTTACTTTACAATTTGTGCTTTGGAAATGGTTTGCAGCCAGTAATGCAAAATAAACACAGTTTGTGGTTAATGAAGCTGAAACAGGTTTGTGAAAACTGACTGCTGGGCAGGTTTGTAAGTGTATCTCAGAGATTACTTGGCCTGCTGCTCAGATTTTTGGCATCAAAACTCAGTTTCAGGGCCAAACTGTGTTGTTGCTTCTATGCAGGTATTCCTGTTTGTAGTTTGTGATGATGATGGTGACAGTGATGATGGTGACGATGGCAATAACCTTGTTTTTCCTTCCCGCCTTATCCTCTATCCTCTTATTGTGTCTACTCCTCTGAAATCCGTACCCCAGCGAGAGCGCCACCCGGAGGCCAAGCTGAAGCGCAGTGCCAGCGTCCAGGAGATGTTCTCCTCACCCAGAAACAAACTGCTGAGGCAGAGCAGCGTGCAGCAGCAGAAGGTACACGACTCTGACTCGGTTATGAAACTGTTTTTACATGGAAAAAATACTTGGAATTCAGTATTTCACTGACATTTTTACTCTTGTCAGGGTGGGAAACCCTCTGAAACAGCATTTAACACACATGAAAATGTGAAATGAGACCCCACATGACAGTGGATCAGCACTTTAGATGTAATTCAATTTTCATTTCAATTTTATTTATTTATATAGCCCAGAATCACAAATTACAAATTTGTCACAAAGGGCTTTACAGGAAATACAACATCCTCTGTGCTTAGACCCTCACATCAGATGAGGAACAACTCCCTAAAAAACCCCTTTAACAGAGAGGAAAATAGGAAGAAGCGACCTGCCTTCTCGACCCGCTACCTGCAAAACCTGCTAATATTGAAGATGAGTTGGGCTTTTTGTCAGGGGGGGAAACCCTCTGAAACAACATTTACATCAAAACTCTCCACTTACAATAGAATTAATGAGAGTTAGCAGCACTTCAGTTTACGAAAAAAAGCCATACTGAGAAATTAAATGAGAAAAGAAAGAAAACAAAAGACATTAATGTTCTTGTCAGGTTTACAGACTGCTTTTCTGTATCTGTATCAGGCCGAGTTGAAGTAATTAATGAAAACCCAGGACTGACCAGCAAACCGGTCTAACTTGTTCGGTGTTATGTTAATGCTTGTGTAATTCTTGAGGTGAGCGTTTCTCACGCCCCGGCCTCGTAACCCAAACCGCGCCGTCACCAGCCTGCCGCTCTGACCTGCAGGCCTGCAGTGTTCCTGCTGCAGCACAAACGAACCAGTCAGAAAACAGCGTGTTAAAGCCCACTTCATATTCAACATTACATCTAATGTGCTCACACACGGTCATGGTTGCGATGGTGGTGATGTGGGGCCTCATTTCACATTTTACGCACAAGAGGCTGACACAGAGCAAGATAAAAATCATAATCATGTTGTTAACTTGCTCGTGCATGTGTGGCTGATGGGTGTGTGTTGTGTTTCAGGAGCTGGAGCAGGAGCTGAGCGAGCAGCGAGGACTGACTCATGCCATCGCCAGGCAGGGCAGCAGGGCCCGACTGCACAGCCAGGACTCTGGGGACCAGGGCCTGCTGTCACCACGGTAACACTTCCTGCTTTGTTATAGCAACATTTAAATTTTTTTTTTTTTATTTTATTTTATTTGATGATTTTTACCTTTACTTTAATTTAATTTAATTTAATTTTTAGACCCATTATTATTATTATTATCATTATCATTAGTAATAATAATAATAATAATTAATAGTATAATAATAATAATAATAATAATAATAATAATCATCATTATTATTATGATTATTATTATCATTATCATTATTGTTATTATTATTTTTATTATTATTAATAATAATAATAATAATAATAATAATAATACTAACAAAGTCAATAATAATAATAATTATTATTATTATTACTTGTAGTATTATTATTGTTATTATTATTGGTTTCATATTTTAATTATTATTTTAATATTTTAATTTTTTTTTTTTTTTTTTTTTTTTTTTCTAATTAAACTTCCATTTTCCACTTGTTGGAAACTGGGGTGTACTGTATTGAGAATAGTCAAGGGAAAGACTATTCATTTCTTTTCATTCTCATATCTAACATTGTTAAATATATATTTCTAATTGCAAAAGTGAGTGACCGTGCACCGTCTCTAAGGCAGGAGTTATTAGGGGAATCTCAGTCAGAGCGCGGCACTTTTCCCACATGTGGAAGGGATTCGTTAACTGCAGATTAATTGCGTCCCCCTGCAGGCCGCCTCCTGCTGACGCCGAGGCGGAGTCTGCTCACAGGAAGTGGGATCACCTTCACGGTCGACTCCTGGCTTTGCAGGAGAGCTCGCTGCTGCCTCCCTCTGAGGTAAGACCTTCATCACGACATCTGGAGTGCTTCATTATCACTTTTATGACAAAAAAAAAAAAGAAAAAAAAAGTGAGGCTCTTAACACGCTTGGTTATCACCCTCTTTGAAAGTGTTGCACTTTTTTTTGTCTGTTTTGTGCGATTTGAACTCCTGCAGAGTTTGATGAGAGTCATGTGTGTCTCCTGGCTGTCTTGTCCTCTGTCTGCTTATCCTTCTATGTGAATACCTCTCTCTCTCTCTCTCTCTCTCTCTCTCTCTCTCTCTCTCTCTATCTCCGTCCCTCTGAAGGTGACAGACTCATCTCTGAGGAGGACTGATGGAACAGCAGGACGCAAGATTGGCACCCAAACCCTGAAAGAGCTTCAGACCTGCATCAGCCGTCTGAGGGAGCTGGGCAGCTCTGCTGCTGAGGTTCAGGTGAGGAGGCGCCATCAGCAGAGATGAGGTGGAGTGGTGACCTCTGGACGGTTGCTGGTTTGAATCCCAGATACCCCGAGTCACCTTCACCCCACCATCAATGGCTAAATCTAGGTGGCACTTGACTAAGACGCAGTGCCGGCTCTACCTATGGTGGCGCTCTAGACAAAATTACTCCCTTGCACCCTTCCAAGCCTAAGCTAGAGGTGTGTGTGTGTGTGTGTGTGTGTGTGTGTGTGTGTGTGTGTATGTGTGGTGCGGGGTGTTACAGTCTGACCACTTAAATCAGACTGATTGATTAGATCGAGTGCAATGTCAAAAGTTTATTTTATTACACCAGGTTTTATCAATAATTAGCTCATCTGATCCCCCTGCAGGACGTCCCGGTGGAGGGCGCCCATCACAGGCTGGATGAGGGTCTGTTTGATGTGCTGTGCGGGGCGTCCTTGTCTCTCTCCTCCCTCAACAACCTTCTGCGGTCTGCAGCCGGGACGCAGCACGAGGACGACACACAGCTGAGGCTGCTGCAGGTAACAGTCGCTCTAACACTGTGCACCCAAACTCAGTCTGGGATCTTGACCCTGCACCCCGACACTGGTGGGATAGTGGAGGAGGACCGGAGCAATGTGATGGAGGATGCTTACTGCATGCTTCTTAGATAAAGCATGCTATAACAATTTGAAGAGAACATTTCTCTGATTTCCTTCAATTTTGTCTCTCTTTTTTTTTTTTCTTTTTTGCAAGATATTATGTATTGTAGGGTTATTATTTAAGCCATTTGCCACCGGCAGATAAATGGAAATACTGTGTATTCCTATTTTTGCTGTCTTACCACCTCATACAGGATGGGTAATGAAAATAAACTTCATTCATTCAACACTCAACGCAATGCAACTATTTCCAGATGTGAGATTCCAAAAGAACAAGTTAAGAACAAATTAGGTCATGATGTAATTTCCGTTATCACTGCTGAGGGCGAGGAAGAATTCAAGACAGAGAGCAGAAAAAAAATAAGCAAACAAACTTTGCAATGCAGCCAATAGTAAGAATCAGAACTGGATTTATTCACCAAGTACAGTGGGAATACCAGGCTTAGCACTTTACAAAGTGATTAAACCATACAGGATTATAATTATATATTTTTTTTACTATCATAAAGAATGCATAATAAGTGCAAGATAAAAAGTAGGACTTCACTTTGCTATGTGGTGCAGACAAGGAAATACATTCAAATGGAAAGAACTGCTCCAGGGCAGCAGAGTAGCATTGTTATTTACAGAATTGACAGGTAGGGGCGCAACGATTAGTCGACGTATCCGACAAAAATCGATGTCAAAATTAGTTGGCGACAAACTGAATAGTCGAGTTGGTTATGTCATCGCGTGTGTTTGTCGTGCCGTGCGCGGGCTTGACGTGGTTTCCCGCAGTTCCTGAGGAGTGAGTCATCTTTGCGTCATTCCTATCTTTGCTGAGAATATGCGCGGCAAACTGCAGCAAAATGGCGACGGCGGCGGTTGATGCTATATCGCCGTGTCCCAAAACTTCAAAAGTCTGGAAGTATTTCACCTTAAACCCGGCAAAGATGAGGACTGGCCGTAAGATTTGTAAAGTGGGCCTTGTGTCTTACTGGAGTACGTCGGTCACACGGCAGTATTTGAAAAGAAGACAGTCGGACTCTCCAGGTAAAACAGTTAGCCTCT
Source organism: Myripristis murdjan (assembly GCF_902150065.1). Classification (NCBI taxonomy): domain Eukaryota; kingdom Metazoa; phylum Chordata; class Actinopteri; order Holocentriformes; family Holocentridae; genus Myripristis; species Myripristis murdjan. Next base: position 3,995,786 of record NC_044001.1, read on the forward strand.
CAGCTAGCTAACGGCTGTTAGCCTCTTCCACCCGGGACTCGCCGCCGTCTCTGCCTCCGTGTTCGGCCTCCTTACAGCCGAGAAAACGGTTAGAAAAATGCGGTTGTGCGACTCAAGTCCACCTGTTCAGTTAACTCATGTAAAAATAAAACTGTTTATACAACCAGAGACATTAGCATAATGCCGGTTAAACCTCAACCTGTTTCTGATTAAGATTTGGGCAGTTAATCGAATTAGTTTACTGACCTTTAGCTACTAATTTTAATTGGACAAAAACTTGATACTGTTTTTTTTTTTTTTTTTTTTTTTTTTTAAATCTTGTACTTGTAGCTCAGCAGTTCAATAAAAAATAAAAATCTGAATGAAAAATTCATTCAGTGTCTCACCTGTACAGCCAAATGCAGTTCAGTGCAACAAATTCTGCCTTTTAAGTAAGTTTAAAATGTTCAGTTTTTGTTGTCATTGTGGAAAATGTGTCAGTTTACTTGTGTTTGTCACTGAGGTTGTAGTTTGCAGAGGTCTTGTACTGGACTACATTACACTGAGAGGTGTTTCTAATTTTTTATCCTCCGTATTTATATACAGTGAGGGGGGACAGAATAGTGGAAACAGCTGTCAGTAAACTGCAGTCCAGTCCAACAGCAGCACTAACTATGAGCTCAATGCCAAACATAGAAGTGAATGAACGCCTCTATTACTGTGAAAACAAGAAAAGATGAGCATTATAGGCAGCAGGAGAGGAAACTATGGCACAGCAGGTGGATTGGATTAGATTGTACAGGTGGACCTAATGAGGTGGCCACTTTGTTAGATGGCAATTGCTTAAAAAACTTCCAAGTAAATATAAAAGCCTGATAGCTAAATAGGAGCCATTTAGTAATTGTGTTATTAAATATCCAATTAGTTGACTAATGGTTTCAATAATCAATGACTTGTCAGCTATCAAAATAGTTCTTAGTTGCAGCCTTACTGACAAGTGATAACATTGATTCATTCATTTCTGCTTTCATAGAAAATTTCCTTGCCCTTTAGCCTGCATGTAGCAGATATTTTGGATTTGATTACACCTTCATTTTGATTTGTTTTTGTCTAAACTACAGTGGAAAGGATTTTTTTGGTTGCATATTTTGTATTTGGTTTGTTTCGGTGCACACTCTAATTACAAGTCAGTCAGGTTTCATAGAATCAGAAGTAGTTCATGTTTCGGTCGAGATTCGTCTCATTTTGTTAAGACAGGTTTTCAACCATGAGGAGCTGTTGGATATCAGATATCAGTGGTAATGTTCAGGGGTTTCCCGCCTCAGATTACATTCTCATTCATAACGAGCCACATTACAGCTCTGTTGGTAGAGCAGCGGTGTTGGCGCGCCACAACCTGGGGATTTGTCCTCTTGCACTCGCCAAAGTGTGAGTCAGAACTTCCTGGAGATGATATGCAACCAGCCCCGCAGTACAAAATGGATTTATTCATAACCTTTGCTGTTGCCTTTCAGAGTCTATCAGCAGAACTCGCTACCCTCGGTGATGAGCTGGTATCTCAGGGGTCAAAGGTCAGCAGAGTCCTGAGCTCGCAGTCAGCTCAGCAGTGTGTGGAGGAGCTGTGCAGACTCCTGCCTGCGCTCCAGGCTGGACTGACCAACAGACAGAAACATCTGGAGGACTTACTGGAGGAGACTGGAAAGCATCAGGTCAGTCCTTACTCTTCTTCTTCTTCCTCCTCTTCTTTTTCTTCTTCTTCTTCACTCTTATTTATGGTGGCCCTGAAGTTCAAAATAAATGCTAAACCTAGAAAACAAGACAGAAAAGCACAACATATTACAAAGTCAGAAAACACAAACAGAAAGGCAGACAAAAAGCACACAAATTAACACAAAGAATATGCATATTAAACTATACATATGATCATAATTTGGTAATTCTTCAGCCAAATTATCATTATAAACACTGCTGTCATTATGCTCTTCAGTGATTTTCACCTGCTTGTATCCCTTGTCTGTCACAATCTGATTTGTATAGCTGGTAATAAATATAACCTACTGTCTGAGAGTGTATAGTCTATTACATAAAGATCAAACAAGAGAACAGTTTTGTAATTTATTTTGCACTTCAGGGCTGCTGCACTTGCTTAGTGAAACAAGCTGAGCAGGTTCTCGAAGCGAACCAACAGCCGCTCAACACTGGACCAAGTGGGAAACAGCTTCCTTTTTCTCTCGGTCCAGTTGCATTTTTGGCTCAGACTGTGCCCTCAGTTTGAAAAAACAGCTTTTTTTTTTGCCAGGATCCTAAATACGACATGTCTCAAGCTGAGGGAAAAAAAATACATTTTATCCTGCTCTCTAAATGGCATTGCTAGGTTACCGGGCTCAGACGTCACTTTCTAATGGTGATGTGACTGGGTTTGTTGGGCTGAGTGACAGAGGGTCTGCAGGCCGGCCACAAGGCAGCTTCACAAGCAGGTTAATATTAAAGAGTGCAAGGAAGCTGCAGACAATACCTCTGTCATGACTGTGTAAGAGAAAAGTTCTTAATTTCATTCACATAGTTAATTTCTAGCTCAAATTGAGATTTTCTTCATTTTCAGCTGAGCCAAAATTCACAGATAGGAAGAAATAATGAACAGCATAAGATAATTTTGAAAAACTTTTTAGCACGTCTGGCTGTTCTCTAGAAAGTTGTTTCACAGCATAATGAGCATTTAATCAGCCAACTCACTTTTATAAATGATCAGTACATTATTGTTTAAGATCTGTGTGACTTTTCTTACTCCCTTGTGTTGTTTGGTGTCAAGTTTATTCAACTCTGTGTAAATGATAAACATTTGTCCTGATATAAGTGATTAAGCCAGAAGTACACCTGTATTTTTCTTTTTTTCCCCCAGAAATAACATTTTCCTGTTTGTCTGAATGACCTTTACCAAAGCGTTGCTCTGTGTATACAGACAGCAGTTTATTAAGAGCGCTGTTGTGTGTCTAACCCAACAGAGGCTCCTCACAGAGTTGCATGCAGCCTTAACCTCTAACAAGTCGGCCCTTCACCAAATAACTAACGAACCAAACAGGACCCAGAGCGCCGACGATCAACTCCAGGTACTGTTACCAAGGCGATGTGTAATTATCATGAATCTTTCCTACTGTAAATGCTTGAAACTCTCCAAACACTCTAATTAAGTGATGTTTTTATAATTAGGCTATCAGATAATAAACCAGAACACTTACCAATGTTGGATTAGATGACTTAAAAACCATCCCTACCATATTGAGCCTTAAGGAAAATTAATACACAAGCATCATCTTGCAAAAGGTGACAAAATTCAAATTTAAAATAGGGATGTCTGTATATTTATTTGTAGTTTGGTGTAGTTCAAAGTTAATTTTATCTACAATTTGAGTAGCGCCCATAGGAGATTATTTGATGGTGGATGGAAGAGCTCAATTATAAATTAAAGACAGGAGAATTGAGATGTGTGTGTGAATAGCGATTAAAGAGGCTGCCTTTCAACCTGATAAGCCAGATTCAAGTATTTATATTGGCAAACCATTCACCTTGCTGAAAAGCCAATGCGCTGAATACCACTCGACTCCAGAGGGCGCTGTTTTCAAGACTTCGTTCACCTCTGACCTCCCTGTGGAGCGAGGGAAAGACAGTTTTCCCTTAAACGGTCCATATTTGAACACAAAAGCAAGACAGTGTGAGATGTAAAAAGATATTAAAGAAAAAAAAAAAACTTCTTGAAACTCCTTAAACTGTAAATATCCAGTATGCTGTTAAAGTAAGTTGTAACACATTCACCTCACAGTGTCAAAGCATGTCATGGTGTGTTTGTGTGTTTGTGCTCCAGGCCATGCTGCAGCTCCAGGAGCCTCTGCAGCAGCAGGCCAGCCAGGTGAGCTGCCTGCTGGAGGAAGCCGAGCGACACGACCTGCCTGCCTCGCTCATCCACCAGGCTGCTCAGCTGCAGGTGCCCTCACTGATCTGTTTTGTACCTCAGCCAAACCAAATTTAGACAGCTATTAGTCTGAGGGGTGTGGTGGCGGGCAGAAGCCTTGCAAAGAAGAAAAACCTGAATAAACACACTCAGGGCAACCACTTTAATGCAAAAAGGAATCCAAAAATGCTATGCAGTGCAACCTGGAAAAGAGTGCATATGAAATTTAAAAATAGCTGTTGGAAGTGTATTCCCTAATAATTCCTGCTACATAAGAGATCACATGCATACTGAATCTTCAGATGCAGTGATTTGGGATTTTATTTTTATTTTCATTTTATTAAACCTTTATTTAACCAGGTAAGCAGCAGCAGCAACAGCAGTTTCAAAAGGTTTCAGAACATAATTATAAAACATATCTAATGTAATTGGCTCAGAAGGAATACAGTTACCAACTCCAATGGATTCGACTTCCCTTCACTTTTTTTTTTTTTTTTTTTTTTTTAAAGCCTTAAGTGAGATCCTCTCATGGTTCAGAATCTGAAAGCATTTTTGCCAAGTTTAGTGTGAACCTTAGGAACGGTCAGTAGTGGAGTCGGTTGAGCACGGGCCTTAAATACTGGTTATAATTATGGTTATAATATAACTGGAGATAATACCCACAGATATAAGTGGGGAGCAGACCAAGAATGGACTTAAAGATAAATGTGAGCCACTGCGTGAGTCTGTGTGAGGCCAGAGAAGGCCACTGAACTTTAGCAGAAAGGGTGTAAATCAGGGATGTCAAACTGGTTTAATTCCAACCGAAATGGACTAATCAGTGAAATTACCTGGTGGAGTTTTCGGTTAGAATGAAAACCCACAGCCTCTCGGCCCTCCATGGCACCAGTTTGACACCCTTGGTGTAATGGATTCATGCTGAAGCTGTTATTTCTCCCTGTGGTGTGCAGGGTGAGCTGGACGGCGTGCTGGGCAGTGTTCAGTCCCGCTGTGAGGAGCTGAGGAGCAGCGTGGAGCTGCAGCAGCTGTACGAGCAGCTGGTCTGCAGCCTGGAGGAGCTGGTCGCGCGGGGCCCTGAACGCCTCGCGCAGCAGCCGGGCGCAGAGCTGCAGAGCCGGGCTGAGCTGCAGCAGCAGCTCACGGCTCAGACGGTCAGTATGTGAAAGACCCACTTGTTCACTCTTTCTGATTATATGATTAGCATGGGGGATTATCATTATCATTTCTGGCATTGTTTTCTCAAATTTTAAGAAAAACAAGATTTGAAGGGTGCCTTGGTAGCTCACCTGGTTGAATGTGAGCCACATATCAAGGCTAAGAACTTACTGCAGCAGCCTGGGTTTGAATCTGGCCCAGTCCCTTTGCTGCATGTCATCTCCTCTCTCTACTGTAATTAATTAAATAATTAATTAAATAAAGCAGAAATACCAAAAGCAGTTTATCTTAAAAAAAAAACAAGATCTTAACACTGGATAAGAGATTAAATGACTTTGTAAGATGAACTGTTTTGCATTGTTAATCATCATTTATTGTTTCTGTGTTCAGAAGTTCTTCCGGTTCCTGGGCAGTCATCTGAGGAACTTGCAGTATTTGACCCAGAGAGTGCCAGACATCGCCCTCCAGAGGTGGGAGGGCGTAGTGTCAGGTCTCCAGGACAAGGTGGAGCAACTGCAACAGCAAAGCGTGGAGAAAGGCACCAGGATGAAGAGAACCTTACAGGTGATACAATGGTGTTAAGTTTGTTCTATGCATTTGCACTGTGAGTGTGAATTATAAGCACAGGAATAAAATCTGACATTAAGGAATACTGCAGAAAAATGTCATCATTGTTTTAACAACAGTAATCTCAGTTCTGCTTGTCACTGTTTTGTCCTCTGTCTCAGATGTGGACACAGTGGGAGGAGGACAGCACCTGGCTAGACACCTTGCTGACAGAAATGGAGACATCATTGCCCAAGATGCACCTGGGGGATGATTCTGAGGAGGCGATATCAGAGAAACTCTCTGTCTACCAGGTAATTTGTTTTAATACACATGTTCCTTCTACCCGGGAGGGAATAATTATTATTTACCAAAACACAGACGACCAGCAGATGTATTTTTCTGTTCTGCTCATTTAGAGACTGTTGGATACGCTATCTGTGCTGTTCTTTGTACACTGCACTCAAAACCTAATTGGCTCAGTAAATATGAGCCAATGGGTTGTTTTTATAGGGGTACATGATGTTCTGTGGCTTCAATGTGAGTTATTAGTCGAACGTCCAACCAGAATTCATTTTGGCTCCTATTTCCCATTTTTCTCTGTGTCTGGTTTATCTGAAACGCAGCTCATCCACCCCAAGATCAGAGGCTCATCTTCATTTTGCAGGATGATGCTGAAATGGTGTGTGTATGTGTGCATGTGTGCGTGTGAGAGAGAGAGAGAGAGAGAGAGAGTGTCTGTGTGTGTGTTTGTGTGCTCCTGTCAATTTAAAGCTGTGTCTCTCTGGTAGGATGTGGCCGGTGTCCTGCAGGGCAACCGGGCTCGGTTTGGCAGAGTGCTGGAGGCGGGGCTCCAGCTCCAGGGGGCTGGCAATAGAGGAGTGGGCGTGGCCACCGGCAGGCTGGAGGCACGGTGGAACGCCCTGGACATGAGGGTGGAGCATGAACGCATCAGCACTGACAGGAACAGGAAGCTGAGGAGCAGGTGAGGCAGCCCTACTTTCTTTGAAAATAGTATTGCTTTTCATAAGGGCGGGTGATATCGTCAAAATATAGTAATACTGCATATTTCTTATGTCATTGTACTCAACCATCACTCTCTTTTGCTAATCACTCCTAAACAGATTTACCCAGGACTCTGCTGTACTAACCGACTGGATGGGTGGAGCCAAAGAGCCGATTGACAGGTGGAGTCAGCTCACTGTTTCAGCCAATCAGGAGACAGATCTTCAGCAGAGCTCTGACCACTTCCACCAGTGTTTGGTAAGGTTAAAAAAACAGAAAGGTGATGGTGAACCTAATTTCATCAACATTTCTCAAACTTTCCAATCACTTTAAATGAATCCAAAAGTAGAACTGAAATGCCTTAAAAGTAAGCTGAAATTTCTTGATGACTAAGCAGCTTAGCAAGCAGCAGGCCAAATGATCACGGAGTCATTCTCACTAAATGTTCACATTTCAGAAGTTCAGCAAAGAGCTGGAGGCCAAATCTGGACTGAAGGTGTCGGTGGTCGTAGTCGGGACCCAGCTGGCTCAGCTGCTGGAGGCGGACAGAGCCTCAGATGGAGCGGCTCTGCCCTCCCGGGTTTCAGATCCAGATCTGGGCTCCGTCCACGGCCGGCTCAGGCAGACGGAGCAGGACTGGGCTGCACTGCTCACTCGTGTTTCTGTGGTCCAGCAAGCTCTACATAAGGTGAGTGTGTAAGGTTAACTTATGATCGTCACACAGCTTTGTGGCCCATCGGTACATCTGAATATCCAATTTGTGCACTGACTGTCAATTTGTAAATCTGCATCTGTAAAAACTCATCATATTGAGAATTGTTTTTAGCCAGCTAGTGTTGTTTTGATGATCAGATCATCTTTAATTTTCAGTGTTTTTATCTATTTTTTGCTATCTATTTTTTTCTAAATCAGTCAGAAATTTGTGAGAAAGGCTTATTATCTCATTAATTCGGGGAAAAAAAACAAAACTGCGGATTTTTTAAGTGAGTGCATCACACTTCTACTATGCTGCCTAAAGACTGCATTATCTAATTTCCTGGAACACTGCACCTTCCTAAACGTGTTGATAAGCTCAGTGAAACAGCTGATTTTACCCACTTTCTCTTCTTATAATAACCAATATCCAGATCAGTTTCAGGTTTAAGTTGCATTCTATCCTGTGCATTGGAAAATGTAAACAGTTATGTATAGTGTAATTAAATGCATTTCAGTGTTTGCACTAACCAGGCGTCTGAATTCAGCATCTCCATTCCCACATGTGTAGTGGAGTTTGGTATTTCAGCAACATGCTGCAGTCCTCCTGTCACCAATTAGCTGTAAACTCCCTGCTGCGAGGCACAGAGGCAGCTGGAGGACTCTTCTCCTCTTATTGGTGTGAAACCATTTTCTCCTCTGTCTGTGTGTCTGTCTGGATCTCCTTTTCTTTGCTCGCTCTGCTTTTCCTGACGGGTCTCATTTCTCTCCTTCACTTTTCCAATCTTCTCCAACTTTCTCCATCCTTTCTCTCCCCATCCCTTCTCCACCACTCTTTGCTCTTATAATCTCCATTCTAACTCCCTCTCCCTTCTTCTCCTCGCTGTTATTTCAACCTCCCCTCATCCATCTGCCTCTTTCTCCGGCTTTCTTTCCCCTGTCTTCTCTCCCTTTATTCTCTCCTTATCTTCCGTCTCATCTTTTTGTCTTTGCCCCTTCCTTTCTTTTCTCTTTATGTCTTCTCTTCTCCTCAGCGGTGGATGCAGCAGTTGACCCAGCAGGGGGCGCTGGAGGAGCTGCAGGTCTGGCTGCGAGGCACAGAGTCCCGGCTGGAGGAGGAACGCTGCAGGCTGAACCAGACCTCCTCTGATCTCACTCAGCTCCTGGCCTGCTGCAAGGTGATGTCACGTCCAATGCCGCTGGTTAACAGTGCATGTGAATATGTAGCGATGCACATTAGCACTGTATGGGCAGAGATTTGCACATCTGTTCTGTAAAAGTGAAAATAATCTGTTCCCTGTACATTTCTAAATGTGTGAACTGCAAGATTCTGCTAATTTCCTATATGCCTGTTCCTATGTCCTATAAATATGCAAATAGTTCTCTGCTGCCTGCGCACACACCACCTCATAACTTGAACTGTATTTGATAATCTGTCCATGTAAAAATATTTTTTCAGCAAATCTCTTAGGTACACAAATATTGTTCATGTGAAGCAGCCAGACCATCAAGTTGGTCTTGTCAGTTTTTTGAAAATAAACAGTCAAACAACCGATGGATCTGCAGCTAATGATATGCAAAGCAGCGCCTGGTCAGCTGATGGATGATTGGCTGTTGGATTTATTCAGCTGGCTCGGGGTCCATCTGAGTCTCAGAGTTTACAGCTGTGCACACACACCTCTGCCATCAGTACAAGAGTGGGAAACCACCTCTCTAGTGACAAACTTTGCACAGATACAAATCAGTACAGGCGAGGTCAGACATAAACATAACAAATTTTTGAGTGGAAGGGGACTTTAAATCATATTCGTCTGTTTATGCACTTTCCTGTGTATCAGGACAACCCAGCTTACTCTCTTAATGCCTTTTTTGTTCCTCTGTTTATTTTTTCTATCTCTCCCTCTCAGGAGTGTCAGACAGAGATGTTGGCCCACCAGGCCACGTTGGACTACGTAAACCAGCCAGTGTTACAGATGTGCAGTATTCCAGATAGCCAGAGGGGGCACTATGAATACATTCACTTTGCCGAGGAGCAGGGCTCTGTGAGCCATCGGTGGCTCAGTCTGCAAGGAAACCTCAACTCTCTGGTCAGAAAACAGGAGACGTTCAGCTCCAACTACACTGACACTTTCTAAAAGCAACAATAACAGAAATACATATTTAAGTAGTTTTTAACCAGTGGCAAGTTAAGGATGCATGTTTGCTTTTAACAGGTATTAAAACCTGTCCCTTGAACAAATCGAAACTAAATGCATCTGTTGGATGCATCAACATGTCCTCTGTCCCTTGCAGGAACTTGAACGCTTTTTTGTTTTTCATATTGCATATTTAGGTTTTAGATTGGAAGGAACACAACAGACATTTGGAACTGAGGAAGAAGAAGCTCAAAAGATTTTTAAAACATCCTATCACAGAAACCATTTGTACTTTTACAAAAATGAAGATTGCTGTTTGAAAAAGTGCTGTTATTCCCTTGTGTAGCAGATTTAACAAAAGGTTTTCACTTACAGATGTGTTCTTTTAGCCATCAAATAGAACTCAATAATCTTTTTTCCCATGATAATATGTCACTCTTTGCACCAAAGCCTTTGTGTACCTGATATGTTTAAGTGCAACCTGTTAAATTTGTGTGTGTGTGTGTGTGTTCAGATGCAGGAGGCAGAGCAGCAGCTGAGCAGCAGAGCGGACAGCGAGGCCCGGCTGCAGCACATCAGCAGCTGGATCGCACATCAGAAACTCTGGATTGATGCGGCTCTGAGTCCCAGCAGCCGTGCTGACGTACAGAAGAGTGTGAAGACCTGTGAGGTACGACATGTCCTGTGCATATGTGGAATTTAACGTATTGTAAAAATGAAAAACAGCACCTACACATTGAAAATGAATGTCAGCATAAAGGTAAGCACATTAACGGCTGCTGTTCAAGTTAGGAATCAACTTAAATCTTTTTTCCCGCAATATTTTTAGGTATTGCTGTCTATTTGTTTACAACATGTTGCAGAAATGCCTATCTGGGACACTTAAGTTTGATTTTTGAGGATCTGAGTTTGAAATGTGGATAGAACATTTGAACATTAAGTACTTTGGAATGAAGCCTTCTATATATCACAACTGTCAAATTAAAATTTGATATGCCTATTTATTTATTTGTTTGTTTGTGCTTATATTTTTCCCCAGGAGTTTGAGGAGAAGATCAGGCAGAAGTCTGCTGCTCTTCAGGCTCTGAGAGACAGACACGGCAGAGGAGGAGAAAGCAGCAGCTGTGATTTTGAGACAGATCAAGTCATCACGGCCTGCTCGGCTCTCGCTCAGCAGGTTTGTGACAAAAGTAGCTGAATGTGTTTCATGGCCATCTGGAAAAAAGATATATATCTGATTTAACTTATTTTCCAAGTGATATTTTTATTTTTATAGCTGGACAGATGTCTGATCAAGTCTAATAAGCTCAATCTAGCATTTTAACATCAATAAATCATTGTCACGGTAATTTTGAGGTACGACAGAATCAAATACTTCATTAATTTTGACCAAATATCTATGTGTGTGTGTGTGTGTGTGTGTGTGTGTGTAGAATGAATCTGCAATACAGAAGCTGAAGCAGCTGCAGCAGCTGTGGGACGGCCTGGACCAGAGGCTGAACCGGGCGATGCTGAAAACTGTGCGGACGTCTCAGACTCTGGATCAGCTCAGCAGCCCTCCGCTCTCCATCCAGGCACACAGACGCCTGCACGACCGCCTGCAGGTAGGAACACTGTCACTCTATGTTGATGCTGTTTTTCTTTTCTCTGTGTGTTACTGGGTGGTACTGGACATTGTTCTTGCAAGTTGTCTGCAGGCACGTGGGAAAATTCACCCTAAAACACATTACCATTGTTTAATCCAGGTACTGGTTGTACACCTTGTCTTTCTGCTGCCAGTTTTGGTTTAATAATTCCTCAAGAACAACAGAGGAGTTAAGTGAAAATAAAATTAAGCTTTCTCTCCTCTGTGCTGTATTTCTCCCTGTATGGTTGACTAATCTTATCGCACTTTGCCAGTCTGGATAAAAGCCATTACTTTTTTCCTTTTTATGGGTTGAAATGTTGAAAAACCTTTAATATTAAACTCCACTGTAACTGTGCTGAAAAAAACTCCCATTGACATCACTAAAATAGACCATCATGCAACAAAACGACAACAGAAACACAAGACACATCACCAATTCTTGTTTTGAAATGACATCTAAGTGTTTTAGGGTGGACATTTCCTTTAGTATATCTCAAAGGCCATGAAACTCCATGAAATGGTTGTATTTTCTATTGAAACAGGAAGTTTTGGCGGGACAGGTGGGAAGGATCATTCACAAATGCAAACAGACAAGATATTAGTTTGGGAGAGACACAGTTTTATTTTGAAGGGATAGGTGGATGAGAGAGGATGTTTGAAGATTTGTGAAGGTTTTATTGGTTGAAATTTTATTTCACATCCACTAGTGCAGGATGATGTCACTGTTTAAGATGCTAAGTAGAGGTCATGTGAGGTCATTTCACAAGACTTTAAGTTGAAACAGCCACATTAAACATCTATAAAGCTCGTAAATGCACTAAAATATTTCCTGTAATTTAAAAAAAAAAAAAAAAAAGAGTTTGCTGCATTTTCTCAGCATAGCGCAAAATCAACTCGGTCTTTCAAACACGATTTTCACATTTATTTTTCTGGAGCTGTTGCTCTTAAATGTTTTTGGAATCTGCTTTATGGCTTTCCTTGTTCTTAAGCAGTAGCCAGAACAGTTTTTTTTTTGTCGTGCTGCCTGAGAGGACTGACTGCCATGTTTGTGTTGTTGAAAGCAGCGTCTTCAGGAGGAGACGGAGGGTGCAGACGCAGAGTGGGACGAACTGAGCCAAACTTTCCGCTCCCTGCAAGGCTTCATCAGCCCTGCCGGGGCTGCTCTGCTCACCGAGCAGCTGGACACTGAGACAGCAAGGCAAGACTGCTGCTGAAGTGACAACACATTTTTATAATCTGTTAACTCTTTTAGTCATGCATCACGTAAAAATGTCAAACAGTTGCTGATTCCAGCCTTGCCAAAATCAATAAGATCACAAAGATGCTAAGCTTGTCTTATTTTCTCCATTCAAATCGTTATAAAAGTAAAACTGGGATTTTTTTGACTGCTTGTCAGAGTAATAATTTTCCGTGAGTGTTTGTCATGATTCTGGACACTTCCTACACTAAATAATTGACTAATTAATTTAAAAAAAAAAAAAAAAAAACTTCACACACAGTTACCTACTCACTCCGACTCACAGTTTTGATTGTTGCCCGCTCTGACTGACCTCACCTCTCTGTCCGCTCGTCTCCCAGCTGGACTGCGGTGGTTCAGGCCCTGGACCAGCAGCTGCAGAGGAGCCGGGCCCTGCTGCATGTCTGGGAGGTGTACGCCCGCCTGGCCGACTCCTTCTCCCAGAGATTACAGTCGAGACAGAGTGAGGCCGCCTCCCTGCTGACCAGCGCGGCTGAACAGGACAACACTGCTGAGCGAGTCACTGCCAAGATCCAAACTTTGCAGGTGAGACAATAAACAGAGGAAATTTTTTTAAGGATAATTGTCATTTGGGATTGCAGCTCTTTTCCTGCTGTCTGTCACATTTCCAATCATTTAAATAACATTATAGGCGATGATTATGTCGTGTTCAACTTGTTTTTTCTTGTGGAAGAGTCAGGCAGATTAATTGGTTCACTGATATCAGGAAAATATCTGCCTTTTTGGATATCATATATATGCCTTCACTCTCCCATATGAAGGAGCTGCTTTTCTTCCTCTTCTCAAAAACACTTTTAATTTTAGGGATGCACAATTAAGTCGGCAGGTCATCGGTATCGGTGGATATCAGCTTTAAAATGACAGCAGTATCGGCCTGAAATGAAATTTTCTGCCAATATGACATGTTGATATGTGAAATATTATATAATAATATATAATAATATATATGATAATAATATATATAAAAATAACATCTCTGTTGTCAGGATTTTCTCAGGCAGAGCGTCGTCCAAGCCTGTTTCACTGGGATGAATCTGACAGTTTTAATTGAATGAAAATGTTATATAGAAATAAATATGGTATGTTTTGCGCAATTTAAGTTGAAGTAGTTTCTCCATTTTGCCCTGTGAATGTGTACATTTTGAAAATCACTGAATTTTATGTCTGCATTTGCCAGTGGGCCTTCACAATAAGAGTAGTCATAATAAAATGTTAATTCCACTACAGGAGAGACTTGATATTCTCTGCAATTTGCTGGAAAAAAAATATGTGCATATATCAGCAGCAGCAATCAGAGAAAAAGAGATGGAAAATATCGGCATATTGGATATCGGCAAAAAATCTTATTTCGTACATCCCTATTTAATATTTTATGAAATCTGTCTCTCATCTTTTTGTTTTGCTTTTGTGAAAACTTTCAACTTTTCAAATTTAAAGATACTGAATATTGGCACAAAATATCAGCTGTTGGCAACTTCAGTTCAACAATTTCTGAATCAGTTTGAAAACAGCAAGACAAAACAAAACGGATATATCATCATCATTTTATTTATTTAAAACTTCGGACGCATTGAGGGAGAACTCTCATTTTCAACAATGCCGAGGTTCATACAAAACAGACACAAATAAAATCAAGTAGCAACAAAAAAAGAAGACATGGCTATATCAATTAAAAAACAAGGTAAAATTAGCAATGCTAATTAGTAAAAGTGGAGGACTTGACAGTGAGATAAATATATAAAACAATAAATAAAACAAGAACAATAAGAATAAGATATTTCTGGGAAAACAAAAAAGAAATAAAATAATATATATATATATATATATATATAAAAGTAAAGACAATTAAAGCAATGACAGTTGTAATGAATAAAATTAGCAATTAGACCTTGGAATTTTCTCTATAGATTCTATAGTTTTTGGACAGTGTGATAGATTTTGTGACAATCATTTGATCCTGAATAAGTAATTGGTCCCTCCCTGACCGACAGAGTCTGCAGGAGAGCGCAGACGGTCTGCAGACAGACCTGGAGGCAGTGCTAGAGGCCTCCAAAGACCTGATTGGTCACCTGGAACCCACAGCCGCTGCCCTCGTCCAATCAGAGACCCGGCTGTTGTCTCGCGGCGTCCTGCAGCTCGGCCAGGCGCTGGCAGGGAAGCTGGGTCAGCTGCAGGTACAAACTCATGAATGAACAGATCTGTTGGTGTGGTGTGAGTTGTTTAGTTATGGTGACTCTCATAAACATAAACAACAACACTTTAACTAATATAATTTTTGTACATGAAGACAATGCTGAAAATATTTTACTTTACAAATTAGGCCAGATACATTTCAGCAGGCAAACTGGGGCATCTGGTAAATATTATCATTATTATTATTATTGTTAGTGGTGAATGACTTTGACTTAGCATGTACACTGTAATATGGGACTATTATTTTTTTTTTATCACAACCTTCTGTTATTCCTCTTAAGTCCTTTTTAATAAGAATCTGGCATATTTATTGCTGATCTTACCTGATTTTAAAAATGTTTGAGAGGGTAATATGTCATGCAAATTAAGTTTATTATCATTTTTAACACTCTAATCCACGATGTACCACACTGCAGGTCTACACAACGCTTTTGTCTCTGAAAAGTGTCTTGTAGCTTCAGTGCACCGACAAGTGACCAGTGACCTACAAATTAAGACACTTAAGGCTGTGTGTGTGTGTGTGTGTCTGGGACATGTAGGTGGAGCTCGAGCGGCTCCAGGAGTTTGACAGCCTGTTGGGATCACTTGAGAGAGACCTGGAGGATTGGCAGGACCGGCTGAGAAATGGGACGGGGACGACAGACTGGAGCTCAGCCCAGGTAAGAGCGGCGTGACTGGAGTTTATGAATGAACTGCAGCTCCAGCTCTTCTTCTTTAACTCAGCCAGATATATTAGTAATACCTGTTCATAAAATAGTCACAGAGTCTAATTCAGTTGATTATCTACAGTAAAGGGACCAAATATAAGGATAACCCTGTCATGGCTGATTACCAGCAACTTGAATTATGAAACTTTGATGCTCAAATAAATGATCGTGTATGTATTTAATGTGCCTTAAATATTTTCTTTTTAACATTTCTATTGTTCATCTTTTTTATTTTTGTTTAATATTTTTTAATCAGTTTTTTAGATTTTTTTTTTTTTTTTTTTTTTTTTTTTTTTTTTTTTTGACTTTTCTATTTTTTTCTGTATTTTTGTTGGTAGTTTTTTCTGTTAAGACAAGTTTGTGAGTCAGTTAGTTGGAGTTTAAGTAAATAAAACCCCTTCAGAGCAACTGACACTAGTTTGGATGAACCCATACTGTCAATTAGTAGGGACATTATACAGCATATTAATTCATGAATATGATGTGTTTGGTCCACACCTGAATTTACACCTGTGAATGTACCTGTCAACAGGAAGAAAATAGAGGTAGAATAGAATAGAAAATAACAATGGGAGTAAATTCTTAAGAAGCAGAAAAGGGCAGACGGTTAAACTGTGAAACTAAATAAACATGAAGGCAGACAGAAGGTGTGGTGTACAGTGTTTTCCGGTGCTTATCTGTGACGCCGCGTGTCCAGCCTCGAGTGCTTTGATCCCTCTGAGCGTGTGTGTGTGTGTGTGTGTGTGTGTGTGTGTGTGTGCGCGTGTGCGCGTGTGTGATTCTGCCATATGGTTCCAGCGTGGCCTCCTGCAGCTGAGCGGCTCGTCTGCTGACCTGGATGTGCTGAATGAGCTGAGCCACAGCCTGACGCTGGGCGACGCTGCAGCTCGCCACCTGCAGCACCTCAACCGCCGCTGGGCTGAAACATCGGCCGGAGCCGCCGAGGCCTGCAGGTCAGCCCCGAGGGAGCGAGGGAGCTGGGCACTAACGAGGAGGGCTGGGCCGTAATGCAATGCTGTCATTCATTATTTTTAATTAGTTTTTGTTTTTAATATTAATGGATCATTCCATATAAAATCAACAAATTCAGAGAAAAATTCACACCTGACCCCCTCACAATCAGCTGATTGTTTTTTTCTACAATATCACTCACTGAGCATAATCATGGTTGCAATTCCTATCAAGAGTTAGTAGAATTTCCTATTTTACATTTTGTGAAAGTCAAAATATGCCTGTTTTAGAGAATTATTCATGACACAGAAGGAATTATGACTAGAACATGAGCCTGGTCTCAAAGTGTAGCTGAAAATGAGAGCTTTCATCTGCCATAATTTGTTTTAACCAGCCACCGATCCCACATGGTGATATAGTCCTTGAAAGTTTTCCTAGAATGCACTTTTTCCAGTTTTCTCTGAATTATCAGAAAACATGACACTTCCAGGATACCAATGCTTGTTTCTGTTTCCCTGTGTCACAGAGATTAAACTGGTCCAGTATTGCTGCTGAAACTTACATTTTTCTCAAGATATTGATGCTCAAAGTTGGTTACTCGAAAACACACGTTAAAAAACAGATTTGGGCTTTGGATTGTGACACAGAGGATGGATGTAAAACTGACATGGCTGCAGTTTTTAACAGCTTTATCAGAGTGTGTTTTTCAGCCATGAAAGTTTCATGCGGCTACCCCTATCAGGATTCAAGTTACGAGGCTCAAAAATGCTACAAAAAGCACAAAATCTGGACTAACTGTACGTACTTGGAGCTCCTGTAACTCAGAAAATGTTCCGAGCATGAATATAAGATTTAGCATGGCTTCACTGAATATGCAAAAGATATTGTAGGAAAAAAAATCAGCTGATTGTGACGGGATCAGGTGGGAGGCACTGCTTGAGTTTCCATGCAGTGACCCTATTGTCCACAGTTATTTATAAAAATCATAATAGAAAAAGTATACATAATACATGCAAAACAGAGAGATTGGGAAGAGAAGAATAATTTTAGAAAAGAAATGTGCAGGAGGAGCAAAAAACTTGAGTCCTTGTCAGGTGTCCCTCTTAAAATGAGACATCCAACGTAAAAGCGTAAAATACAAACACATGAAAAATCTGATGAAAAACATGATAATTAAGAGGTTACACATGTGCAGGAAAGATGACTATATTACAGGCACAGTGAATATATTAAGACAGTGAGAGTGGTTGTGATTGGTCCAAAAAGAAAAGTACAGTTATGTTCTCAAACGATTTTAGACTGGTGGAAGTTTTTAATGTGATCTGGTGAGGCGCTCCAACAGAGAGGAGCTCGGGATCTGATGGAAAATTTGCAAGAGGACGTCCTGAAGAAAAGCAGGGTGAAATTATTGGCTGACCCTGTGTTGTAAATGTGGTTTGGGGAATTGAACTGAAATAAATTTGGAAAACAGACGGGGGCAGATTTGACGGTTTAAATCAAAGATAGGAGGACATGTAGAGACTGGAACAAAGGAGTGGAGCTAGTGAATCTGTTGGAAGTGAAAATACTACTGAGGTTGCTTTAGGTGCTTTTCGTCAGTGTCATCATAATGATATGGGGGTTTATGGGATATGACGCACAATTCTGTGGTTAGGGTAACTCATGATAAGAAACAAAATTATGTTTTTGCACTTATGATTAAAGGGGCATTAAGAAAGATTTTAAGTGCACTGGAGCACAAAATGGCCATAACTCACTTTGGAGGGTTAAAAGGGCATTAATTCTTCAATAACTCGGTGATTAGTTGTCCTGGCAGTGAGACTCTGCAGCTTTAATGAGAGTATGAAGAAAAATGCAGCCAACAGTGGAGTTTCAAGACATTCCCAGTCTTCTGAACATTTTAGACATTTTAGCTACAAAGTTGAGAAGCCTCATTCTCAAGGCAAAAACTAACTGACCACACAGTATTATTATTTTAATATTTAAATATTCATCATGGTGATACATTACCTTTAGTAGACTATTTATCCTGGTGATATATAACTCTTTAATAGGCCTTTCTGTTGGATGTGTGCCAGCCAGCTCACTCATCTCTGCAGGGGGATGTGTCTTAGTTGTTGCTTTAGTTCCAGGCTGCTGTAGTCAAAGGGGACAGAAGTGACGAGGAGCTGCCAGAGACGTCCCTCGGTGTCGTTGTATTTGCTAACTGTCACCAGCAGAGGTTGATAAAGGTCATAAATGGCTTGTCACTTTAAATGACACTCACCTCCTGTATAGGCTGGTGAAGGCCTGCACATCAGTGTGGGCCGCTGGCTGATGATGGATTGATGAATGTTTTAATGGATGGATATTTGTTACATCGGCTATCTGGATGCTGTGGCGTTGACTGCTGAATCCTTTCCTCTTATTGGCTGGCTGTAACTCTGTCCATCCAAAAATGTAGTAAACCTCTGACTGTAGCACTCATGGCAGGTCAGTAGAGATAATAGCATCAGCTAAAGGCCTAAAATGCAAATTAAAAATGAATGAAGGGATCAATTAATGGATGAGTTGACGGACAGATGGTACCTATTTTTGTGGGTGTGGTGGGTTGATGTTGGTGATATTAGACATCCTGATACATTTATGCAGCCAAAGTCCCTTATCTTGCCCTCATGACAGTTATAATTTAATAATATAATTTCCTTCCACTGATAAGTTTTGTAATATCACTTTTATTAGTTTGGTTGTTTCCTGGATTTTCTCCCAATTTTCCATCTAGACTCTTGCCAGGTCATCACTGTTACAGAAAAATGAAGATGTTGAAGCTCAGGTGATTCGGCCCAGCTTGCTGACTCTGTATTGTGTGTGTGTGTGTGTGTGTGTGTGTGTGTGTGTGTGCGTGTGCAGTGAGCTGCAGACGGAGGCGCTGAGGCAGCAGAGCTTTGAGCAGAAGTGTGAGAGCTGGATGGCTTTTCTCCAGAGGATGGAGGACAGTCTGGCTGTAGATCTGGCTGGAACGTACGCCGGCCTCAGAGAGCAGCTACGGACACACCAGGTATCTCTCTCTCTTTCTCTCACACACACACACACACACACACTTTCTCTCTCTCTAACCCTTGTTCTCGTGGTGTTTCAGCGGTTCCAGGCAGAGCTGTCCATCAGCCACCAGATCCTTCACTCCGTCATCACCGAGGCTCTTCAGCTGCTGCAGAGAGGAGAGGTGGAGGACAGGTGACATGCTCAAACTACAAATCTCTTCATTTTTATTTTTCGCTGTTTAGTTTGCACCATGGTTTTTAGGCCCTTGTTCAGTTTGTAACATGGTTTGTCTGGTAAAAAAAAAAAAAAAAAAAAAAGAAAATGAACTGAGTCAGAATTAGTATTCTTCCCTTTTCAGTTAAACATAAACCAGCCACGGACCACACTATTTTAACATTTAATTTTTATTCATTTATTTATTTATTTATTTATTTATCTTTTATTATCTTTATTTTTTATCTTTTATTTTATTTCATTATCCTTATTGCTTTGTTTTTTTATTTGCTTATTCATCCATTCTTTTGTTCTATCATTTCTCAAGTTCCACAGCCACCACAGAAAAGTTAAATAATTAATAATCCTGATGAGTGATAGCAAAATTTGAGTTCAGTCATCATCCCACTGCAGTGTCTTGATTGAAATAATACTGTCAAATAAATTTTTTTGTAAAAGTCTCTCAAATTAAACAAAAGGCCATTAGAGGGCATCATAACATGATAGACACACCTAAAACTTTATGACGTCCTGCTGCATCAGCCTTCTGTTCTCGATTGCACTCAGATGACCTTTGACCCTTATCGGTCACGTCCACTTTAACTGGATTTCGGTTTGTCTCATTGGAGCAGCTTTAACTTCTTGTGCAGGGTTTTGGTCACATGAATCTAGAAAAATTAATCCAGTATGTCTATACACACAGTACTGCAGTACAGGTTTGAGGTTTTGAGGTACCTGAGTATTTCCTCTCAGTGAGGCTTTCTACTTTTCCTACCTTTTGGAGGGAAATCTTGTACCTTTTCCTGCGTTACATTTATGTGACTGCAGAGGAATCTTTTCCATGCAGAACATCAGATGTGCTGCTATTAGAGTGGAAACCAGTCAACAGGATGTGGAGCAGTTAGAGCTACAACATTAAAATACTTCTTACAGGTTAATGCAGCAGTAGTTTAACTCTCTGAAAGGAACCGTTCTTCACAATGACGACTTTTACTTTTCACACAACTACATTTTACTAAGAATGCTGCTGTACTTAAATAGAAAAAAAAACATTTTGAGTGCAAGGGTTTCTCTTTTAATGCAGTATTTCGTCCGTTCTGGTGTCACTACATTTAACTCAGTAAAGAATTTGGGGACTTTTTCCGCCCCTGCGCAGGAGTGACTTCATCCTGAAGCTTGCCCAGCTCAGGGAGCAGTGGCAGGGTGCAGTGTGGCGGGCGGATCAGCGGCGCTCCCTGGTGGAAGGCCTGGTAAAGCACTGGCACCTGTACAGCCGCAGCCTGAGGAAGCTGCAGAAGTTCCTGTGGGACGCTCAGACCCTCCTGCCCCCCGCCGGGCCGGCCCGCTGCAGCCTGCAGCAGCTGAGACGCTTGCTGCAGGATCTTCGGGTGAGTACATCATATGAGGTTTCATGCTGGACCTGGAATTCCTGGAATATCATACAACATATTGGAACATGAACAATATTTTAACTTAATTTTCCCAACTTTTTGTGCAGTGCCCAAAGTTTTCATTAGCTGGAAATAATCAAATTGTTTTTGTCATACACTTCAGACCTGTGAATGGAAAAGAGCAGAGGGTGTTTAAAACATGGCTAGACGGCTGATGTTGTTTCCTCTGACAGGTTGTTTATTCAGATTATCACCCACTTTTCTTCAGCTCCACTTAGAGAAACAGAAACTTCCAGAAGACTGACTAGCTGCTTAAATACTGAGCCACAGGGCCGATAGTAGAAGAAAAGGAAGGATTGCTGCTGATTGGATTTCCATTAAATGGAGAGTCATGGTTGTGGTGTCAGGAGATTTGAATTGAGTGTAAGTGAGTCTAACATGAAGATACAGTCAACAGATAAGAATTTGCATCATTCAGCCCACTGATCACCACTGAATGTTAAAGAGGCTGATCGCCACAAAACAAATCACTCATTTGAACTGCAGTGAACCCAGTGGTTAGTGCTCTCTGTCTTTCTCTGTAGCTTCTTTCTTTTTTGCTTCATTTGCTGCCTCTCTCCTGTTACTGTTTTATCCTTTTCTCCTTTTCA
Organism: Myripristis murdjan; assembly: GCF_902150065.1. Lineage (NCBI taxonomy): Eukaryota > Metazoa > Chordata > Actinopteri > Holocentriformes > Holocentridae > Myripristis > Myripristis murdjan. The sequence continues at coordinate 4,017,256 of NC_044001.1, forward strand.
TTGCTTTTGTTTCCTGTCGCCCTTTTTTCTTTCATTTCTTACTTTGTCTTTCTTTATCCCTGTATTTTGTTTCTATCTTCCTTTCCTTTCCCTGCTCTTCTTCGCTCTCCTTTAACCCTTTGTGTTCCCCTCTGTCTCTGCAGCACACAGAGCTGTTGTTCCAGAGGTATCAGTGCAGTTTCATCCACACACTGGAGGTCGGCCGGCAGCTCTTCTCCATGGGAGACGAGGAGACACAGCTGCAGCTGCAGACGGAGCTGGGGAGCCTGCAGGAGGAGTGGGACAACCTGCACAGCCTGCTGGGACGGAGGATGGACCTCACCGAGGCAATAGTCAAGGTGATCTTTCAGTGGTTTGTGCTACTGATTGTGGGTTAGCTGAGTAAAAGTGATGCTATTTGAAATATCTTCCTCTAAATATCTACTTCACTGTGAGCAATCTGTGCTGGAGTCAAGGATCTAGACCGATTGTCTGACATCTTGGATTTGTCTCATTGTGTTTTTGCTCATATTTGTCTTAGGTCACATACTGGCTTGACTTCCTTCATCATTGCTTATTGCCTGTTTTGGTCTTGATCTTGAAGAGGGTTCAGTTTGCTCTTGTTTCACTCTGGTTTTGGTGTTGACTCCCCGTGCACCTGGTCTTGATTTGAGGTTGGTTGGACCTGCTTTTGGAATTGACCTGGCCTCAGCTATGGTGGCCTTCACTACAGTTTTCTTGATATCAGTTATGATCTTAAAGGATAAGTTTGTAATGTGATGTGTGCACATTCTTCTTGTGATTACATTGCAACCTGTTTTGTGGCTGCTGGCTGAAGCAATCTCAGTAGTGGACCAGTTCCAAAAATATTTCTCCCTATTAGTCATTTGGACCCCAAAGGGTGGAAATATAGGGCCCAGTTTGAAATATACCGGAATTATCCTATATGTCTCTTACACAGTTGTTTTGGGACTCAGGGTTTTTGCACTTCTGAACATTTTTTCAGGTATAATGGGAAAGGTAGCCATACCCATCATATGTCGACCAGTCGTGTTTTCTGTTGTCTCATTTGTTGACAGTGATTCTTCTTGACGATGCTTTCTCATAAGGCAGCACAATCAGTTGAATTAATTTATACAGTTTTGCAGACAATCATGCGGTGCAGGCTGGTGTGTGAAGAATTTGATTAGTCTGACCAGTGAGCCTGTGCACACACTGCAGAGGCCAAAGCCATTGCAGCGCCTCATTTTCTCTGCAAACATGTCCTTTTGTTTTGTGCAAACCAGCTGAACTTGGTTTCCACTTTCAGCTTTAGCGGTAACCCACCCCATCACAGGGTATCACATGTTCATGTGAAGGGCTTAACCTGAATAACACCTTAACTGCAGTGCAGCCGAGAGCGGCATTACCCTGACCATGTAAATGTGGCCAAGAGGAATGAGAGAGATGGAGAGGAAGCAAGAAAAGAGAGACTGAGAGCAAGAAAGAAAAGGAAATAATGAGGTGAAGGTGAAAAAGACAGAAAGACCACCACTAAGAAATAATGAGACAGAGCAAATAATGAGAGACACAGGGGAAAGAGGTAAAGAAATGACAAGAAAGAAAACTAAGCAGCTAGATGGATTTTAAAGTTGGAAGCTGCTGAAAATGGGCCTCCTATGGATTATGGCCTATTTTGGGGCTCTTAAAGTGCCGCTCCGGCCTCTGCTCCCCGCTGCTTCAGTGTTTCACCTGCACCTCCTCCTGCACCTCCTTGCTCCGCTCTGCTCTAACAGCCTCTGAGGCCGCTTTCCTCCAAGCTGGGGCTTTAATGACGAGGAAAAACAGGTCTGGACCTCAAACTGTTCAGCCCACTGACCTACACTCGCTCTCTCTCCTCTCTCATTCTCTCTCTTGCTTGTGTGCTTTACCTGCAACAGTGGAAGTAACTAATTACATTTACTCCAGTTACTGTAATTGAGCGGCTTATTTGTGCAATTTGTACATTTTTTTTATATGCACATGATCCATTTTTCATGGTCACTCAACCATTGGATAATCACAAGGGATAACCAGATATTTGCTGCGCACTAGCAGATACACTATGGTTGAAAATATATAACTTTCAGTATTTGTAAACATTGCGATTTCACATGAAAGAAGAAAAAAAGAAACATTTAAATACATTTAATTTGGATTGTGTTGAACGTTTCATGTATTGCCAAACAAATACACACAGTGATGATTCAGCCACAAATAAAGCCTGCTTTTTTCATTATTTTGACATGTGACTGTGTGTTCAGACCAAATGTGAAGCACGTTTTTGCGTTGCAGACTCGCCTCAATACGACCAGGAATTTTTCACTTGAGTTGAAAAATTTAAACTCAGGCATTATGAGACTTGAACCCATCTTTTTCCCATCATTTATGATGCTGAAATTTGTGTAATTTGCGTCGCCTAGCGCAAATTTGGATCTATTTATGTCTTGGCATTGACTTTGTATGTAATCAGCCATGTTAAAAACTCGCTTCATGTTTGGTCTGAACGCACAGTAAAGGTGGAGTCTGTAACAACAAGGGTTAAACATCAGACACAGGTCACAATTTTTACAAGAATAGTAGAATTAAAATTATAGCAGATTTTTTTTCATCTGTTTTTCTTGGCACATAAAAAGAACATTTCTTAATTAAAATCCTTTCAGAGCGGCTTGGCCATTCATCTAAAAAGTGACAGCAAATCCCAACAGAGAGCAGAGGAGCCACGCCCAGTCTTGCAGGTTTCACATTGCAGGAGTGTGAAAACCTGCAGCACTCCACCTAGTGGCTGAACTTGAAAATTGTTCCACAGCTGTTCACCCATCTAAATAATTTAAACATATTCATTATCGTTCTGTGGCCCTAGTTTTTGCGGTGTGACCCGTACCGTTGGCACAAGTCAGATCCCTGTCGGCCTTTGTTGTTACAAGTTCTTTGATGTTGGTTTGGTGTGTCTGGGCTTTTACAATTACATGGAGCTACTTTTTTCTAGTAGCAACTTTACTTTTACAGAGGTAATTTTACTTCTACTTGAATACAGTTTCAGTAAAGTCTGCTTCTACCTGATGTTTTTGTGATCTCTCTCTCTCACTCTCTCTCTTTCTCTCTTTCTCATGCTGTGATCTGGCTTTTTGGCTGGGGTTTGAACCAGGTGTCTTAACTAAACTCTGTTCTCTGAGTGGTTTTTGGGTCCATTTGAGCCACAGTAGGGAGAGCCACACAACTAATTCAGATTTCTGAACAAAAGCAAAAACTCCCATCATCCCCAGCTCTGCTAAAGGGTACACAGGTAGCTCTTGATGGTATCCCAGGGTGTATACTGTAGATATAATGCATTAAGATTATGACAGTGGCCGTGCAAAAAGGTTTCCCATGGTCAGGACCCCAAATGATTGTATTTTAGAACCGACATGTTGATGACATTTATTTAGAGGACACTCCTGTCCAGAGAAGCACAGCGTGTGAGCATGTAAGGATTCATTGTAAACCTAGACAGGGATGAATGGACACACATTGTTTGTTTGTTTTTTTTTTGTTTTGTTTTGGGTTTTTTTTTTTTGCCAAAAGCAAGGTCTAATGAAATTTTGTGAATCATGAAAAGTGAGACAAATGTGTTTGCCCAGCAGGAATAGATTCATTGGAAGAGACACAACGATAGAAGCAGCATCTCTTGTCAACCAGCTAATTGAATGCGATTGTGAGGTGAACCTGTTAACGTGCTGATTTTAATATGATACACATATCACATAATTCCATTCAATTTAAAATTGAGGTGGGCTTTTTCCTTAGCCCTTAACTATGTGGCTAACCCAAAGCCAAAATTGCAACCCACAATTCTTTTTTTTATTCAGAGAAAATCAAGATTCATGAAGGAAAATGACTCATTACATGGCAAAAGAAAGCAGAAAAGTAAGAAACAAAAAATAAGTGCAGAGACAGATTAGTGCTCATGAAGTAAATCTGGTGGCGTATGTATTTTGTCTTTGCTGTAACACAAGACCGATGCAAGAGTTTGGTCTGTGTTTAATCATCCTGGATTAACACATGCTCTCTTCGTCTCTAAGAGGAGTTTTTTGACCGAGGCGTCTGGATCCTCGGGCCTCCATCTGTCCCCTGTTTGGCTCTGAGGTTTTCTCATCACCTGAGAGCGGCCGAGTTAATCCAATCTCCGTTAATTAACAGGAGAGATATGTTTAGGAAGTAAAAGACAAAGGGCTGTGATTGCTCTCCCATCATTCTGAAAGGCTTATAAGGATTCAGTGTATTGATGTGTTCCTGCTTCTGTTGTTGCTTTGTGTCAGAACTGGGAGCGCTGCGAGGCCAGACTGGCCGACAGCATGGTGCGGCTGAAGGACGTGAAGACCAAACTGAACCGCTCGAGGCCTGAGCACGATAACGAGCTGCTGAAAGCTGAGCAGCTCAACAAGGTACGGGTCAGCTTGGACACACAACACAGACCCAAACACATATTTCTAAAAATGATACTAGACTACAGCCTGGATCACAATATTACGTCAGCGGTTTCAAAACGCTCCACACTGCAACGCAAGACAAAAATTATGAATAAATTGTGTAAAAATTACTCAAAAAGTTGAAAAAATGCAACTGTCCAAAGACCATGAAATGTCCAATAAATTAATGTGTAATTGTAATTGACAAATTGCAAGAAAAACGGTATTTGTAATTATTATAATTATATATTTAAAATGAAATAACCATAAACTTACCCCAAGAAATACAGCAAATTCAGAGGGTGAAATAAAGACTTTCAAAATAAAAGCCCACCCATGTGCTCCTGGGTTTCAAAGAGCTCAGCGTCATTTTCACAGGTGAAAATGCTGGTGTGGTGTGAACACAGGGCCAGAATCGAGGGAAAAAAAGGGTTTTCAAATTTTCCCAGGTTAGTGTGGACACGGCCTTAGTCCTACAAACATTTCTCAGATGCAGCGCCTCTGCAGGCACAAATAATCTCATTGGTTGTGTTGAACCTGGGCGACAAAAAGCCACGTTTGCCAACTAACATCAGGCGACAGCCCAGTGAAAAAGTAAGAAAGCAGGTAACTAATAATTTGAAGTCTAATGCTCTTGCTCCTAACTGGAAAAAAATGCAGGTTAACAATATCTTACCTAGATTAGCTAAATATCACAGTGTGTCTTACAAGCTGCGAATAGTAAAGAGTATTTTTTGTGTCACTCACTGACTCGGCCAATGTAATTTCTGCCTCCAGAACCCCTCTAATTGTGGATTGGGCAGTTGGAGAAATGTCTTGAGAAATGCCTTTGCTGTTTTGTTACAGTGTGCTAGACTGAATTGTCAACACACATCCAAGAATTTCTCTTGGTGGCGTTGTTAGAGTTCAAGTTAACTCCTTTTTCACAGATAAGGGAATTTTAGAGAGAGAGACATATCAACAACTTGCAAAGCGCATGCTGACAGACAGCGCAGTGACAAAAAGGTTGAATGGGGACATTTTTTAGCCTTCAGGCCATCTGTTTGTTTCTTATCATAATTTGGAAGGAAAGAGTCACTTAGTCCTCCAAAGCAGAAGAAAAACCTGTTTGTCCTGGGAGAGAAAAGCCAAGTTGTAACAGGTCTGCCTCACAACTCATCCTTTCTGACCCATCAGGGCTGTTATCCTCCTTCTCTGCCTGTTTCCCCTCCCCCTCTCCTGGCACCCCTCCCCCGTCCTGTCCCGGCCTGCAGGCTGCGGCCCTTAATCCTCGCTTGGGGCGGGGAGGAGAGAGAGAGAGGCAGAGAAAAGAGTGAGAGAGACAGAGAGCAGAGGGGAGACAAGAGAAAGGGGCCGGTCAGAGAGAGGGACAGACATTAGAGAGCAGCCGTGAGCTGGAGGGGGTCCTGACAGTGTGTGGTGGCGGTGGTCGGTGTGTTATGGTATGCAGGAGAACGAGGACTCCCTGGAGGACTGGGCTGAGAGCCTGACGGAGCTGGCCACCATGAAGACGGACCTGTCCCAGTACATCATCGCCGATGATGTGCTCCTCCTCCAGGAGCAGGTGGAGCACCTTCACTGCCAGTGGGACGAACTCTGCCTCAAGGTTAGTCTGCATCTGGGAATAAGAACTGAGTTTCCTCCCTCTCACCTGCTCACCCTCACAAAAAAAAAAAACTTTTACATCTCTCCCCAGCTCTTATTGAACTTCTTTTCTAACACTTTTATTCTATTTTATCATTCTGTGGCCGCAGGATTATTATCAAGGCACTGTGGCTGTGGCCTTGTGATCCCTCATTGTTGTATTCGTACTCATTTGTGGCTTAAAATTTGGTGTTGTCAGAATATAGGCTTATTGTAACAGCACTGCAAAAAATCTCCATCTTAAGTCATTTACACTCTGTTCCTCTTTAAACAAGTGAAAAAAAATCTGCCTGAGGGATGAGATAATGACACTTGTTTCCAGTGCAGTTTCACTTGTTGCAAGATTTTATTCTGGGAACAAATATACATGTGTTGAAACAAGGCAGAGAATAGGGCAGATCAGCACACTAGGGTGAAGACAATGGCACATAATGGAATAAAATTATGCACACAAGTTGAAAACAAATGGGATTATCTCTTGGGATTTTCATTTGTGAATATGAAATTGGGTAAAAGCACCTACAAATGTAAATGTACTTGACTTTGATGCTGTGTAGGGCTCTAACTCGACCATGCTTAAAGGTTCGTTTCTCACCTTCGCTAAAAATAAATTTTCACGCATCACACTTTCCCTCGCAGCAGGTTGTGTCACTTGTGGACATGACAGCTCAGTCATGGTACAATAACAGGATTTCATATGCAGCTGTGAAGTACAACATTAACAGAACATTCACTTTCAAACTTTATCAGACATTGTTCTTGGGGACACATTTTTAATATCTTTGCCAACCTGCCACAGAGCCAAACAGTACAGAAACAGGCTGAGGAGACTCTAGAGCGGCTCACAGTCCTGTAAGGGCTGACATGTGTAAACAGTGGCCAAACACACAGGCTCACTGTCTGTTTGTTTGGTTTTGGGCTAGGAAGCATGTGTGTTTTTCGCCTGGGGACAGCAGCAGCTCAGCCAATAAATAAGAGTTTAGTTCCTCAAACTGCCCAGAGACAGAGGGAGGGGAGAGTTGCTTTTAAAGGCAACCTGCCAAATGGCTAAACGAGAAGCTTTATTCTTACTAAATCAGTTGTTTTTGACAAAGAACAGTCATCGGACGTGCTTGTGGCGATCAGGCACGCCCACTAAAACTAAAGTATAGAAAAGATTGCACAGCTTCATCTGAAACTCTCAGATGAGCAGCGGCTGGAGGACATGATACATTATTTAAACAGCAAATGCACATTTAAATTTACTGCCTTTAAGCTAAGTAAGTTTTAATGCGCTGCTCTCCATTTGAGCCGAGAGTCATTTTGCTGTTCATGTTTTCCAGTCTGTTTACTAGCAAGCAGCAAGTTTGGTGCTAAGCTATTCATGAGGAGTTAAGTTAGTAAATCTCTCGGAGTCTTTTGTAGGGTGGACAGAGAGTCCAACAGGTCTGGGTGGGGGGTGGGGGGCATTGTGGGAACGGGGGAACAGATGGTGAAATGGGGAGAAATGGAGAAATCAGTTTGGGCTGCAGGAGTAGGGCCTTTTGTGTTGAAATCAGGTGGGGGTGGGGCATTGTGATGGTCTTAATGGTCCTAATAGCTTTCACTTTTTACTGTGTGTGTGTTTGAGCACAGGTCTGTGGGTGTTTGAGCACAGGTCTGTGTGTATTTGCATGCGAATTGTGTGTTTGCATGTGTGTGTGTTTGATCAAATGAGGCTCTGTGATGCCTGCAAGTGAATGTGCTGGATGATGAGGTTGAAATCCATATCACTCGATTGTTTTTTTTTTTGTTTGTTTGTTTTTATCACAAGATATATCCTGATACAACAATTTGATGTGTTCAAAATCACATGACATAGGAGCTCTGTTGCTGACACCTCACATTTGTCACAGCTCATCCTGCAGGATTCACTGTTTTGAGAGTTCTTTTTTTTTTTTGTTTGTTTTTTAAATATTATTTTAAAGTTCATATACAGCGTTCAAGATTTTAAGAAGCCTGTCCTATCATTGGTCAGCCCATTGTTGGGATTTTGAAGCCATAATTCAGAACATTTTCATATAAATAAATGATAGTTTTGCCAATCTCTGATGCACCTGATACAGTACAGCACAAAATACTTCCTTCACCTGCTGCCGAGCTGACAAAGAGTGGACTTTCTTTAACAGGCCCTTCACATAATCAGACCTAGTTTGTCAAGGACAATAAATGTACAAGAATTCGTCTCATTTAGTGTATGGTACAAGAATAAATCCACCTCAGATACATCAGCCCATGAGTTCAAGTGTGACGCAGCATCTCTGTCACATGTCATCCCTCCTCTCACTTTATCATCTATACACTGTGCACAATCTAATAAGCACAAATCCAATAAAAGCAATGTCACTGTAATGTGATTTCTTCATCAGCAATAACACGGTGCCTTTAAGTAATACAGTTTATTTAATTTGTGTCTCCCGATCCTCCGTGTGTCAGGTGTCTCTGCGTAAACAGGAGATCGCCGACCGTCTGAATGCCTGGATCATCTTCAATGAGAAGAATAAGGAGCTGTGCGAGTGGCTGACGCAGATGGAGAACAAAGTGGCTCACAACTCTGACCTCAACATCGAGGAGATGGTGGAGAAGCTCAAGAAGGTAAGAGGCTGTTGCTTGTGTGTCTGACAACCACACGCTAACACACCCCCACACAGTCATTGTGATGATAAACACTCATCACTCGTTGCAACTGCTGGAAGATTGGATTAAGTTTGCCTTTGGGGCTGTGGCTGCAAATTACATCACTGTGCTCAATCTGAAATGATTAAGGTCTATTGTGTAGGAGTTTGGAAGGTAGCACACAAACAAGTGGGAAAATAGGATTCACAAAAAGACATAAATACAAACATTTGAGACGGAAGCCACTGTGTAATGTGATAAAGACCCAAGTATTCATCACAGCCTTCACATGCACTCTTTTTACCGTGTTTATAGGCTTTTCAGACACAAAAATCAAAGCTAAATTTATGTGCAGACCACCAGCAGTGTGTTTCAGGTGTACACATTTATTCAGGCAGCAAAGGTAGCTGACACACAGAGACTGCTGCTCAACAGGATGAACAAACCTGGAGAATTTCAGTGACGCTGCGCTGTTCACTATGTTGGATTGAGACATGCATTGCAAGTGACTACAATTTTCAAACCTTGAAAAAAGGTTTGGGAAGTGGGCTTTTTTTTTAATTCCTGTGACTTCACATTTCCAACACACTTTGGTTTCATCATTAAAGCTTCTTGCTTCCCTGTTCAGGCTCTGCTCTAAGTCGAGACATGTTGCTGGTGAGGGCAGTTAGATGGGACGGTCTGGCCTTTTCACAAAGCTGTGAATTCCCCTGACTGTGAAAGAGACGACAGCTGTTTGTGCCCCAGCAGGGCCATGCTGGTTTGTTTTGTGTCTGCCCAGGCCTCTTTCATTTGTTACGGTGTGTGTGGTGGGTGATGAAGAGGAGGGGCGGGACGAGGAGATACTAAAGGCGCTGGCTGTTGCTGAAACTCAAACTTATTGTCCCACTGGGGGGTTTTAAACCTTTTCAGGCCTTTGGGCTTTAAATTTAAAGTTTTGGCCTGAGGCATCACCGACTCTTGTCATGGGGATTATGACTGTCTGTCCAGCCTCCAAATCAGAAATTATGATAATTTTCAGCTAAAAAGTTGATTCATAAACAGGTATCCAAAATTATTTCAACTTGCAACTTAATTTGTCCATGAAGGGCAACTGGTTTTCCTGTGAGGCAACATAAACTCATATACATAAAAAGACGTATAAGTCACCTTAGAAAACACAAATATTTTACCCGCTTTTTTATTCAGGATTACAGTGAGTTGCTCTTCTTAGGCTGATATTAATGTGCATGAGATAAATAAATAAAGTTTACATAAATTCACGGTTTACATCACATAAGGTAGTTTCAAATTTGTATGGTATATAAAAACTGGCTTTTGAGGGAAATAAATACTTACAAATTATATATAATTATTACATAGCTACAATAATCAGAATAATCATACTTTTTATATCGGTGGTTGTGACATTTTATGATCATCATTTGAGGGTCACATTGTTTACCCTGTTACCTTTTTATTTACAGCTCCATCAGTGATTATACACTCAACCCCGCCTTCAACCTCCAGTCTCATATTAATGATAATATGACACTTAATTAATCCCTAAAGGGATGTTTCCCTGTCCCTCTCCTCAGGGAGGTCAGAGGTCAGGTTCAGCTACGGAGCAGCACTTCAAGAGCCCAGACGCTTCATCAGGGTGAATTACTGCTAACAGGAAATGCATTTAGAGGAACAAGCACAGAAAGGAGACAGCTCTTAAACAGAGGAGTCCTCTTTAACATTGGTGTGCAATCAAAAGCAATGCTACGCAGGGAAATGATAAAACATGGAATACACAGTAACTGCCTCAGCAAGTCGACTCGAAATAAGTTCAGTCAAGTGAGATTCTTCGAGTTGAGCAGGCATTTCTAATTGTTTACATTTTTAACCTTTAAATAATAAAGAAGCAAGTTGTAGAAGCTTCTTTTGATCAGAAATATGTGCAGATTCATATTTCCATCTCATCATTCCAACCATGCTGCATACATTAATCCATTCAAATTGGGCGATAATTAAGACCAGTCGTGATCGCATTTGTGTATTACAAATAGAGCTGGGAGATAATCTGTTTTTTTTTGTTTTGTTTTGTTTTTTTCCCAAACTTTTCATGATTTCTGATTTTAATCTAGATTTTTCTTGTTTTTCCACCAACTACAGCTCCTTACTGATTTGTAGTGGCCGTTATCATGTGACTGGTGGTTCACACACACACATTTCCGGGCTTGCACGCTCTGTGTAGATAAGTGAATTGTGTAGCTTGTTTGAAGAAGTGCTCAGCTGCTTGTATAACATTATAACATATGTAGTCAAAATCTTGATTTTAGGATTCAGACGTTTTTTGTATTGATTTAAAATGTAAATCTGAATCAGTCCATTGAATCGATTCATTGCCTTGCCTTAATTAAAAATGACGGCTGCATTAGTGAGTACAGGATAATGTTCTCCAAGTCACTCCCGCTCATGTTCAAAAAATGTGAAAAACTGCTTGCTGTTCATTTTATGGATTTCAAATGGTCAAAAATCTGTTCATATGATTGTGTTGCGTTTGATTATAATTGTGTTTGATTGGTGTTATTATTGATGTGGTCTGTCAACATTAAACCCTGTGCCAAAGCACATTTTCTGATTGGCAGAAAGTATGAAACAGCAAAATGTGATTGAGCTGAGGAAATTCTCAGCCCCACTGTAAAAAAATTCAAGATATAGACGACACAGAGTTGTTCACGGCTTCTTTCCTGCTGTTCTCCCATCAGGACTGTATGGAGGAGATCAACCTGTTCAGTGAGAATAAAACCCACCTGAAGCAGCTTGGGGAGCAGCTCATCACCGCCAGCAACAAGACCAAGGAGACGGAGATCAACGACAAACTGAAGGACATCAACGACCGCTGGCAGCATCTGTTTGACCACATTGAGGCCAGGTGAGGAGAGCGACACTGTTACTACTCTTTTCATGTTTTTAAAGGTTATCAGGCTTTTTTCTGCTTACTCCCTGTGTTTTTATGTCCCAGTCACATCTTTGGCATTGTGACCAGGCTCGTATTTTGTAATCATGTGATTGATCCCTCTCCTTCAGTTTTATTTGCGCTTTATGCAGCTTTATTGATCGATAACCACAACCGCACCTTTCCTCGGACATTGATTGAGCGATAATTGACCACAAGGATTTTCCCTGCCAGGATAATAAAAGCTGCACTTTGCACCTTGACTGGAAGCAGCTGTTTTACAAGGAATCTTTTCTGATTGAGAGCAGCGTTGTTTTTACGCACTCAACGCTGTGTCAGCACACTGGAGACTGAGATGTGTTAAAGCCAGCGTAGATGTATAAGGGGTAAGGCTGAAATGTTTTGACATGTTTTAGTAGTTGTAACTTGCCTCCTGTTGCAAAAGAGAAGTTGTTGGAGAATTGTGAGAAACTCTTAAAGCCTCAGGTCTTTTTGCACTGGAATAACAATGCCCACTTCCTCCTGTGTGCAGAAAGGTAATCACCTCTAATTTTGTAAGGTCAGTCCTGCAGGTTTCCTACTAAATCTGATCTTGTGGCACACAGTGTAATATTCAGTGTAGACACCAGAGGAGGATGATAATTTCATTGATCTCACTGGCTTCATTATCCTAATAATTCCCAAGTAATGCAGTAACAACTTATCAATATGCCGATACGGTATGGGACCTTATTCAGGGATCAGATATCAGAGTGACGTTACATTTAAAGAGTCGCCATAGCAGTTTGCACTCCTGTATAATGTAGAACCAATTAAGCACTGATGTGGAGCAGAAAAGTCACACCTTGTCCCTGGTAATGGAGACAAATTTGAGAAACTTTAGTATTTTATTCAGTTTGAGCTGAATCAGTTATCAGTTAGTTAAGTGTCTCTGAGGGGGAAGGTCCTCAGCATGGTCTCATGAGTAAAGGTTTTGAAGTCTTACCTTAACAGTTTGGTTATTTTTGTTCAGGACTTAGGAATTGTGGGGAAACTTGTTCTTTCTTTTATGGTTCAGTTCCCATAAAATGGGCTGTTGGCTGTGTAAGCATTTGACACAAATCTGATGCCAAGGGGCAAAGCAAGCTGTTGGTCAGGTGTGTGTTTAGAGCTCTTCCTTTTAAAGTTGCACAAGATTTGAATGTAAAAACACACCCATTTTGGGACTTCATGGTTGCTCACTTGGTCAATGCACTTTAATGCTTTGTTGAATTTTATTCCCCCCTCTCTCCCCTTTGTCTGTTTTCTCCACTACCATCCCTCTTAATTGCGACCCCGTAGGTTTGCCCTGTTGGCCACCATAGCATCGTGGTGTGAGGTGTGTACATTTCTTTGCTGGCACAATAAGTGAGAGGCAGCAGTGAGCAGCGTCCACAAACAAAAACCTGGACTCTCCAGTGTTACATCTTTTGTCTCTTCCCCCCCATTGGTTTCTTTTGGTTGAAAGGGAAAACAAATCACAGTTTGGCCAGTTTAAAAAACCTGATGTGTGCATGTTACATGTTTTCTGGTTACACAAGGTCATATTTTTTCAGTTGCGCAGTTCGACCCCAGGATCAGTCGATAGTTTTCTCTCAGAGGGCAGATCACAGCTGTGAGTCGCGGTGGCCCGTGCAGATTAAAACAGAGAAAGCTCAGAGACAACATGCGGATAGAGTGATATTATTAATCCATGAATGCAAATCCCATTCCAACATGGAGGGGAGCGGCCGCTGTATGGAGGGAGAGAACTGCTGAAATGCCCGTACACCAGCTTAGTGCCACTTCGCCTCTTATCTGCATGAGAGCAGCGTGGTGCCATGTGACAGACAGGCGGTACAAGTCGGACATAAATAAACACAGAATGAGCAGCACAGGCTGGCAGTGATAGTGATGAGTGTGTACAGTGGAGGTGAGTCCATTCAGTTCAGTTTGACTGAGTGGCACGATTAATGACAAACCTCATTGAGGTTAATTATTGGCTCCATGAATTTTAATTATCATTTAGCCAGTTAAACTGACCGAGGACACGCTGCTATATGTAGCACTGGCTGCTCATATTGCTTTTCACATTTTTTTGTGGTAACAACTGCTGAGCAGCTTCATTACAGCAGTTGGTGTGTCAGTGCCATGCCCAGGAGCACAGTGGCAGTTGCCATTGAATTTTCCATAAATCTTTCTAAATTTAAAGTTGTAACAGATGTCGGCAACGTCTTTTTTTTTTTTCTTGTATGTGCATTTTATTTCCATTTTTGCTGCTAAGCTCTAATCACTGTGGTATTTCGAAACTACACTTCCAAGAGATGACCTGTCAATCAAACAGTGAAGGCGGGATTTTCTGCTGATGGAATTTGAGTTTCTCTTTTTTTTTTTTTTTTTTTGGTCTGTTCAACCATGGTGGCTGTTGCCAAGAAAGAGTGACCAGATGCCGAGTGTTTAGAACAGCCAGTGGAAAGGCTTTGATTAACTGGATATAGGCTGAATCACTAATGTTTTATACTGGTCAGTGATAGACAGTAAAAAAAAAAAAAGCAAAACAGCAGACACTCATTCAGATGAAAATGTTTCGGGTTATTACTTTAATATTCCATTTCAATGTGAGCTTCACCATACACCTGATGCCATCATATATATTTTCTGCCCTCGGCTTGTGTTGGCAAGAGGGTTCAGACTTGAATTTCCTCGTTAAGTAAATGTTCTCATCACTAACGATGTTCACCCCAGAAACGAGGGTCATGTATTAGCAGATGGTTTTGACCTTGTTCCCCTCCGTCAGTAACTTTTTTTTGCCGCAGACAGGCAGCCGTGCAGCGGTTATTACCAGCTCCGTGTGGGCTGATGTTTACCACAGAAACCTAGTGAGCTAATTGTCCACAATGGCTAACGGCAGAGCGGACTCAGGGTGGTGGAGTGCATGGCCGTTACATCTCCGGCAAGCAACGGGCCACCGAGTTTAAACTTGTAATTGAATTTGTGCTTCGGTTAATTGCTGGTTTGATAAGGGCATTTTTACTGGAACGAGTCCAGAATTTTATGAAAGGCCAACTCGCAAAACTCAGTCCCAAGCCAATCTGCTCTACAGAGGAATGTTTTCTTGTGGCCAGATGGGTGAAGTCGATGTGGGTGGGTGAGACGGGGGACGGGAGGGTCGGGGGGGTTGGCTTATCCTCCATGAGAACGCCTGGCTTAGATATGCCATATGCCCACTGTCTCCCTCCCGTCTGTGTTTCTCTTTCAAATTAAAATTCAAAGCAGCTTTATTGGCATTAATGTCAAAGTAGTAATCTGTGACATTTTAAACTAAATAAATGTTTGTTTTGCTTCCCTTTCCACCGAGCAATATAACACAGCATTGCTTCAATGGGTCTCCAGTGACATTTGGAATATGTGCAAATGTAAACAGCATGTTTTAAGCACCTGGTGGCAGGTATCCTTTCATGCACAGAGTGATGCATTTCATGTCTCTGGCGGCAGCAATAACATAATTAGTAGAGGAGGAAGAGCTGGGTAGTTAGTATGAGCAGAAGACTCAGCATCATCAACCAGAAAACTAAAGATGATGATGATCACAAAGATGGTGTTGAAGCTCCAAAGATGAAGACAAAAGCAATAAAACAGTCATCTTTTGAAATATTGCAGCATGGTTAACACTATCCTGTAATTTCAAGCAATCATATCTAAAACATACATCCAGATGTAAAGACACTATTTCTTTTATTTAAGAATAATTTTGTCAAAGCCACTTTGCTTTGAGTGTGGCTTGTTCACACCAGTCTTCTGTCAGGTGAAGTGGCTGAATCAGATTTTCTGAGAAGGGTGAAACCTCACCAAAAACACACCAGGATCACATTCCTGCCACCAAGGCAAAAAGGGGGTGGGGTCATGACACTGAGTGACAAAGGGGGCGGGGCCATGTCAGCCCAGCCATGTGGTTCACGGTGGAAAGAGGGCGAGGGTCTTCATTGTGACTGACAGGTCATTAGGGCCGAGGTGTGCCCTCTGTCTCTAACAAGAGGGGGACAGAAGTGGGGAGAGAGCGTGACACACTGCCCCACCCCCCCGCCCCAACGGGGACTGACTAGCATAACAAGGCTAAGCCCACTAATGAGCTACTGCTGAGGCACGAGCCACACTGCTGCCAGACT
The DNA here is from genome assembly GCF_902150065.1 of Myripristis murdjan. Lineage (NCBI taxonomy): Eukaryota > Metazoa > Chordata > Actinopteri > Holocentriformes > Holocentridae > Myripristis > Myripristis murdjan. The sequence goes on from NC_044001.1 coordinate 4,033,068, forward strand.
GTGTGCTGGAATGTGTGGTTGTCACTCCCTGCTTAAGCCTATAATGTCACAATACATGTGAAATTTCTTCCATATTAATTAAAATTAAAGCCTTTCTTTTATTGCAATATGCTCTTCTTAAATTCTCATTTTTGTTGAGGTAAAATACGTTCAAGCCTGAGAGTTCAGAAACACATGGGGCATCTCTGATTCTTTGAAACGTGTTATTTTGAAATGTATGTTGTTGAAATTTGGCTGAGAAAAACAGCGTCTGGAAGGCAGTATTCACCCTTGAGAAAGAACTTGACCCCAGTTGTACCAGTGAAGCTGCTCAGTGGTCAACAACTCTGTGGCTGAACTGGAGTGTATTGTGTGTCACTCACGCTTGGTGAAACCCGTTCCTGGATTTGAGACTCCCAATCCACTGCTGTGGTTTGTAGTGAGGGGGAAAACCCCTCTAAGCAGATAAACCTGGGGATTGTCTGTCCATCTCAGTCTTCACAATCTGCTTAACGTGATGCGGAAACCATTTAGCCATTGTCATGTCAGCCCTCTGCACGCCTTGTAAACAACAGAGCGGGCGATGTGGCGGAATGATCAGCAGAAAAAGAAAAGGTGGCGAGTTGGTTTATTAAAATCTCTCATAAAATGATGTTCTGCCGGCTCACGATTATGATGAGAAATGCAAAGTTGTCGGATTAGTTTGAGCTCTTCCATCACAGCTCAGGAACTCATCTCTTCAAAAAAAACATCTCGGTCCTCTTCTCACCTATCCGCCTTTAGGCCCTGACTCACACCCTGACACATATCTTCCTGCCATGCAAAATCATTTAAAGAGCAACAGTATTTGATATTACTTGGGCAGTCGGGAAAGATCAGTGCAACAGGGGTCTTTGTAGGTGTCCGTGTTGGTGGGCAAAAGGTGTTGAGGGGGCTAAAAGTAGCTTTGTAGATCAGTGGGCTGCAGGCCTCAGCCGACCTGCCCCTCAGCCTGTCAGCTCCACTCCACATCAAACTTAGTGATACTTGGTAATCCTGCCAGCAGTGGACACGCCTCCTCCAGGCAGGATGAACACCGCAAAGCCCTTTTCAGACATGAGAATCAGGCGCGGACTTTCACCCATGCAGCACACAACAGGAGACGATCCATGTCAGATGCTTTCACACCTACAGGAAATATTCTGTATGGTTTTGGCCAGTGGTTCTCCAACGTTTCTCAATAATGTACCCCCTTTGAAATGTTTTTTTCAGCCTAATTCTTTTTCACTCTAATTTTCTCCTTGTTTTCAGCTTTATCGCAGCTGTGTTTAAACCATAAATCCATTATCTTAGCTTTTGCCTCGGCTTCCTTTTTAGTCAGATGAGCAGCCAAAAAATGCCAGAATATTAATTTTATAGTGAGCATATCACCAACCTGTAGATATTACACTCCCAAAATCATATTGTACAGTCTCAATATTCAACATCGGTAAATTGCACATTCCCAGACTCTTGTCCAGATGTATATGGGACAAAACTGTGTCATTTATTGTGGGACTAGTGCCCCGCCTTGACTGTGAGCAGATATGAACAAGGTATTGAAGTAATTTAGTTTGTGTTTTGGGGTCTCATACTTGGAATGCGGGACATGGCCTGGGTCAGAGATTATCTTCTCTGCTTCCTTGGCCACAGCCTGCCCGTCAAAGAGGGGGCTACGGTCCTGTCATCCATGCTCTCTGTACTCCCCTGATTTCCTCATATCGTCACTGAGGGCGAGGCAGTGAAGACAGTGGACGCTCTGACTCGTGCGGTCCAGTGGCAGCGAGTCACATGTTTGGATAAGCGGTGCTGGAGTTCAAGAGAGAGCGGGCGAGCTTGTTCAGAGTCAGCGATGACTGGAGGCTTTCCTCAGCCTTTGTCTGTGTCTCGCCCCAGTAAGTTGCGGCAGATGACTGCTGGGGTTTGACTTGCCGGGGGGATTAGGTGCGTTGACACTGGACCGCTGCTCGCCTTTGTCCACCAAAACAAACCGGGTGCTCCGTCACCCTGCCCAGCAGCTGCCGTCTGCTGACACGAGCCTTTGTACGGCCGGGCCCTCGGCCCCGGGGGCCACCACGAGTCCAGGGCCACCATCCTGCCCCCCTGGTTCCCTCAGCCCCCCTTACTTCTCATTGTCTGAATGGGATGCACACGAGGCAGATGTTTCTCTTTAAAACAAAAAAAGCCTCCTCCTTCTCCTCTTCCTTCTCCTCCTCCTCATACCAGGAGCCATTTGCTACATCTGCAAATATATTTCCTTTATTACCAAAGAGTGATTTTGTGTGTTTGTTTGTTTGTTTGTTTAATGTCTGTGGGTCAGCCTTTACACATTATTTTGTGTCCTGTTGTTTTTGTTTGTTGTTGTTGTTTTAAGAAGTGGCTGATGGTCATTGAAAAAAAAAGTAATCATTTACAAATCCCTCGGCTCTCTTTCTGCATGGTTGTAGATCTGGTCGTCGTGGTAACGATGGCGCGTTTCTCAAAGGACTCTCGCGTCACTGGCTGCTCTGTTGCCACGGTGATTTGTGAAGTTTTGAGCGAGGGATTGTGAGACAGAGAGATGGAAGTGTCTGAGTGTGTGTTTGTGTGCGTGTGTGTGTGTCGTGTATTGAAAGTGGAAGCAAATGGACTGTGTGATGGCAATGAAGTTGAGTTATGGACTTCAGTCTAAATGAATGAATACAGTTTCAGTCTATTACATCCCAAGTAATGATTTCTGTCTGTGAGTTATGTGTTTGTCTCTCTTCTTTTCTCTTTGTCTCTGTCCGTCTGCGTGTTGTTGAGTTTACCAGGCTTCATCAGGAGGCCCCATATATTTCTGTTTGCTGTTAGTGTTTATAACCCCAGGCTTGTGTGTCTGAATGGGACCAGGGTGGCAGATGTTGGTTGTCCAGGCTGCCGTTTGGTCTACATCTGCGATCTCCTACAGGCCTCGACTAATTTTAATGGGCTTGTTCTCTCACTTTGCTCCCTCTTGCTGAGTCTGTTGATGCAGGACAAATCTGGTATTGTGTTATAAAGTGTTATGCTTTAGTTGAGCAATACCGGGCGAAATATCTGTTCCTAACCTTTTTAATAGGAAGGTTTGTCTTTCACCTTTTGGTCCTGCCACACACACAGACACTTGAGTTGTTTTTCTAGCCAAATTACCCAGGTAAAGTAGTTCCAGGCACTACTTTTGACTACTTTTCAAGGGATTAAAAGGTTCCCTCAGCCTGTTGCTGTCTGTGTGTCCACCACCCACAAATGAAACGACCGCAGCTGTTTTACTAGTCATGTTTTACAGTCGTGAAGCATCACAGTATTTAACCTATTTTAACCCCCTTCTTGACAGATTAGACACTTTTTACAATGTTTTTCCATTGCGTCTTTTTTCGATCTCCGGCTGTGTGTGTGTGCACTAGGTAGGGAGAGAATAAGGGGAAATGCAGAGAAGGAAAATGAAGTTAAAAGCGTTGGTCTCCACAGTAAATCATCTGAGTG